>NC_134571.1:56306426-56637426 GCF_050947875.1 Dermacentor variabilis | reverse complement strand
CATCGTATTCCCGATTGCGAAATCGCTGGACAACTTAACCGTACTTTTTCTTCCGTCTTCACAATTGATCCTGTTAACATATTACCTCGCTTCCCTCTTTTGGATCATGCAGTCATGCCTGATATTACCTTTTGTCCTTACGGCAATGAGAAACTAATTGATTCATTAAAACTTACATCATCGTCTGGTGTCAATGAAATAAATATTAAAATGCTGAAAAACACCAAAACAAATGTGAGCGCGATGTTATGTGCTATTTTTCAGCAATCATTGTCATCAGGAGGGGTGCCGGAAGACTGGAGAGTAGGCAAGATTGTTCCAGTCCCCAAAAAAGGTCCCTCCATCGTTATGCTCTAGTTGTCGGCCCATTTCACTCACAAGCGTTTGTTGCAACCTAATGGAGCATGTTATTTACTCTCAGATCGTAAACTTTTAGTATCCAATAACCTCTTTCATCCTGCTCAACATGAATTCCGTAAACGTGTCTCATGTGACACCCAACTAGCTTTATTTCTTCATGATCTAAGCTCTAACCTCGACTTGAACGTACCTGTAGATGCGATTTTCTTAGACTTTGATAAGGCATTTGACAAAGTTCCACACCAATGGCTACTCCTAAAACTTTCCCGTCTCAAGATTAATCCATTTGTACTAGACTGGATACGTAGCTTTCTCACTAACCGACAGCAGTTTGCATTTGCTAACACGCAGTCATCTAAACAATCTTCTGTTCTTTCGGGCGTACCACAAGGCACAGTTCTCGGACCACTACTCTTTATAATTTACATTAATGATCTTCGTACTGAGATCTCCTCTAACATTCGATTGTTCGCAGACGATTGTGTAGTTTATCGACGCATAACTAACACTTCAGACATGAATTTGCTTCAAAATTACCTAAAACGCATTGAATTATGGTGTAACAACAATGGTTGATGTCTTTAAATACTAAAAAAACCTCGCTAGTTTCTTTCCATCGCAGACAGCATCACCAATCAGGGAAATACACCATATACGCCATATACACCATATACACCATATCCGTAGACTCATATAAATACCTTGGCATAACCTTTTCAACCACCCTAACTTGGTCACATCATGTCATTAACTTAGCGAATTCCGCGAATCGAACCCTCGGTTTTCTCCGCCGGAACCTAAGACTTGCTCCCCCATCAGTAAAATTGTTAGCTTATGTTACATATGTCCGCCTTAAGTTAGAATATGCATGCTCTGTCTGGGATCCTCATCAACATTACCTATCTAATACACTGGAATCAATTCAAAACCGTGCAGCCCGGTTTATCTACTCTGAATATTCTTATCATGCAAGCGTGCCTGAACTGAAAACCCGTGCCGGTCTTACTAATCTATAATCGTGACGTCTTATTTCTAGACTGTGTCTTTTTCACAGATTCTATCATTCACCACTCCACATTTCAGCTATATTACCAGCTCATAGTCAGTCCGGCCGCATTAACCACAGCAAAGCCGTTTATCCTCCCCCGGCGAAGACTACCTCTCATCTACGATCATTTTTTGTGAAAACCGCCAGGGACAGGAACGGTCTGTCTGCCGACATCACGCACCACTCCGACGCTCATCACTTCAAGGCTGCTCTCGAATCACTGTTTTGTTAAACTAAGCCCACCCCTCATGTAATACCCCATCTCTGGGGCCTTTGAGGTATAATAAATAAATAAATAAATAGATAAATAAATAAATAAATAAATAAATAAATAAATATAATAGACAAGCATCAAATAGAAAATTGCCAAATTATTTTGAGTGATGTTTTAGTTCATAATACCGGCTTCCTTCAATGCACCCATTGGTTTTGATTCTGTATGTAAAGAAAATAGCATCGAGCACTCCCTTTTTTATGCTCTGTAGTTACTGCGCAATTTAGTTAACTTACACAACTAAATAGTTTGAAACTACAAAATTTATCGACGCTTTGTCTTTGTATAGTTACTTTTTGTTGTCCGCACTTATACAGTCTTGTGCCCGTTGAACTTCTTTCACCCTCCTTGATTGCATTGATTTTCTGCTACTGCCAATCTTTTGAATATGAAAGGCATGACCTCTGCACAGCTCTCAATCAGCTAGATAGAGTGCCGTTCACCTTGAACAAGATCTTGGGACCATGGCCTTGTATATCGCAGCTACAAAAGGCCACAAAAGCGCTGCTGCGATATTTGAAAGCTACCGGATTGAGTCAGCATCTGTGATCCGGACTGAGTGACCAAATGATATAACCAGTAGACTTTCTCTTCTTTTAATATTTCTGTCCCCCTTTTCCCTTTCCCCAGTGCAGGTTAGCCAACTGCGCTCAGTCCTGGTTAAACTCTCTATCTATCATTTATCATTTGCTCTCTCTCTCTCTCTGCTTGACATGAGAAGTGTAAATCAAACTAATGACAATAACCCTTTCTCCGAAAACTCTCGGCACTCTAAACTTTCTTAAGAAGGGACAGAAAAGAGTAATTTATATCCAGGGCCAGGCTAGTAAAATTGCACCG
The DNA here is from genome assembly GCF_050947875.1 of Dermacentor variabilis. Classification (NCBI taxonomy): domain Eukaryota; kingdom Metazoa; phylum Arthropoda; class Arachnida; order Ixodida; family Ixodidae; genus Dermacentor; species Dermacentor variabilis. The sequence continues at coordinate 56,634,904 of NC_134571.1, read as the reverse complement.
GTTAACCAAAGAGGGACTCTGCCGTAAACGGAACGCTTGCAGATGTATCTCTAACCAAGCTGAAATGATAAAGAAAGCGAGAACTACTCACAGTAATTACTTTATTCGTGGAGCGCGGTCGAGAGCCTGCCAAGGTAATAATGTCGCAACATTCAGCTGGAAATTCACTACAGAAGCGGTCATTAAGAGCGGAACTGCTGTCGTCTGGCACACTTCAAATAAAGATATACGACGCTATTTGTGCCGTGTATTTCCGAACAAGATCACGCTCATTGAACTAACACAGTGCTGTCCGTCGCTCATGCTGTGTAACGTTTACGGGTTTCGCAATCAAACAAGAGTAATGCATTGCCGCTTGTCTGCACAAGAACCAAGCACAGGCTGATCGAAATGCCAAGGCATGACTGATATTTATTTATTCGTGGAGTCCGGTATACGACATCATGAATTGTTAGGCGAAAAGAGAACACAATGACTGGCAGGTTCCAAGAAAGCTACACTGCGGAAACCGGGAGCATCTCATCAAACAATTCAGACTTAATTAGCGAACGAAAACTTCAAATGTCTTAATAGTACTACTAGTTATCGAAAGATAAAGAACATCACAGAAAGTAAAAGAGGAGAACGCTAGCTATTGTCTTCTTAAAGGCATGCTACGTCCATGCGCTTGAAGACCATAGATGCAAAATTGTGCAGACACAATCGATTATGATTGTAGATGTAAACGAGTACCTGAACATTTCAAGAAATTTATTCAATTTGTGACCGCAGTGGCGTGATTGAAAGCATGTATATACTACAGTTTGGATATTTAGATATTGCTTGTTGTTTCATTGCGCGATTCCGCAATAAACAGAACCGCTAACGAGCACAACTGTGCCGGTAGTATAGGTGGCTATACATCTAAGCCTATGTGTCATAGGTGTGTTCTCTCCAGCGGCACGAATGCCGGCGTAGGAGGCAATTGCAATCCTCCCCTCCGGCCACCGGAGCCCTCTCCCATAGCTGCCTCAGGGGGAGAGGGCGGTGGCAGAGGAGGAGGGTCCCGGAGTAATTCTGGCAACTTGGGGTTATTTACCGTGCAGCGAATGCCACAGTACATCAGCGTCTTTTTTTTCCTTCTTTCATTTAACTGGAAGGTGGCTGTCAAGTCGGGATCGAACCGGCGACATCGTTCTCAGCGGTGCAACGCCACAGTGACTGAGCTACCGATTCGGATGAGAGAGAAGTTTTGTGAATACGGGTCCAGATATCTTATTTCGATGTGTTGGGTCCGTGGACTTGCAGAAAAGCGCCAATCCCGCATTAACTATATGACGTTCAGACCATATGTAAGCGATATGTGACATGGCAGCGCACACCTATGTGATTTTCCTCAGTGGCCTTGCGACGTCGTAGTGGGAGTGCCTACGAATCCTCGGAGTTGTTTCATTTTGCGGCAGTATAACATGTTGCTTTACCGCTGGTGTTTAGCGTACTCGTGAGAGGAAAAACAAATGATGTAAAGGAATCGTGCAGTATCTCCTGCAGAAAAACTGAAGTTACGCGCACTTTTACACCTCTTGTGTTTCAATGTTTCCCCTAACGCTTATCGATTTCGTCGTTTCAGACGGGTTTCATGGTAGAAGTTCACGTCGAACGCGCGGGAACTCCCCGATAAGAGTTCCACGTTGAGGCGCTAAGCAAAAAAAAAAGCAATAATAATAACAATAAAAGGCCAATGTGTGGCTCGCGCAACAGCAAAACATGAAAGCGGTGCTACAACGCCAGAGGGGGCCAACCGCAACGTGCAGCTCTAACCGAGGAGAACAAAAAGAGAGAAAATGCCACAAGCTAAGGCGAAAAGCGTGAACGAGTGGAAGAAACGAGGAAACACACATTCGGCTGCATGCGTAAGAGCAGAGGCCGTCAACAAGCTGGCTTTTGATAGGAGAGCGCAACAGAGCATCGCTTTCTTCCCCCTCGGCAAGAAAATAGCTAAAGAAAGGTATATCAAAGAGAGAGATAGAGAGACTTCAGAGCAAAAGAGAAAGCAAAGAAAAAGAAGAGCAAAGAAAAACGGCGCATCCCAGGCACATCATATCAGCCGGTTGCATCCATGTCCCGCGAGAAACGGCCGGCCAGCTTGTCGGCGTGCTTAGCAGCGATTATTTCTGCTGGCTCAGGCCCACAGAAATGGGAAGGAGGTGGGAGCGTAGAGAGGGGTAAGACTCGTGGCGCAGCCGCCCGCTCTTTTGTAAACAGCAATGTGTTGCTTCTCCCTGCCACTGCTACCGCCGCCGACGCTCTTCTCCGCAGCTCTCCTCCGCCAGAGAGCGCTCCGCCCCGCCGCCAAAAGTGCCGCCAGCGCGGATCGCGCTCGCTGCTCCGTCGCTGCCTCGGCCACGGCACGGCGCGTCTCGTGCGCGAACGCATCGCGCGCGCACGCGGGCGCGCGCCTCATCTTCCGCGCATGCGCACCGTGGGGGCCCTGCCTTAGCGGGTCGCCGCCGCTTGGAGCGCCGCCCGCAAAATCCCGCATCAAACCACGCGGACCCGCTGCTTGGGCAGGCGCACGCACGCCGCGCCCGCGCATCCCGGCGATTGAAAGCAAAAAGCCCGCCGCTCTGCCGCCGACGACACGACCACGCGCGTCGCCTCGTCCGAGAAAAAACCCTTTCGTCTAGGATAAGAAGCGACCCGAAAGTTGGTCCCGCGAACGGACGGTGTGAATGCGGCGCCGGGAACAGTTTGGCCACGAGCGAGTGTTCGGTTGGTAGGTAAACTGTAGGTTTGGCAGAAGGAAGGAGGCCCGAAACGTCCTAGCTGCCCACTCCCCGGCTGCAGGAAGTGATCGCGATGGAGCGCTCTAACCGGGTAACCAAGTAAATGCGGAGGCAATTCCCGTATGCGTCTCCTTTCGTGATTTAAATGAGCGAAAATCTCCCTTCGTCCGTTTGTTCTGTTGCTCCTTTCACGCGCGCGATGATAAGTTACGTGCCTCGTGGCATGCCTTCGTAAGAGCTGTAGGGATTTCAATACAGAAGAAGGACATGGCCACTGCTTCCTTAAAGCGCTCCTCCTTGTGGTGGTGTGTGGCGTTCACACCCAATGGGAAGGTTGCTCCGGCCGGAGGTGACGCGATCGCGCCCCGCCTGGAATTGGCGCTCATAGCGAGCCACCCCATCACTATCGAGGACATCGGCCATTTCTTCTAGGCCGTCTTGTGCCGAAGGACATGGGATCGTGGATTCTCATTGCAGCAACCTTTCTCTGGGGCTCCTCCGGGCTCGGACGGGCCGGGCCCGACAAGCTCCCGCTCGGTGAGTTTCCTCTATACTCGGTGACAGTGATACGCAAAGGTCTCTGCGCGTAATGCAGTGTCTACCTGTTGTTTTATTCCCACTGTCGCAGCCATGCTGCACCCCACTTTTGCTCGCCGTGCTTCAAGGTGTTTTCAGTCTCACGGGTATAAGCAGCACTTGTGAAGAGTTCGCTAATAGCAGATTTAAGACATAGTGGCGCACTTCAGTTTTGAGGAGAAAAAGAAAAGGAAATGCTGTCGACAGCGAGGGTAGTTACCTAACAGCGATTTAACTTAGAACACAGTCATGCAAGATATTTGCATGCAGCTGTCCGAAACCTCAATTACAGCAAGCAAATTCGTGCATGAAAAGATGCTTAAGTTTGTCTTCCTGAGAAGCGAAAGAAGGCGAAAGATCGTAATTTAAGGTCTTAAGAAGTGTATACGCTTCCTCAATAAACTCAGAACTCTATGTCATTATCAGAGCACTCTCATAATTACGATGTCATAAAAATGATGCTTTCAATTGCGTAGCTCCAATTGTGAAATTGTGCTCCACACTTTCTGACTGTTTTCGAGCTTTACCGCTAAAGACACGCCCTTTCTTGGATGTAGCGTGAGATTCAAATTCTCTTCCTTGCAGCGTTCGTTGCGTAAATGACATGAAAAATTTATATTGCGTTCTCTTAAAATTCCTCCGCCATGGCTGTCATCGTGAACCTTTGTACAAATTATGCCTAGAAAAAGTAACCTTTTGATAATCGCGAGAAAGCCTATTTCATTGCTGATGTGTCACTACCTAGAGTGACGCGAAACATTACAAGTTGTTTGCCAAGCACAGTTTAGGTATATGACACGACAGAGTATTTTCACTGTACGCGTGCGAAAATTTGTCTTGTAACATTGCATGAAAATTGGCCAAATGACCGTCGCCGCAGCGGCGCCCTTTTGCTTTAGGTAGAAACCGACATTCTTATTCTTTAACACACTGCTGCATTGTTCGACAGAGAACCCGCGGCGGTGACTTAGCGGCCATGGTGCTGCGCCGCTAAGCACGAGGTCGCGGGGTCAAACCTCAGCCGCGGCTGCCACTAGAGACGAAATGCAAAAAAAGCCTATGTCCCGTGCATTGGGGGCATGTTAAAGACCCTCTGGCGGTCAAAATTATACCGGAGTCCTCCACTACGGCGTGCCTCATAATCAAATCGTGGATTTGGGCACGTAAAACCCCAGAATATAATTATTCGACATAGAGTGACAATGTACTAATTTTTCTAGGCCTCATACTTGCACGTCAATAAATGAAGAGAGATGAAAACTTTGATACTTGTCCAGCCTGAATATGATAAATTTAATAGAGTAAACTGCAATTTTATTTCGCTGTTTTAAAACCGGAATTTCAGAACCAGAAAAGTCAACGAGAATTTTTTCGTGAATAGGAAAATAAAGCAGACTGCGACACGTGCACAAGCCTATTTCAGAGCGGACCAGGCAGACTGAAATACATACAGTTATACGAAGCTGTGCCAGTATGAATTTATGTGTTAGAGTGGTTCGTACGAACCAACGCCGTATACACACGATGACGAACATAATATCGTACATGCAGCTCTCAAAAAAAAAAAAGAAACACTTCTGAATAACTAGACACTTCTGTATTTAACTCGGCCCCTCTTACTTACCTAGTGTTCTTCATCGGGGTTCTGTTTATTCCTGTTCCTAACCTCTTTTCAGATACTGCTGCATAGCCCTTCGGTCCACATTACTAAGCGAACAAAATTTAATTTATCATATTCGCAAACAATTGCGTTGGCCCAGGCGCCTCATTTTTTCTTCATTCACAACTGCGCTGTATACTTTTATTTTGCGAAACTTCGCATTTTCCATCGTTTACTGAATGAATTATCATGATGCTGAGGACATGCGTAAAAAGAATTCCCTTGATCGAGGAAGCTCTTGGCCAGCAGTGCAGGCAGCCACATTTCACTGTTGCGAAACGAATAATAACCTAAGAATTACTTATTATTCAGCCTATGTTAAGACCACATTGGTAAGAATTGGCACAGCCCTCTGCGACAATACAACTCATGCAGCGGGAAATGGTCCTCAAAGCGAGATAAGTGCTTTTTTTTTTAACACTTCCTCCAGCAGTGGAATATATATATGGGGTTAGGTGCCATTAATGGACGTGTATGAAGAGCTTATCATTTTCAACAAAAAAAAGAAAGAAGAAGACTGGTTATCTATGTCACGGCGTTCGTAACACTTTACACGTCTGCTTGTAGTCCTCATTCCCTATCTACGCGAAAGTACCAGTGCGGGCTTAATACTTTTCTCCTTAATTGGAGGTAATTTGTGTCTATCTCTCGTCAGAAGATATTCAGTTCTCGTTAAAGCCAGCATTATGCATTCTCACATCAAACACGTACGAAAATATTTCGTATGAGTTCATTGCAAATCGCCGTCATGCAAGCGGGCAGCACATCGCAAAAGGGACACAACGTCGATTAGAGTAGTATAAATTCCCGTTGGAGAGAGTGAAAGCAATATTTATAATTACCGAGTCCCGTCATTCTGTAGGCAACGAAAAGTGCCTGATATTAAGCGTGCCGGTGTTCTACGTGCTTTGCGCACTTTAAGGAGGATAATTCTCCAACTCATTGGGCGCAAGTTATTCTTTCGCGCAAGGTGTATGTCCCCTGCTTCAAGACGCAAGCTCATGCAATAATGTCGCAATCGTCGGAACTCCTCCGTGGGCGGAAGCACGCGATCACTGTTTTACTTCTTGCAAGGTTTCTTTATCTTGTCTTTTGATATCACCCCTGCTTATCGGACACCTCGTCCATCATCGTTTGCAGATGCGCCGAACACTATCTTCAGCGCTCGAAAGTAGTGAAACCGTAAAATTGTGACAACAAAATATTGGCGAATGATTACTTAATCACATCCCATTTTGTGCTCCAGAAGGAAACAGGAGGGGGGTCACTGTGTGCACGGAGACAACGTTCTTTAGGTCAATTAGGCCGCTGCGATGACGGTAATTTTGTCATAATTTTACGGACAGGTAAGAATGGAAGGTGAAGCTACTAAAAAAAGAACTACTGCTTTTATGCGAAAAAAGAATCGCCAGTATTTCTTGCACCAGAATATAAAGAGGCAACAAATGCAATTCTAACATAAGTAATACACTTTCTTTTTTATGCGCGAGCACTTGGAGTCTCAAAGTTGAACAAAAGCGTATGTGTGTGAAGTGCGGATAGGCGGTCACATGACGAAGGTAGGTCACATAGTGTATATATATATATATATATATATATATATATATATATATATATATATATATATATATATATAGCCGCACGAATAGCATTAGGAAAAAAAATAATAGTACTGAGCAGAAAGCGCACCCCTTTCTCCTCTGTACTATTTCTTTCTAAAGTCATTCGTGCATTGCGAAATACAGCGCCTGGAACCGGTGGTATACTGGCAATGTGTGGTACCCAAAGGCGGTATAGTATGATTGCACTGTGGTGAGGGGAGCATCTTCCCTCGTGGCATCTAGCATTCTGAGACGCTCGCGTTTGAGACGCGGCTCCTCTGGTAGAGGCGGTTGAAGAGGCTGCCCGGGGTTGTGAACTGGTCCTTGAGGAAGTGGCGCTCGCAGTACATATTGGCTCCCGTGTACGGGTAGAGCCCGGTGGTAAGCGGAGTGCCACCTTTGACACATAGTGCAGCATAGTGCCACAAATAACCAGCTCATAAAGCACACTAAGTGTGTTTTTGGATATTCTTAGCATCGTATAATCCTGCGAATTAATTTTAATTCCGGTAGAAATTATAGGAAAACGACAGGAGAAGTTTCGCCGTTAACCTCACCGTCGCAGTGATGTTCTGTCCAGAGCGATAAGGTCCTATCGCACCCACGCGCCCTATCCTGAGGTTGTGAGGGAAAGCGCGTGAAGGTGAGCTGAGAAGAATGGTGGCTTGTTGTACGGTCCACTAGCGTTCCAGCGAGTCCATTGCGGGAGGTCACATGGCCAAGTGTGCGTAAGGGCTGTAGGGGGTAGGTGTGGGGGCGTCTTTTGCTCTTGCCCGGCTGTGGCTGCGCTGTCCGCGAGGCTGGGCGCATGCGCAGAACGCGTGCTTTACCTCGGAGGCAATCTGCGGCGGGTGCCAAAGTTTGGCGAGCCGAGATGGCTGGTGGCGCCATGTGGGCAATCTTCGCACGCGCCTAGTGTTGGAGGCAGCGTAATCTCATGTTTCGGAGACGCGTTGAAGTGAGAGGTAGCACGAAGCGTTCGCTCCCATCTGCCTGCGCACATCACGCCAGACTTGTGACGGCAAGTCTAAGTTGTCATCGAGTGAGATCTGTTCAATATTTACTGGCGCTAGAACTATGAACCTTGGCTCGTGTAGTTGTCTAATACCTTGTTGCCTCTATCAAAGTTCATTCTTTCGGGCGAAACTGCAACTTCTTACTTAACCATCTGAGGTTAATCAGCAAAACAGAAATACTACTTTTTTGTAAGTTTTCTTGAAATGACATTGCAGAAATACCACTCTGCCAATATAGCGTTAACGCGGTAAAATAACTTCAATAAAGACATAAATTTTGCTTTTTTTAAGTGGCAGAACCACGACCTGATTTTGAGTCGTGCCGTAGTGCGGGGCTTCAGAATAATTTGGCCACATGGGCTTTTTTAACCTGTCCCCAGTGCACGGGACACGCGTGTGTTTGCATTCCGCCCACATCGGAATGCGGCCGCCGCGGCCGGAAACGAATACGCAGCCCTCCTACTGAGAAGCGCAGCGCCATACTAACTGGGCTACCGCGCCACCTGAATGTACAAACATTTTCAGCAAACTTAAGGTGCAGACTGAAGCAGCACGTTGTAGTTTATCTTGATGTATCTTATATGCATCGATGCGATACGCATCACCACATTGTCGGTTGCGTAACCTCCTCTAATTAGGAAATAACAACGCTTTTTAATAATTATTATGTTGTAACACTTACCGGAGGACGTAGCGATACAAACACGCTCTATAATTTATTTCGTCTTGTTCGGGCTTCCCTTTCGAGGGTGAAATGAAGAACGGTAAAGTATTTCGGACAGATTTCAAGCAAGTTATTTATTCATTTGTGTGTTTATTTATTTATTTATTTATTTATTGTTGCAGCGGTATGTCGCAAATGAAAATTCAGTACAAAAAGTGATAGGAATATTTAGATATATTTTTAAAATTTCCTAAACATAATAAAGCAAAGTGGGAACAGTGAACAATTTTGGGAAATATTATCGAAATCAAGGAAACGCAGTGATCCTCTAAAATGCCAAATGTTGCCAGGCAGTGTGGAGGTCTACCTTTATCTCTACCTGAACACGCATTATATAGAAAGTACTAGTCAGTCGATTTCCAAACAGCTTGATAGCAAGTTACAATTACGAAATGTAAGTATGAATGACCGATAAAAACGAATGCTGCACAGCAATTTAGAAAAGAAACCAGGTGACAAATGACGAACGATCTTTAGTGGAAGACAAATGAGCAGCGAAACGATCAAACGGTATTTGGAAAAAAGACATAGTAGAACTGCTGCTGAAGTCATGCGTCTAGATAAAAAGTAAGAAATCTAAATATACAGTGTTGGGAAAAATATTCTGTTGCTTTCGAACATTAGAATTTGACGTCCCATGTGCTACATAGTGCAAAGGCGGAACAATATTACTTACGTTCTGGAAGAAAATGTGGTTTGAGCAGCACATTGGTTCCTAAACATTATTATTTATATATAATAGAACTAATAAGGCAAATATTGCAGAGTAAACTACAAATGTGTTTTCTCTCCCCTTGCTTTCATGAATAAGTTAATAGGTCATACCATTGTGTATGCCTTGTGTTTTTAGTCCGAACAGGTATACAATTTTTTTTTTCAATTGCCTATGGCATTCTGAGCAATTTGGCCTGTTCAAGTACATTGCCTGAAGGGCGCGCAATATTACTTGCTTGGTAACTAGCAATCCGGGTTGCTTATTAGGAATATTCAAGAAGCAACTTTTTTATTTATTTATTTAGGGCACATGTTGCTATTGCGAATTTCACTATTTCCGAGCGATAGTGAAGTCTTTTCTTCTTACGAAAGCTCGCAATATTTTCACCACTTTCGACATAAGAAGCACTAAATTAGGCTACGGCATATACTGGAGTTTCAAATGACACTTTACTAAAAGCATACGTAATGCAGTTCGAGATTGTCTTGATTGTATAACTACAATGCCAATGCACTTCATACTTTGCATCCTTCGTCATACTTCACAAAAAGTTTCTTTCTCCGTTTTACTGTCTCCGCATAATAACTAGCGGGATAAAAATGTACGCTTCAGGCCTACCTCTGTTTTATATCGAGTAAATCTGCCTCATCTGCTCGCATTTTTTTACTAAAGACATTCATACCTTTATGAGACTACATGCACTTTTGTACTCGGTGACCTATCACAGTGGTCACTGATTCTCAGACCGCCTGCAGGACTTTGGCACAAGGGAGGGTGACACCCTACACACCGCATCCTTACATCATTACACCCCACAGCGTTACACAGGATGCGTATCGGCTGGACACCTGGACACGCCTCTCTCCATGGTAATGAATGCGCTAATGCGGTAGCCCGAGAGCTCGCTAACCGGGCGCCATTGAAAGAGCTGTCCAATCCAGACGACGCACCGACAGAACCACTGAACTACACTGAAACTCTACAATATTACAGAGATACCAGATTCCCTCCACCACATAATTCCCTTAATCGAGAAGATGCCGTCGCGTGGCTACAGCTTCAAACTAATTCATTTCCCTGCCGTTTTCATCTTCACCTCTTCCACCCCGCACAATATCCCTCATACTGTCCCTATTGTGGAGCAAAGCCCACAGCATATCATTGCACCTGGGAGTGCCCACACCCTCCGGGCTACTCCCCTATTCCTTCACCTTCCCCTTCCTCCTGGGAGACTGCGCTGACCAGCTCAGACCCGCAAGAGCAGCGACGGCTGATCCGGCGGGCACGCCGAGTGGCGCGAGCCAATGGTACCCTGAACTAAGGGCTCCACCCTGCGAGGAAGTCGCACAAACTCATGATAAATAAATGTTTTCTCTCTCTCTCTCTCGGTGACCGCGGCCCCACTGACCAAAAATTATATATGAGAATGTCAGGGAACAAAAGGGGTGTGTATTGGTGAATCATAATGAATAGGTAAGCACAGTCAAAACGCAATTATGTACTACAACATTAGTGCTTCTGCACGGCCAAACAATAGTCATCAGCTATTAGCTGAGTGGTCCTCTTTGATCATCGTTATTATAGTTTGTCTATTTTATTTTCGCGATATAGCAGAGACTGAGCATTCGTACGCGATAGAGAGACGTCAGGCGTTGACGCTAACTTTAATACACATAAAAGATATGTTAGAATAGATTAGTTCAGCTCGTCAGCACACACCATAAGGACATGAAAAAAATCAAATGCGAGAAAGAAGATTGCAAGAACAGCAAAGCTGACACTGCGTCATACTATCATAAGGATAAATAATAGCTACGCTGCTTTATTAAATCATTAAAATTACAATATTTCAAGAATATTTTCAGCCGTTTTCATATTTAGAAAGTTACATATACTTATAAAAAGATCCTGTGACTGTCTGGAGATATCGTTTTCCAAAACTGTAGAAACGTCATTGACGTTACATTTAATTTACTCCAGCCCTGCGCGAGGAAGCGTTTTCGAGGCGCAATCACTGTGTATGTCCTGACGCACTTTTGGGGATGGATATTACACCGAAGAATTATTTTCCTCTGCTGCTTCGGGTGCTGCGAGCTTTGCCGAGTCAACAAAAGCCGACTGCCCACTACACACTACAATGCTACCCTCTAGGCCACTACCCTCTAAACCGAAACGAACTAGGCCACTACTCACTAGGCCACAACACACTGGCCCTGCCTCTATGCCATGATAGGACTTCATATCGCCCTGGTTCTGAGAGTATGATGGAAGCCACCGAGAAGCTTCGTGACCACCGATTCTAGCAGTGTGTTGGATGAGCGTAAATTTTCAAACCATGTGGGATTGTCGGGATTTCTGCTTACTGAATATTACTTCTTTATTACCCGTGCTCATATGTGCTCATATCCACATTTGGAACGTGTGCCTAAAGTGGGTAAATAAAAGAAAATGTAAAGACGCTTTGCTAATCAACTAACACACAGTACACGAGATAGCGCTCATCCCGCGAATACTGTCAATGCGTGTTCTTTGTCCCTATCATTCTTGGGCTGCGTTCTTCCCAGTTAGCTATGAAGCAAGAGGCTCAAATCAAAGTCCAGCTTCAGTTAACTGAACAGCCTGACCTACGCTGGAGATAACGTCTGCTTCTCTCATTAAGCCCTTTGCGCTGCCTGTCGTAAGCGACATTCGAGACTTTCGCTCACTTCTGGTGCTCTTTCTCTCCCTTCTTTTTACGTCTCTTCATTACTTTACTCTACATAACTTTACTCTGGTATCTCCTGTTTAGCTAACCCACAGCGTGACCTCCGACCCCATAGCAGCAACAATAGATTACGAAGGATTGACAACCAGGAATGTGCCAAAATAGTAATGCTCTTGTGGCCTCCTAAAGCCCTCTCGCACAGGAATCCCAAGAACTCGCGCCACAGGCGTCTACTCGTCTTATCTCCGACTAACAAAAGGGGCGAGGATAATTACACGAGCGACGCACTGCGTCAGGCTGACAGAGCCGGCTTATCCTAGGCATAATCTCTTGATAACTAGTTCTCAGTTACACAGCGTGGATGACGTACTATTGCTTGAAAGCGTGGCCACGCAGTGCCCTCTCGAGAAGCCGTCATCTTCATAGCACTGGAGAGCACGTACGAAGGCAGAGACATTTCATGCGTTCTGAAACTGGGACGCGGGTATGCCGAGCATCTTCTCGAGACAGATAATGACTGCCAGAAATTACGCTCATGCGAACGTTATAGCCGGGGGATTTGAGAGCCAGACTAGCACATGCAAACGTCACCCCCTCCCCTCCATCACAAAAACAATAACTTCGTAGATAAACACAAGCCCACCTTACCGTGGCATGCGCAAATAGCCCGTACTGGGATTAGTCGGTAGGAAGACGGATGATGGATTATGGGGGGCTGCTAGAGATTAAAAAGTTTTCATATGTTCTTTCAGAGATTTCCTTCCCCAGATTCGCCAAATACGTTCTTTTTCGCAGTGATGAGGGCTTTAAGAAAACAACGTAGTAATGAGCACATCGTTATGTAGGATTTCACAAAAGGATTTGGAGCTACAATGCGCTATTAGGTTTTGTAACACGGGTGACAGCACGCCTGTAAAAGCACTAATTCTCCAAGTGGACACGCAGTATGTTTTTTGTACACAGCTGCAAAAATTGACGTACGCACACACTTCACTACAGCTTTACTTCGCTACTGCCAAGACCGCGGCTACCGACATGGGCAAGAACGTGTGTGCATCCGTCTGTGTGTGTTGCATTCCACGCACACATTTAGCTAAGTCACTGACACATCGTTATCTTAACTGCCTTATTCAGTCCTCCATTTGCTTATATCGGCAATCACGACCAAAGTTCCATATCTTAACACTCCTAAAATTTAACCACGTAGTCAATAGTGTTCTGGATCCTCCAATATGGAAGACAGGTGATGCGAATGTTTTTTTTTGTTTGTTTACGCAAACGAAAAAGAATTCCTAAAGATACGGCCGGCATGCTAACCAGCCTACATTTATTTCGCAGATAACGACGAAGGCTAATGGGCAGATCCTCGCTTTTCCATTCTCTCTACGACCCTGTAACCTTGCGTGCGGAAAACGAGGCGTTTCCAACGATGTCATTAGCGCATCGACATCTCTCTGCTTAAACGCCAGCCTGTGGCTGCGATTCCCCCTTCCCCGAACCCCTTAGCATTGGTGCGCGCCCAGGAAACCGGAAATGAACATCAGGTCTGACGCGTGCAAATTCTCGCGGATACTGTACTCGCGACGGCGGGTGATTAATTACCCGGCGAGAGCGCGGCTGGAAAAGTGCTGAAGATAAGAAATGAAATAATAAATGTAAAGGAGGGAGAAACGCAAAAAAAAAAATGCGACGGAACGTGTCCTGGCCTCTACTCACGCATTCCTCGCTCTCATCGTCATAAAAAGTGGCTTCCTGACTCCTGCTTGTAACGAAGTGAAGCCGCATAGGCATTTTGCTAGCAGCGCGACATATTTCGCACGCATAGTTGAGCCGGTTTTGCAAGTGTGCTATTCACAGTATGTTGTTTACGGTATGTTCACAGAATATTTAGAAATGCGGAAGTGCCGAACAGAAAATCAGCATATTTCGCGGACGAAGCTGCACTCAAGAGTACTGTGGTCCGCTCAGTGCTTATGTGCGCTATCTATGCAGCGAACTAACAAAGGAAGATTTCAACTCAGAAATGCTACTATGAGCGATATCTTCAAGTTACATTCTATTAAACATAGATTACAAATTGGACTACGTACTGGCGAAGAAAGTGAAGAGGGAAAAAGCTGGTGTATTAACGTGTTTGTTGTGCCGTTATGCGGCAGAAGCAGCCACCTTAGTAGATCAAATCTAACAAAACAAACGTCAACATTGGGTCCGTCCGTCCGTCCGTCCGTCCGGGAGGCCAAAAGTCCTCCCGATTGGTGTAGTGGGAAGCCTTCGACCGAATTTCGGCAACTGAGTGCTAAAGTGAAGCGAAGAAACTCAAAAATTAAGACCAAAAAGCGGGTCCTTAAGGAGCTGGCGTCAGGTGGTCGCAAGCTACAGTCCTGTCAATGACGGTATGTCAGGCTGATACTCGCATGCCAATCGCGACTCGGAAATGCTGGGCATGCACCGTTAACGGCAATAAGGGGCCGGAAGTTAGGTAAGGAATACCGTTTGAGGACAAGTTAAGCGACAAAGTGTGAGAATTTTTCTTAAAGTGTACCAACAGTAGAGATGGCTACACCTTTTCAATTGGTGATGGGTAAAACGAATGCACTATGCGATTGCTAAAAAGAGCGCACGTCTATTGAAGTGAAGTACGTAAAAAGACAGGAGGAGGCTGCTCATCATGGCCGATGTTTCATAAACACGTGGTCGCTGCGGATGGATGTAATAGGGCCACATCAAAAAGAGAGAGAGAACAAGAGGTGAAAGGCACAGAGGTTAACCGCATTAACCGACTGGTTGGCTACTCTGTAATGGAGGATGGGTAAGGGCAGAAAACATGAGAAGAAAAGATTGAAGAAAATATTGCCGCACAAACACATTCAATGCATCTGACAGCAACTTAAGTTTCTTCAATCAGTCACAATGCTTTTGAAAGCACACTAGCGCTTTTCCAGATTCTCGGGGTGCAAGACAGAGGGAAAGGAAAGGCAGGGAGGTTAAACCGATACGAGTACCTGGTTTGCTACCCTGCACTGTGGTGGGGAAAATGGGGGCTGGAAAGATGGTAAAGAACGAGAAAGAAAGAAACAACAGAAACCGGTAACAACAAATGACAGTACCGATTACAGGCGTTTACACAGGCGGGTCTATCCAAAGAAACGCAGTAGCGTTTTCAAGGCATTTTGATGCGATGTCCAGTTCCATCGATGCTGTAAATTTTTCTCTTCCGGCAGGGGCCGGTCGTCCAACCGGTTGAGCCCGTAGGAAGGCGACTATGCTTACTGTACTGCGGGGACGGGCATAAAACATGACGAATTGTCCAAAGAGAGAGAGAGAGATGAATAAATGAGAATTTGTAAGGCAGGGAGGTTAACCAGAAGATAATCGATTTGCTACCCTGCACTAGGGAAGGGGTTAGGAGAGACAGAGAGATAAAGAAAAATACACGCATGTACAAAAATAAGGATGTGAAGAAAAATTTCTCAAGGATTATGTTTACATAAGGGGGATGGTTGTCGAGCTTGTTGAGCGTGGTGCTGATGAATTTTCTTTGTGCACTGATACAAGGACGGTAGCGCAGGAGGTGTGCAGTTGTCCGTGCGCCCCCAATTGTTTTTGATTCTGAAACGTTGTATGCCAAAAATACGATCTGAATGTGAGACATGCAGTATGGAAGACTCCGGATTAACTTTGACCACCTAGGGATATTTAACATGCACAGAATGCACTGCACACGGGCGTTTTTGCATTTCGCCGCCATCTAAATGCGGCCGCAGTGGCAGCGATACGATTCCGCAACCTCGCTTTTCGCAACGCAACGCCATAGCCACTAAGGCACCATGGCGAGTTCCCACAAACTTCGCTTTCTGCACTTCTGTACATGCCCATCAGGATGGATTAAGCAGTGGAATCTCTCCATCTCACATCAAAGACCAAGACGGGTATAACCATGTGCCTGAGTGAGAGACTGTGATTTGACGTTTTTTTTTTCATCATAGTTTCATCACATTTCATAGTTTCATCGAAGTAATTCACTTAAAATAGCTGAGCTGTCGTGCTAATTTAGCATGACAGTTCAAACTTGATGAGCTTGTTTTAGCGCCAACAGACACGAATGCAAGAAGGGGCACAGGACACACGACAACGCCCTGTCAGCGCAAGAATAAGTGCACAATAAGCATGGCGTCATGAGAGGGCTGGCCGTACCTTTATTTAATGTTCGCCTCCTTCTATAATGAAATCTCATCGCCAACGCAGCCATTCGAAAACAATTATGAGCTTTTTATTACTTACTTTTATTAAATGTCGTCGCAAGCTGTTGAGTATATGACTGTAGCGTCATTCACTCCTAAGCGGCATTTACTGTTCTCCAGGCAAGAATAAGCGACTTCTGTTCAAACCCATTCGTTTTAAGATATTTATCATGACTCCCATCTCACCGAGTGTCGAATAGATCTCACGTAAACCTTGCCGTAACCGCCCAGCCAATCTAATGCATTTGCTTCCTTATTGTCTAAGGTTTTCTCATGTCTTAAATAAATCGACTAGCCAGTAAGCCTTTCTGCCGTAATCAATAACATCTAAGTCCACAAATTTCTCCGTACCGTGAGCCTACAAGCTCATTATAGGCTCTCTTAAGTATGTGCTGTTTAAGTGGCTTGTGCGGAACGAAACATGGATCAGTGTTACACAGTGAAACATGCTGTGAACTTTGGATAAAGATTGCAAAATAGGGACACGCTTGTCAGTCCAGAATACAAATGGGTGCTTCTTTTGCATGACGAGCTATGCGCGTAATCTCTTCTCCTCCACTGTAGGGTAGGAAACCGGCTACAACCATTCATTTTTATATTTTAACGCATGTATATTTTGGACGTGAAATATAAAAGAAAGATGTAGGAGATTGGTGCGAAGGTTACCCATCAATCTGGTCAAAAAGAAAATTTAGAATTTTGTAACCATAACCATGCCGCACACTTATCTTCCATATTTCTCAGACTTACATAGAGATGTTGTAAAACTCTTAAAATATTTGCGAATCGCGAGGTCGGCGTTCCGGTATTCTTGATTTGTCGGCGGCGAGTAAGATGTGGGCCATCTTTGATTTGCTTCACGTGTTGATATCCCTTGGCGACGGGCTGGCCGGACAGTCCGGTGCGCCCCTCACTTGGCCGGTGGCTCGAGAAGTTCTGTTTCAGTGCACTGGCTTGCACCGCTTCCGTCCTTTGCCGGCAGCGTCAATGCTGACAATGGAGCCCTTACAAGCTCTAATGCTATACTAGAGAGTCAATGGACATCAGAGTCAGTAGTGTATGTGAAAAAGTACTACCATCCCTTGTTGTTATTTCCTCGCATGTTTACAGCGAATCTGAGAAAAGTCCATTCTCTTTCGGCGAAAGTATCCTTCAGCGAAGTTTGAACTGCAAGAAATGCTAAAGCTGAGCGAGTTGGTCCTGCGTCTTGACAAGGAGACGACTCTTACAAACGCAACACTGAACTAACCCATTGTTTTTTTTTTCTTCTGCAAGGTGCCAGTTTAGCCAAGAGAGAATTCGACTTCGAGAAGCCCTGACTCATGTTCTTACGCGACCGCGAAAACTCACGCACCTTCACGTGTGGTGACACCAGCGACAAGTTCATGCCAAGTTCCATCGGCATTGGCAAACCGGTGTTCTTTTTTCAGCAAAACAGGCACACGCTGACTGTCACTACAGAAGATTACTGCAACTCGTGGCACGATGATGTTCTGCATCCAGTTCGCGTCATATCGTGCACGTTACGCTGCACTCCAACAGTGTAAGAGAAGTAGCTTTCATTCGCCGGTTGTCATTAACTCCCCACGTACCTTCCTTCCAAATTCGAGTGTGCTCCATACAATGCATGAAAACACGAGGATGTACAACCTCCGCTATCTCTCGGCATGGCTGGAGGCGGTCTTCTTTGCGCTGCTGGCGATTTCAGTAGGTGTTCAGACGCTGCTGCAACGATAGCTGGCAACGCCAAAGAGCTCCTCGCCGTTCTCCCAAAGCAAAACTGTTTTTCCCCTCGAAGTGGCAAAATACGCTGCGGCCGAAGCGAGAGGTACTTTAAGGCACAGCACTCACGGGCCAACGCTGCTGCCACACGTACGCTTCGACTGGGCGCTGCGTCTAAGCCTCGCGTTCCGCGAGCCAGCAGCGGCACGCGCTGTTCAGCGGAATGAAATATTTACTGCGCTTAATGGCATTCTGCCGTACGCACTGGTAGCTGCGGCACCAGACCCGCCGTTTCGTTCTGCTCTGAACGCATTAGTCATTAACACATGGGAGAACGGGCTGTTGCTTCTCTCTGTATTGGTCCATGCGCATATGCCGACGTGTCATTAGCGCACTCCGCCTGCATCCGCAGAACCATGTCTTATCCTTATGAATAGTGGGCGGGAAGAGTGTGGGCGGTATCGAGAGAGAGAGAGGGGGGTGGATGTACATGTCCCAACAAACTTCATCTATATATTCTAAACGTGCACGTTCGATTTATTCTGCGACGGGAAAATTTAATATTTGAAGCATTTATAGCAACTCCAGTTCGCTTCATTAGCCGAGCTTTCTAGATTAATATTACGTAATTCCCCAATGGCGAAAACGCGACACTAGGTTGGTATGGCTTTTAAGCCATTAATCCGCAAATCTGTGTTAAGCTCTTGTCTTACGCAGCAGACGTAGATTAGATATGAAAGAACGCTGTGTAGGGTATCGAGTTATTCTTCGCACTGCGTCAGCTTGGTGATTCCATCTGGTGTTGACACTTGTACGTTATATCAGACATCGAATAGGAGGCGATTTTTCCGAGTTTAAGCTTTCGGTACTCACATCGCAGACTCATCAGTCCCCCTAAGTGTTGTGTGACTGAAAGGCAAATAGAAGCAATATTTATTATCTCAGGCGCTTGCAGATAATATATTTTATGACAGATGCCCATTCGTAAAGGTATCTCTTCTCTTTACATTTACATGGCCTGTGTGAGGAACTGCGTTATCCACGTGTTCTTATTGAAACATTATATCTAGAATGATCGGACATATTTACCCACCTAAACTTACAAAGAGATACGCGGAACAATATGTAACCGTCATCAGTCGTTTACACAGAAAGCTCGCGATGTCATATTCTTTTAGTTGGAATGAACACAGGGAAAAAGTCAGAGCAGGGCGACGTTGAGCACGAGGGCAGGCATGTTTATAAGATCCAGAAGCACAAAAGGAATCTTTTAAACTTCGTGAAAGCAGACATTGACCTCTGCACCAAGGCAAGTCAGCGCGCCTTGCGTGAAGCAGAATGCAACATCCGCGCCAAGCAGAAGCTATGCATTTGTCTGTCGGACAGAAATAGGAAGAAAGGGATACTGTTGAAGGTGACCACGTTATACATTTTACTGTACAGCTCGAGAAACATTTCTTTTCTACAGCTTACATGCCGGTTTGTGCGTGCCATAACGTCTCAAATGACAAAAGAAGTTTCGAAAGCGAAAGAAAACGATTGAAGCTTACATGAGCTGGAAAATAAGATCGGGCTGAACTTATCTACAATGGTCACCAAAGTATGCGAACATTTTTTTTTTAGACAAAAATGAATTCAGATAAATTTTGAACTATTTTGCTTTTCGCTAAAGGGCACCGTGAACAAGGTTAGGTCTACATTTTAAGACTGCGTTAGCTGCAGGTTTGGTCCGCATTGTTAGACTGCCCTACCTTCGGAATTAGCCCACGAAAACAGTTAGTTACAGAGCCACAAAAAAAAAAAAAAGCTGGTCTGATAATGCGAAGAATTCTATTGAACATCTGAAGGGTAGATTCCGGGTCAGTCCTGGAGCAAACTGTTGTTTTCTAATGCGCAACGCTCAACAATTGGAGAAGCATTCCACACGGCTTGAGAAAGAAAAACAAACAAAAGAAAAAAGTCGCGGTTTGGCCCGAAAGGTGAAGCATCGATTGCGATAACAAATTAGTAGACAGCTACACCAAGTAAGAATAGTAACTTTATCGGCCGTACAAACTTGGATACATTCGCTTACTAAGTGAATTAACAATGATGGTGTCAGCACGCACAAACAAACATGAACACATCCCACTCGATGAGCGCGGACACCCGCTGTGACTCGCGGCAGCAGAAGCGAGCAAAGGGACCTTCATGCAGTCTACTACTTCAATGCAAGAATGGCGAGAACACAGCGCGCAGAAGGTGTGAGCTGTCTGCAGGTCCCTTTCAATATACGCCGAGCGCGAACGCGCGCAGCCGTCCAAACTAAGTAATTGTTGGCAGAGTAGAAGCCGCTCCCCCTTTATTCCACATTGCCTCCCCAATTTCCTCAATATATGGCGCGCGAGATTGAGCCACAATTGTCAGTTGCCCTTGCACCCGGAATGGTTTCCCATTCCCCCACGGCCTTTCGCGCGACGGAAGACGGCGCGTTTACTCTATGCTTACTACCTTCTCGCGAACCAGATTGATTCGTGATCGTCGGCTTCCTTCGCGTGCTTTCACTCGTACATACAGCAGACAACGCGCGTCGACGGTGTTCTGGCCTTTAGACTTTATAGGGAACATCACGGCAACTGCAAAGATGCGCCTGGAGTGGCCATATAATTACTATCGCAATACAACACAGCTTAAAAAAAGAGACAAAAGGCAAAGACTGCGCCCCATGCAATCCCTTGCTCCACCGTAGCCCGTCACAGCCGCATGTGCGGCCTGATGGAGGAAGTCGAGTGCAAAGCGAGCTGGCTGGCTGGCCGACAGGCCTGCCGGACAGGGCTACGCGGTGAGGCTGCTGCGCGGCGCCAGCCTGCGCGTCGTCAACGCCACGCGACGAGGCATCTGGAATGCGGGGAAATTAAGGACAGAGCGAACGGCGGAGGGTCGACGAAGAGGGGAAAACGCGAGGCAACGAAAAAGGGCCTCGCCGCGCACTTCCGAAGGAATGCGAGTTGCCGAGGTTAACTCCCCATTTCCTGCCCGTTTCACTCCCCACTTCCTTTTTTCCTCGCCATTTTCACGCTCTTCACCCCCTTCTCTTTCCCTCCCTGCTCTCCTTCCTTCGCGTGGCCTCCAGCCTTTGCCGCGTCATTCCGGCCGCCAAGCTTGCTTCGCAGCTAAGCGTTTATGATTGATTTTTTTTTTCGCCGCGTAGCCTTTACCCAGCGGCGCCGGGAATCTTGCCGAGCACAGCCAACTGCCCACTCCTCCTTTCCGCTCAATTCGCGCAGGATGAGGAAGCGGAGGCGGAGAGAGTGCGCCGAAGCGCTGCTCGCGGCTAAGGCTTTGATGCCGTGTCGCAACGCTTGCCCTTCCAGCCTATGGCTACACGTCTGCAGCGAACGCTCGGCGTTCCCGAGGAATTCTCGGCGCTGGCGGTCCCATTATTGGCTCAAACGAGAGCAGCACTCGAAGGCACTCTCTCACGGTGTCCCTTCAGGTCGGCGGCTCTCTTCAACGGGGCCACTCTGCGATGTAATGGCGCTCACCATTGCGTCCCCGTGGTCGTGGCACGTGCTGCTCGTTGCTTCTGAGCTGATATAGGCACAGCTACCGCGCGACTCGTAACGCTGCCCTGTCGACAATCCGCGCCGAGCTGAAAGTGCCTAGAATGAAGTCTCACTTGTTGAGACTAGTTGTTACCACCCAGCGCTGTAGCCCACTGGCTATGGCGTCCCGCTGCTGAGCAAAGGGCAACAGGCTCGCCTCCAGCCCGCGGTCGTCGGGTTCCGGTGGTGGCTAAACGAAAAAAAAAAAAAGAAACGCTCGTGTACTTAGATTTAGGTGTTCGTTAAGGAATCCCACGTGCTCAAAATTGACCCGGAGCTCACCACTGCGGGTGTCTTAAGACCGATTGTTGTTTTGTGACGCTAAACCACGTGAATAAATTAAGCTACTCGTTACCTGCCTCGAACTTGAAGAGAGCTCAGAGCAATACTTTCATTTGGCTTTTATCTCGGAATAGCATGCGCTCCTGCTGTCAAGCCAGTATTTTTAAGCACCAGAAAGTTCCACTTGTAGCGATTGAGCGCGCACAACACAGCGTATTCTTGCCGTTCTTTTCGTTTGAAAGGTTGCCTGAAGAATTTCTCTTCATATATATATATATATATATATATATATATATATATATATATATATATATATATATATATATACCCTTATACTTATACTCTTATATATACCCTTATATATATACTCTTATACTCTCTCTGTTAAGGCCCTCAATCATTTGTTGTAACTCGTCCCCAGTGTTGCTGAACAGGATAATGTCATCTGCAAATCGTAGGTTGCTGAGATATTCGCAGTTGATTCTTACTCCTAAGCCTTCCCAGTTTTATAGCTTGAATACTTCTTCCAAGCACGTAGTGAATAGCATGGGTGAGATTAGGCTCCTTGCCTGAGCACTTTCCTTATAGGTTTCTTCCTATTTTCTTGTGTAGAATTAAGGTAGCTGTGGAATCGCTATAGATGGTTTCTAAGATATAAACGTAAGCGTCCTTTACTCCTTGATCGCGTAATGCCTGTGTAACTGCTGGTACCTCGACTGAATCAAATGCCTTTTCGTAATCTATGGAAGCCATATAGATAGGCTGATTGTACCCCGTGGATTTCTCATTACCTGATTGATGGCATGGATATGATCCATTGTAGAGTAACCCTTCCTGTAACCTGCCTTTTCCCTTGGTTGACTAAAGTCCTGTGTTGCCTTTATTTTATTGGAGATTATCTTAGTGAATGGTTGGATGGGTGGATGGAAAAACTTTACTGACAGTCCTGAGACACGCGCTTATCGCGCAGCGGGCCGCTCCCACGTTGGGACAGACAAGACGAGCCTGGCCGCCGCATTGTGGGCTCGTGGACGGCCCAGATCTGCTCTCCGTATTCGAGGCTTCGCAGGGGGGTATTCCATCTTGACTGGTCTGCTTGATCTGTGCCTCGTAACGTGGGGCATCGCCAGAGCACATGTTCCAAGTCGGCTGAATCGCCGCACTGAGGGCACGTATTGCTAGTATACGTGTCTGGATAAATCGAGTGTAAGAAAAATAGGGACCACGGCGGCAGCATTTCGATGGGGGCGAAATGCGAAAAACCCGTGTACTTAGATTTAGGTGCACATTAAAGAACCCCTGGTGGTCGAAATTTCCGGAGCCCTCCACTACGGCGTGCCTCATAATCACAAAGTGGTTTTGGCACGTAAAACCCCATAGTTTAGAAGAAAAATGGGTTGGGATATATCCCCGTCTGCAAACGTCTGAGGGTTATTGTCTGCGCTTTGGTCAGTTCCTTGTGTGGGAGCGGATAGACACGCCTACTAATGTAAAATTGTTGCGTGGCCTCGTTGTACGTAGTGGGAGAGCCTCTATTGTAGGGTGTCGTAGGTTTGGGGGATTCTCAATCGGCACAGAACGTGAGACCTCGTGCCTTGCAGTGGGCCAGCTCATTTAGGTTGGTGAGCCCCTCTTCAAAGGACACCATGTGTGCTGGAAACCACAGTGGCGTATGTGGGGTGATCACTTTGTCCTTGAGAATACAGTGGGCTTCCTTGGTGATGGAGCCGATGACGAAGGCTCGTACGGCAGCTCGGATAATGGCTAAAAAAGTTTGGACGTTGTCCGTCAAGTAACGCGATCACTATGGCAACTTGCTCGACCGCCCCTGGGGAGGCGCATTCGACCAAAGCAGCGTTGATGGTAATTTGTTCTCGTTGATGCCTGGGGAGGCCGCAGAAGTTGCTCTCGATCGTCGTAGCTGGAATGTCCATGTCAGCGAGCAATTGCCGAGCGGCCGTCGTTGCTTGAGCAATTACCGAGCGGCCGGCAGTCTGCGTCCTCTCTTCGGCCTCCGCGATCTCCTCTATCGTGTTGTGCATGCCCAGCTGCAGGAGCCGATCTGTGTGCGTATAAAGCAGGAGCCCTAGGGCGCTTTGGATGACTTTTCAAATTAAGGCATTCAGTCTAACTCGTTCTGGTCTTTGCCATTTATGCATTGCAGCGACGTATGTAAACTGGCAGAGTAGGAAAGAATGAATGAGCCTGACCAGGTTGTGTTCACACAAGCCGTTACGCTTGTTGGCGACCCCTCTGATCAGACTGATGGCGCTATCCGTCTTGGTGATCCGGAGGACCACGTCTGGTTGTTGGAGCCAGGCGACTCTACGATGCCGAGGATGCTGATCGACACAGCCCTGGGGAGGGGTTCACCGTTCTTGGTGTGTAGCGATATGCTGCTCTCTGCTAGGGGTTTCCAGCCCTTTGGCTTGAGACCCCACCTGTTGGGCCAGCATAGAAGTAGCTCCGATTTGCTCGGTGAGCATCCGAGGCCCGTATCTTTTAGGAAATATTCTATGCAATCGATGACCTCCTGGAATATTTTATATAATATTTTATATAAGACTGGAAGTAAGCTAATGGGCCTATAATTTTCAATTCTTTAATGTCTCCCTTTTTGTGGATTAGTATAATGTTGGCATTCTTCCACTTCTCTGGGACCATTGAAGTCGATAGACAGTTGGTGTAAAGCGCCGCTAATTTTTCAAGCATTATGTCTCCTCCATATCTTATTAAATCGACTGGTAGTCCACCTTCTCCTGCCGCTATTCCCCGTTTCATGTCTTGCAAGGCCCTTATAACTCTACTACTTCCAGTGGAGGCATCGTGGCTGCTTTGGGTACGGTACAGGTCAGGGTAGAATTCTTCCGCTGCTTTCATTATATCTTCGAGATTGCTGATGATATTGCCCTGCTTATCGTCGAGTGCATACATTTTGGTTTGTCCGATGTCAAGTTTCCTTCTCAGTGATTTCAGGCTGTGTCCATTCTTTTACTGCTTCCTCAGTCTTTCTCACGTTACAGTTTCGAATATCGCTTATTTTCTACTTATTGATTTGTTTGGACAGTTGCGCGAACTCTATCTGATCTCTTAAGCTTGACACTTTCATTCTTTCTAGTTTCTTTATTAGGTCCTTTGTTACTTGGGAAAGCTTACCTACTGGTTGCCTTGGTGCCTAACCTCCTACTTCAATTGTTGCTTCTGAAGACAGCCTAGCTACGGTTTCATTCAGTGCCTCTATGTCATCTTCATCTCTAAGGCTATTCTGAGCCGTGATATCACGTTCTGCTTGTGGAATGCAGGAAGTTTTCAAAACAACCGGCTGCACAACCTAGACTCTTCTCTACGCCTTTGCATTCCAGCTGGACTCGGCCGCCGCGAAGCTACCCTGCTTTGTAGAATATGGCTGGGGGTGGCGTTCACCAAGTCTTTTGCTTTCCGAATCGGATGGGCCGACGACGCCTCGTGTGATAACTGTGGTAACGAGCAGACTCTTCAACACCTTCTCTGTCACTGTCCTCGCTATAATTTACAGAGACGATCGCTCGCAAATGCGATAGCACGCTTTGACCGAAAACCTCTAAGAGAGAAACGTATTTTAAGATGCGGCCATCACAAGCCATCGCAGCAGAGGGCGACAGAATTGGACAAGTGGCTGTAGCATGAACAAATGTTCATAGTGCTGGAAGTGCTACTGTGCTGTGCGGTGACAGTATGCGGCGACAGTGACCGACTGTGATTGTATGTCTGAGCTCCTTTCTTTCTTCATCTCTACTTTGTCATCCCTTTACCTCCCCATCCTCTCTTTCCCCAGCGTAAGGTAGCAAACCGGATCTTCCCCTCTGGTTAACCTCCCTGCATTTCCCCTTTCTCTCTCTTTCTGTTCTAAGGCTGCATATTTGTTTGCAAGTGCCAACCTGGATTGCTCTGCTTTTACCCTTACTGTGTCTAGGTTGGCCTGTTCCTTGTTGACAAATTTTACTCTTTCTCTATTCAAACTGAGGTGAATCCTAGCCCCTACTAACCTATGATGACTGCACCTTTATTCTACCTAACACAGCTACATCCTGCATTACGCTGGGATTGGCAGAAAGTATGAAATCAATTTCATTTCTTTTTTCACCATTAGGGCGTTTCCACGTCCACTTTTTGTTCCAACGCTTCCTGAAGAAGGTGTTCATAATTCGCAGCTCATTTGTTACCGCAAATTCTACCAACATCTCTCCTCGAGCGTTCCTAGAATCCACGCCGCAGTTGCCAATTGCTTGTTTACCAGCCTGCTTTTTCCTCAATTTTGCATTGAAGTCGCCCATGACAACAGTATACTGAGTTTGCACTTTACTCATCGCTAATTCAACATCTTCATAAAACTGTTCTACTTCTTCCTCATCGTGACTGGAGGTTCGAGCGTAGGTTTGTACTACCTTTATTCTATACCTCCTATTCAGCTTTATTACGACTACTGCTACTCTCTCACTAATTCTGCAGAATTCGTCGACGTTGCGCGCTATGTCGTTATGGATTAGGGATCCTACTCCGAACTGCTTCTTGTCTGGTATTTCTGTATAGCAGAGAGCAGAGGACGTCACCATTTGTCAGCACTGTATATGCCTCACCATTTCTTCTAACCTCACTAATGCCAACGATATCGTAAACAATGTCTGACAGTTCCACAAAGAGTCCTGCTAGGCTAGCTTCACTCGAGAGGTTTCGGGTGTTAAAAGTTGCAAGGGTCAGATTCCATTGGCGGCCTGTCCGGGTCTAGAGATTCTTAGCACCCTATGCTGCGTTACAGGTCTGACCGCCGTCTTAGTCAGGTGCTCCGCAGTGGCCTGGGACTGAGAGCCATTGGTTAATCGAATGAGTCATTTGGGAGAGAGTGGCCGAATACTGCACAAAAACTGCACGGAAACTGCACGGAAACATTATCGCAAAAAAAAGGAAATGCAGCATTAAATCATAAACTATACACCTTGCACCCTTGTACTGTTTTCGGCCTATTCGCCCCTAACATTGAGACATTTGTCGTAGCATGCAATCAGTTTGAAGAAAAGACACTGGTAAAAACTGCGTGCCCTGCGATGCAAGCTATTGTCGCGCAGCCTCCCTCCTCCTCCCCCGCCTCAGCAGTACGTTGGAAGTGACGTCCCGAGAGTGCGGCTTTCAATGCAGGGAACAGGCGCCCATTCATATCGGATAACAGCACGCACTTCCATTGGCGACCACATTGTCAGCACACGTCGGCCTGCCATCGTGATTTGTACTCGAATAACTTCAGGCACGCCGGCCTACTGCTACTTTCTCTTCTTCGGCGCCCTGCGCATGCGTAATTCTTTCTGCACTGGCGCGCCTTTCGTCGTTGAACTGGCAACGGACGTAGATTCTTATAGGGGCCTGGTTACGCCCACTGCAGGGCAAAGGCCTCTCCCATATTTCTCCGACAAACCCGGTCATGTGCTAATTGTGGTCATGTCGTCCCTGCAAACTTCTTAATCTCATCCACTCACCTAACTTTCTGCCACCCCTAGTACGCTTCCCTTCCCTTGGAATCCAGTCCCTAACCCTTAATGACCATCGGTTATCTTCCCTCCTTATTACATGTCCTGCCCATGCCCCCATTTCTATTTCTTGATTTCAACTAAGATGCCATTAACTCGCGTTTGTTCCCTCACCCAATCTGCTCTTTTCTTATCCCTTAACGTTACACCCATCATTCTTCTTTCCATAGTTCGTTGCGTCGTCCTCAATTTAAGTAGAACCCTTTTCGTAAGCCTCCAGGTTTCTGGCCCGTAGGTGAGTGCTGGTAAGACACAGCTAGTATACACTATATATATATATATATATATATATATATATATATATATATATATATATATATATATATATATATATATATATATATATATATATATATATATATATATATATATATATATATATATATCAACAAGTTAAAGAGGCTTGAAATGCTTCTGTCAATTATTATATTTATATTTAACAGGCAAACACTTATTTATCAATCACACATGGTGAACCATGAAGGCCCGAAAAATTATTTGAATTTGCCTTTATTTCTTGCTACTATATAAAATGACAACATGATGCAGGGACAAGAGGCAACTAGTGCCTGAGAGAGGTCCCTGATCCCGCCTAGTAGCAGCAGTACAGCATACGTAAAAGAATGCACATTTGCTACCGACAATTTTAATAAATAAAGAAGGAATTGCGCTTGGCGTTTAATTCTACAGCATAAATGTATCGATAGTTTCAGTAATAGTGTTTTGCAGGTTATACGCAACGAAGTGCAATCAATATTAATTGCTTGCAGTATTCACAAGAAAGAAAGGCAGTAGATGTGTGCGACCTTGGAGAATTACAACCCAATTTCTAGCGAAGCTGTTTCTTTGAAACAGTTGCAATGAAAGTTTCAATTTCTTGTAATTATATCAGATGCTTTCAAAAGTGGCCCATATATATGTCACTGTTCCGTTTGAAAACTTGCCCACGTGTAATATTTTGGAACACTTCGACTAAATTTGATTCCGGTTCTTCCACGGCAACGGCATAACCTCTCTGTTCACAAAAGACATTCATAAAGCTCCGGATCACTTGCATGCGTAATTTACGGCAAATGTTATAATTAGTCTACTGTACTTGAAGTTTACCTACATATTGTCCATAGGGTGCTCTTTATTTTTGCCAAATATAAACAAAATGTCTTGTTTAGTTCATGAAGAACATCTCTGAAACCAAGACGCAGCGAGAATAGGGAAAGAAAAACGAGGGCTCAGTAATTATTTGCAACGCTTGTAACATAAAAATTTTGTCTCACATTGCAGTTACCCTGTCCGTCCTGTCTTCCCCTTTCCACAAAATATAAAGCTGTTGTAACCTACAGCTATGTCGCGACACTAAGAAGCGTAGCTGACAGCGGCAATATCACACGATGTAACGTTTCAATTAGGAATTTTTCACAAAGGCTATGTTTGATCCAACGGCATTTAACTACGCACATACAGTTTCCATAGCGTACCACCAATTTTCGCTAAATTCAGTATCGATGGCTTTTATAGTTCTACCACAGCAGCGGGCTCAATTCTCCCCTGCCCATTATATACACTAATGACACTCTGGAGTGCTTGCATACGTAATTTATTGCAAAAGCCCCAAATGCCGATCTATATCGAATGAGGACACCAGGCGAAACTAATAGACCACGCATGAAAAATTATTAAAAAGAATAAAGGTTAGGGTTTAACGCTTCTAAATGACGCTTCTAAAATAGGTTTAATGCTTCTAAATAAGTCAGAAGCGTCTAAACTGCGTGAAACATCGCAGTTGAAATGCTGCCTGTTCCGTCAAAGTATAAAATATCTGAAACACCGAGCTCTCTTGGAACACTGGGAAGCCTAGCTAATAAAAGCAGAGCAATACTTTCGTATAATTGCTTACAATTTTTTAACACTGTATTTGGTCAACACGCACTTACCATCGGGCATAAACTTGGCATATTGTTCCCCCTATGTTGGCAAAATTGGACCTCAATCGCAGTTGCAATTATGCAAGCGCAGCTGTCTATGTTTTACACCCCTCGTGAAACAGACTAAATGTAATAGTGATATAGACCCCTTGCATACGTATTCTACTGGAAAACCTACATTTAACCCTTCTTCTTGGAACATTGCCTCCACATTGCCCATACCGTGCCCCTAATATACCCCAGATATAAGCAAGGTGCCTTGCTTAGCTCAGCGACGACACAAGAGAAACAAACTACGAATTTCGTATGATGCGCGAAAACACATGGAAAAACTGGGCCTTAGTAATTACCTGCAACACTTGCATTTAAGCCAGGAAATGGTAAGTTTCGCAACGTATTGCGCTTAAAAGCATCTCTACTTTAGCCGAATTTCAACTGTTTCTCGTGCTGTTGTTTTAGGATTCTGGGAAACATTTCATGAGAGCAGCCGTTACTCGCTTGTCGTAATTGCCTCTACTTTGACCTTAAAGCAAGCGTAAGCCGAACGTTAAAAGCCTGGAATGTCTCCATCTGTTTCTCCTGCGCTTTGAAGTAATACTTCGCATCATTTTCCGTGTGCTAGAGCTCGCCTTCCAACAAATTTTGACATGGGATGGTCTTAGGCAATACAAGCCCTACAGGGCCTGATTTTCTTGATTTGTACAGAATAGCGGATAAAAAGTGCATTGAAGTGTTCGCGAACATGCGTAGTAAGGCGGCTATAAATGATAAAAAAAAAGAATGAATGAGGTATAGTGGAGGCAGTAATTTTTCAGATATAACAAAAATGCTCGTATGGAGTATTCGAACCATCACAATAATTTCATTCATTTAATAATTTCCTTGCTTGCTTAAGCCTTACTAAATTATCAGGTTGTTCGTTGACAGAGGCAGAGACATCCTTTATTCTCGTGCAGCAAGAGCGGATGACGAACTAAATTTATTTTTCTTTTGTGTGTGTGTGCGTGTGTGCCTCTGGCAATCAGTTCATTTCCTTGGTTTTCAGATTTATTCAGGCCAGAGTGATGAAACCAACCTGATGTAACCAACACGGAAACCCACTCGGTTCTTGCAAAGATGTAAAGACACGTGAGCAATCCTCACATGAAAAAAACATATCGCCGCATGTTCGGAACGTCTACAGATATATTTATGATGGACAATGGGCAGGGTAATGACATGGGCTTAGTGATCAAAGTTTTTGATCACCAGCCTTCTTGTAATAAGCGACCCTCAACTATGACCGTCACTTGTCAGTGTTGAGAACTTTGTTCACTCGATCATTAGTGAATCGTGCTTTACGCTGCCTGATTCTTCCGTTAGATAGATAGATAGATAGAAGATAGATAGATAGTTAGATAGAAGCTTGGAGACTGCTGTCTCCAAGCTTCATTTCTTGTCGTTTAATGGAAGAAGGAAGAACTCTGTCCATTTCTTGGAGAAACTGTGAAAAGAAGCCTGCGTTTATGCTCCGACGTGCAGTACCAGGGCAGTGTTCATCGAGTATGCATAGTAGAGAGGTGCATCGTTGACACTACCACGCATAACATTGCCCGTGGTTTCTCGGCCGTAATCATTTTTTTCTGCAATATAGAGCATACTAACTTGATTGCTAACAATGAATTAAGGTGAAAAACTCCGAGTTAATAATATGGAGGGCAAAAGGCGCAGAGAATTCTCGTACGAGTAAACGGACTGCGAGAGCCGACGACAATGCAAAAAACATTTCATCGGACTCGTAATGTTTCGTGGCACTGATTAGACCCTGTAGTCCTCAACGCCTGGAAGCTTATGCAATCACTCAGATTCGGCAGATCTCCGCGACTCGCCAAGCATTGTGCAATGAGGCGACGCGCGGCTCCTTTGCGAGCTCGAGCGATGAATGCGGTGCCATTGCCTAGGAGGCTTCAATTAGCCAAGTGTTCCGAAAAGCTCCATCCTGTCTGATGGAGTTCGGTTAACTCTCCGATGTGAGCGAAGAATTACGGTGGCTGCAACCACTCTCATGCGATTACAGATAGTTTCGAAAGAGGTGAAACGAAGTCTTCTTTCTATTTTTCTTTTCGCATTGCCATTGTGATCTCAAAACAAATTTGATGGAGCCCAATTTCCCTGCGTATAGCCGGTGACAACCTGAGAAAGCAACGGCAAATACACGGCGGCCTTACTCGAAATAAATTTGTGGAGATGCGCCAGCCAATTACGCTCGCAAGTTCGTGTGACATGAATACGGAGGCCAATTTTCCTCAGTATCAGTCTCTCGGGGGAGAAATACTTTGGTGCGCGAAGTCAAAGAGGGCACATGGATGTTCTTTTTGTGTGTGTGTGTGCGTGGACGGAACTCGTACAGAATACTTAGGTTGTCGGGGAGAGCAACTTTCTATGAAAGTGATACTGCGATTAAGTAGAGCAGAAATTCAGGTTTGTCAGTTATTCATAATCATCTAATAACAGCACGTAAAGCGAGGGACAAAGACGAGACGTAAACAACGCTGCATGTGTATGTGTCTTCTATGTTTGTCCAACGTTTTAAACACTTTTATTAGAAGACTGTGGTCAAAATTAAAATAAAATGAACATTTTCTAAACCATCGCAAATATACAACAAAAAAGTATGTGTTATACAATATTTCATGATGACTCTGGCCCTGGGTGCGTATAAGTAAGGTGCATCCACTGCTCAAGACAGACATTTTAACCTTCCTGCATTAGTCCCAAAGCGCCTTACACATCATACTTAACACGACCCCGATTTCCACCAACTGTGATCTCGATGCAGAGCAGAATTCGCTCGGGACATTTGGAAACGTAGCAGATAAACATTGTACAACGTTTTCATGCCTTTGCTTAAGACGATTAAAAAAAAAAAGGAAACGTAATTACCAGATGCTCTTATAGCACTGGCCACAAATCATTCATAAATTTCCACTTACTTTCTTTAAATGTTGTCTTTGTTTAAGGGTGAGTCCTTGAGGACATTGGGAAAGTTTCTACGTGGTTTGTAATAAAACCACAATACGTTGTGTTGACTGAAAACGTATAACAGTGCTTGTAACACGTTTCTGCTTGACACCATCAGGGTACACCGAAACATAGGCATGAAAGTTTGAAAGAGGGAGCAGGATAATGTTAAAAGAAGCACCAGACCTAAGAAGCGTGACCCGATTTCTGCTTTGCAATAAAGTTTGCGCAATGCGCCATTAGTTGTGGCACCCATAATGTTTGCGTAAACTTCGTACTCATTCGTGCTGGAGACGTTTGTTCCACAATTATTCCTGGCAGGTTTCCTTCAGCGAACATTTAAAAAATAGAACATTCTTGGATATCCGCATTCAAATATCTTACTCATGCACTCAGGATACGTAAACTTGAGACATAAAACGAGAGATCCATGGGAGAAAAACTAGTATTACAATAATGTTGAACAACGAAGGTCCTCTCGTCACTAACATTACACCCAAATAAGCACAAGTTAACGTATTCAGGAGAAGATCAGGCAGCCTTCTCACGTTCTTCTACTGCTGTTTAATCTTCTGTTGTCATGCTGAAGCTCTTAAACTGCTTCTCTTTCTTTATTCAGCAAAAAAAGTATAAACTAATCTACTTCAATAAAAGGCATTTACGCAAAAGTACGCTGCAACGTCCACAGCATGTCTGTGGCTTCCTTTTGATCCACCGGTCTTAAAGTTAACAATCCTTTTTTTTTCACTCAAGTATATCACATAACACAAATGGCATCGAGCGTTATGCAACTTGCACGGCACATTTCGTAATAAAGATCACCGGAAGGTTTATGCAACGACATCGTGTTTCCTCATGTGATATATATGTTTACCCCTGAGGGGCTTTCTCTGGACTACATCGTCTTTTGCAAGGCTAATTCGTTGTACACACTTTTTCCTCGGTACTTTTCTCGTCTTCAGCACTTCCTGCAGAGAAGTTGCTCCCTCAGGAACATCTCATACATCTTGTCTTACGTCTTCGAAGCATCACTTTATTAGCCCATACGTGAGCAACTCCCCGTATAGGCGCCCGCAATTCACGCTGGAAGTCGTTCATGCCGGAAGCGAGAGACCGAAAAAAAAAAGATTAAAAAAAAAAGTAACGACGCCAGAGGGAGTACGTAGCAGAGTAAAACGACTGCTGCACGCCTTGAATATCTAGCTCGGCTGCAACGTATTCTCCGCGCGCAACACCGCATCCGCCGGATTCGTGGAGCGTAATCGGCTGAGAACAGGCGCACCCGGCGCGCATAATTAGTAAAGCACCGGCGTCAATGCCGCCGCCTCTCGAGAGTTTCCCGCCCCTTCATCCTTTTCGCCTCTCGCGCTGCCTGCAAAACCAGAGACCCGCTGCAGTGGGGTGCTTCTCAGTAGAGCAGCGAGCCGTGGCAATGCGCCGCGAAGGAAGCACAGACCCACGTGAAATGAGAGCTCAAGCCTCGTCGCTGCCAACCTGTTCAAGCAGCCTGCTCGCAGTTGCCAGAGTGTAACGTGTAGGAACGGGCTCAATCTGGCAAGGAAAGCTCACCGAAAGTGAATACAGTAAATGAGAGCTGCCTGGTAATCATTGCGCAATTTCTTGGGTGCATGTGAACTAAAGTAAAACAGGAATTCATTGACAGCGGTAAACTTAGTTTTGCTTATGGTTTCGGCTTGGTGGGTGGGTGAGTGGATGGATGGGTGAATGGGTGGGCGAGTGAGTGAGTGAGCGAGTGAGTGAGTGAGTGAGTGAGTGAGTGAGTGAGTGAGTGAGTGAGTGAGTGAGTGAGTGAGTGAGTGAGTGAGTGAGTGAGTGAGTGAGTGAGTGAGTGAGTGAGTGAGTGAGTGAGTGAGTGAGTGAGCGAGCGAGTGGCAAAGACGTGTGTATGGTAAGCGTTGAAAACACCTTCTGCCTAAGCCCTGTTTACTCTACAGTTTCTTTAAAGCTAGGCGCCATTTTCCATTTCAGAAGTATGTCTTTCAGCTGTGGCGGTACAGTATCCTCGACATTCTAATGAAGCGACAACTACGGTCTATTGATTTTATATGGCCGTGACATTTCATTACAGGGTTATTCGAAATCTAAACAGAAACACCACGTATGCCCCTTCAAGAACCCATTTTAAAGGTGTTCTGTTTATACGACCAAATCGATACTGCTGCGTCGCCCAACCTGTACAGTCAACCACAAAAGCTGATACGGACCACGGGATCTCAGAAAACGGTCAATTTCCAAGCAGCCTGTAACAGTAGTCAGTAAAACCAAACATCGCAATGTTGTTCACATACATTGGTAGGGGTTGTAAATGCGAACACTAGGCCGCGTTCTGAGCCTGCGCTGATATTAGGCATGTACGAACATGCCTAAAGAAAAAAAAGATGGCTACATTTAAGCTCACTTCGGGCACAAGAAGAATGGGCAGATGCACGCTTTGAAAAGCAGGCAGACTAATGAAACAGTTCCGAAATATTCCAAAGTAAAACATTTTCTGAGCTCAACTCGAGCTTAAAGTGGCAGTCCACATACACTCCACGAAGCAATGCCCCGCTGCGCAAAGCAAAAGGAGGCGTTGGGGAGAGACCCCGGAGTAAGCGACAGCAATTCAAGACAGGGATATAAGGGAACTCGGGGCAAGGAATCTCGCGGCAGGGAAGCAATGAAACAGGAGGGGGGGGGGAGGAGAGGGCAAAAGAGAAAGAGAGAAGGCGGTAGTGGCACAATGCGGGAACAATGCGGGTGGCGGGACCGCCTCCTTGGAGCTGCATTATTCTGCCATTAGGTGGGGAAGCATTAGGCGGCAGACACTTAACGCGCTTCATCATTGTGTCGTGGCCGGCCCGTTTAAATCCAAGCGAAGCAACGACGAGCGGGCCAACCCTGAATGAACAAAATGATAAAACGAAACTGGTGCAGCAGTGGTCGCGAGAATGAGAAGTGCGAACGCCCCGCAAGGCTTTGGCGACGCGTTCACTTCGCGGGGGCTCGGTCAGGCCAGAGGCTCTTTTGGGTATCGTTGTCCGAACGCCAGCGTAAAAATAATGGCCGAGCGTCTCAGTCCGCTCTAAATAAATGACCTAATGATGCCCCGCTGGGAATCGCCGACGACTCGGCTCGTCTAATTGTTGCTGCGACCACCGCCGCTTCCATGGGAGTCGCGGCAAAAGAGAAAACAGTGCCTCCATTAAAGGTCGAGTCTATACGCATAGTTTCTATTGTGCCACTGTGCCGTCACAAACTAAATATCAAGTGTGTTGCAAATATTTGGCATCGAACACAAGGATAACAAAGGGCGTGATTGTTATGCATACTCTGTCTTAGAGCGCGAAATTCTGTGCCAAAGGCTGTTTCACAAGTATTTCTGCTTTAGAGATATGTATGAGCCGACATATTTACAGCTTTTATGTTGCAGTTCATATTTTTTTTTTGATTACGCGGTAAAGACGTGAGCTCAGTGGCGAAACTTTCGGGACCAACACTCGTTGCTATATAAGTCGCCCTATAGAAGGAGAAACACGAATCGTCTAAAGTGGGTGAAGTAGATAAAGAAAGATATTGCTTTAAGATTTATCTCGAGCGCCTCAGAGTGTTTATGTAATGATCCTTGAGATGAACATATATATTCTTACTTAGCAACAAACGCATATTAGCCCTTTCAGACGCCACTTTATCCCGTTGATTGAAAACTTGCTTTCACCACATTTCTTGCATCTTCAGAATCATAGAAAGTGTACAGCTGCAGAATATATTAGGAATTTTCAATTGTTTATTGAGTTTTGTCCGGTTTACAGAATGTGAACTCCGTGCGAAAACTCACTACAGGAACATCAAACATGAAAAAATAAGCTATTTCGTGTTTTCAAAAGCTTGAAAAGCACTTATCGAGCCACTTGAAAATTATGCCTCGTGCATGACATTGTGAAAAACAATGAAAGAAGTGAACCCGCTACATACGACGTACTGATACCGAGTAAAAAACCCCAACCGTCCACTTTCCCATTCACTTTGCAAAAACATTCTGCAAGTTATTCACAATTGCACCATAGTTCCAATAATAGGTGTTTCAAAATGTGTGCGACACATTTTAAGTATCATTACTTTCATTAGTGCTTTTGCTGTTGATGCACTATCTTGCTATACAAAATTGTGTAGACAGCGTCTGAAAGGGTTAAGTGAATAACTGTAGAGTACGTTGAGCAACACTTGGCGTGCCTGTTTTAAATACCATTTATTAGAGCACCTCTTTTCATTTTCACGCTTAAAACAAAACATAAGATAACGTAAAGTATAAAACATTATTGTTGCATGGCTTAGGTAAACTTTTCGTGCTTTACTTTATTTTGCAGGAAGGCGTGCTTATCACAGCTCACCTTTCAGTCTAATATTTTATATTATTGACTTGTTCATCCGTCTTCATCGTCAATTCTTATAACAAAAAAAAAGGACATTTCCCCTACCAAAAAAAGCTACGATGTCGAAGGAAAATAGTACGATCTGCAGTCTTCCCACCATTCGTAAAATACAGGATGCGAGTTGTAATTCAACCGATGCCAAGATATACCAGTTGATCTCCGTGTATCAATCACTTAAACGCGCATTGCAGCTAGCCGCACCTGGAGATTTGCTTTATCTGTTATGCTCGCGAAAATTTCGGCGTCCCTTTGGAAGTGCAACGACTAGATACATTTTTGCAAGACAGGCCTTTGCATTCCAGAACTGTTCCTCCGCTTGACTCAGCATAACGTATTTTTGCGCTACCTTTCGACTGAAGTGTACGCTGTATCAATGCCATTCCATAATTATTCCTACGCGCAGATTCTGTAACGATGTAATCTGAGCATCAACTCGAAGACGCAGGAGCAGAACGTTCTTTCACGAGCAACTGCTGATCTTTGGAATCACCAATGAGTATTACTAATAAGCATTTCCTTCCTCAATCGAGCAGCGGGGCTGCTGCTGCTCCTGCACTCGGTGGAGCCGAATTGGTTTATCAATGACCGTTTATGTACACGGGAGTGATTCCACGTGCTGCTAAAGGTGAAAAAAATCTTACGTAAATAATCTTGGCGTCAATACGCTTTACTGATACGTCGCCCAAGAGCGATAAGATTTCTCTGGCTGTATTACAGCTTTGGCGACAAATTTTCCGATTGTTATAACAATTCATCGGAAAATACGACCACGCACTGTTCGCTCTTTCTGGCCTGCAAGCGATGTTATCGCAAACGCTTGCTTAGCGAGGAGGCGTTGGCTGAGCTTAGCGGTGGCCTTCCATTTATAAGCGTGCATTAAGTGCAACATACATGAATGTATGTCGCACATACCGTTCGTTTATAAGTGTGACCCACGGTTCGTGGAAAGCGCCAAGCTGCCGACGTCAGTTAACTATAACTTAGAACACGCGCTTCATTTGAATGGCTGTATTTTGTTGAATGTCCACGAATGTCGCGCTGCGGAACTGGAAATTGCACGTATGTTTCGGACGAGCAAATAAAATAATGCGGAAACGGCCCTGAATTTACATTTCCCCGCAGGTGATAAAGATGAAAGAGTACCTGAAGTGCCTGGAATGAAGCGGAACACAAGACAAATCCGCATAGCACAAGTACACCAAGAGACAATCTATATTAAATTAAAGTGACGCGAAAGTCATCTTTCTTGAAACGCGGGCACTATCGCCTCATGCATGAAGGATATGCAAACCGCGGTACAAGACCGTTCGATAGGACGGCGTCTATAAATATCCCCTCGTATAAGATATTAATATCGCGCGCTCCTACTCGGACACCGAAGCGCGGGGTATCGAGCGAAGGCTACCGGTCAGGTCACCGAGACACGATACGCTGACACAGCAGCAGGATAAATTACGCAGAGGAGACTGGAGCGGCCATAGCTGCCTGACTCACCATGTTCCATTTCTGCGTTTGCATCCTCGTTTACGTGCCTGTCGCCGAAACTGCGGCACGCTGATACCACCCAGTGGCCCTGGGCGACGTCCCTTGCTACTCGTACCTTTCAGCTGACCACGGATAGGCTTACGCTGCACCCATTTGTCTCGGTGATTGCAGCGCTCCCTAGCAGTTACGCCATCTGCCCGCTCTTCGTCGCGGATGCGCAGTGACTGCGATGCTGTTCCACGGGATGCACAGCGACGCAGTAGTTGTGTTCATCGAATAAGTTACGACGTAGCTTACGCAACATCCTGCGGCAGAGCGAAGCCTGCGTTCTTAAGGAGCTAGCGAAGTGCAGTCGACCCCAAAAGTTTATGAACCATGGTATCTGAGAAAATGTTGAATTTCCGAGCAAGCTGTAAGAGAGAGAGAGAGAAAGCAAGGAGAGAAAAGGCAGAAAGGTAAACGAAACGGGAGTCCTGTTTGCTACCCTGCACTGGGAGTAAGGCAAAGGGGAACAGAAAGAGCAAAATATGGAGAGCGTGAGCACTGAGTGTACGTGGGATGTACAGGGACACTATAACCGGTCTCTTAAACCGGTGCACTGAGTAATGTACTAGTGCACGAATTGCTCTTTGTGCCAGTAACGACTGTAGCGACAGTCCGGGTACGTTTGACTCGGAGAAAGGTGTCGAGTACGTTCGGTTTAAAGTTGTTCTAAGCGAGAGGCGTTGTGCATCGTAGCCAGGACATACACAATAGGGGCCCCATGGATTTCTTACATATACAGGAGTCGCATATTGGGCTATCGGCCATTCCCATACGATAGGAGTAAGTATGCGCCATAAGTAAGAGTCGCCATAAAGGTGCCAACCTCTCCTAATATTCATTTCAATAAACAAAAAAAAGCGTACGTGAACGCCCCTCCCAGCCAAAAGCGGCACTGCAAGGCTGTTTTGCCGCGGGAAAGGCTAGATGTCAGTTGTAGCCGTAGCAAGGGGTTCGGCTTATGAAATCGGCAATAGAAGGCACTTGAACAAAAGAAAGCTTTTGGCTTTTTGCGTACAAGCAGATGAAGTAACCTGGTAGCGTCCGTACTCGCCAATGGTATTGGAATCGTCTGGGTGTCTTCATGGGAAGACCGGGCAACCCTGTCAGCAAAGTCGATGCCGACGAGGCCACAGTGAGCAGGAATTCACTGAAAGATTACGTTTTGCCTTGTTTCCTGAGATAGAGAGAGGGGGGGGAGAGAGAGAAACAAAGAGGGAAAGGTTGGGCGGTTAACCAAGGATGTGCCCGGTTGGCTACCCTACACTTGGGGAGTCGTAAAAGAGAAGAACAGATAAGCAGAGAAAAGAAAAATAATAGTCAGCCATTCAAAATCAGCCGCACAGGAATTTCTACTGTCACAAGCGTCCGTACAATTCAGCTTCCATTTTTGGTTTCTTGCAAGCAAAAATTCATAGGCCATGGTCCAAGGATCTTTTCTTCTGAGAGCGCTCTATCATCTGGCATGTTGAGTTCCGCTTGTAAAGTGCGTCGTTGAGTGTCAAAGGATGGGCAGTGACACAAAAGGTACTCTAGAGTCTCATCGCACTCGCACAAATTGCATGCGCACTGTTGACCATTCCGATCAGGACTGAATAGGAATTTGTAAATGTGACGCCTAACGACATGCGACACGGTAAAGTTGTTTCGCGACGGGAGAGCCATAGTGGCAGGCGAAGTCGCAAGTTAGGGTCGAGAGAGTGCAAGCGTGAGCTGGTATAACCCGGTTTATTCAATCATAGAAGTGTGATGTGGCGAGCAAATTATTGAAGTTGTCGCGCAGCATCAGTTCTTGAATGGGATGTAGAAACTTTCTGATGTTTTTAGTGAGCCGAACATGCAGCTTCATGTTCACTGTCGTTGCCGACAATTTCGCAATGGCTTGGCAACCATCGAAATACAATGTCGCGGCCTTTCTCGAGCGCGTGATGCTGACAGTGCCTTATTCCATACACTAGCTGCTCGCGTAACCCATGACGTTGGGCAAACTACAGACGTTGTAGGGATCCTTTGGAATCGCAGAAAATGGCCCAATGATTTGGTGACTGCTGGAGCACGTACTTGAGTGCACATTGAAGAGCCGCAAGTTCTGCAGCTGTCGACGTAGTATTGTGCGAATATTTAAACTGCAAATAGATGTTGCCCGGTGGAACAACTACTGCTCCGGTATAGCTGTTGGAATTGGTGGAACAGTCCGGGTAAATGTGAATGCGGGCAAAATAAGGCCCGTTGAGGAGAAGAAGAGAGAACTACTTCAGGACTAGCGGGGACAAAGCTGCCTTCTAAGCAATCCCAAGTATTGAGTGACATACGTGAATTTGCCGGAGACCCTACGATGCCGATGGTGAGCGTTTCAGAGGCTTGAAGCCAGATGGTATCGAGTCATGGTGTTTTGTTACAATACCAGAGAATGTAGCCTGTGGTCTTCGCACTGGCAAATCGGCTAAATGGTGGAATGGTAGCCGAGAAACTGTTTCCAGAGAATGGTGGTGTACTTCCCTGGTGTCGGATATCATCTGCTCGTATGTTCTGAGATGTAAGGCAGACTTCCTTTTGTGAAGAGCTGCTTTAGAGTCACAAAATATGACCCATTTTCGTGCCGGCTCTTCATGGACGTAGGTCATAGTGGCATGGAGGAACGAAAGTTCAGCCACCGTAGATGTAGTCATGCGTGACACTTGGATTTTAACTGTAACCTGCTTAGCTGGAACAACGAATGCGGCAGTTATACCAGTAAGTGAGGTCGAATGGTTGGCATATATATGTATGCGGTCATGATATGTCTGGTGCAGTACTAGAAGCGTCAGTTGCTTCAGAGCCGGTGAGGGATGATTAGCCTTTTTTGTAACTCCGGGAACAGCAAAGTTCATTTCAGGCTGTCGCAGCCACCACAGGGGAGATGAAGGCGTCGCCGCCGGTGTATAAGATGATGCTAAGCAGCCTTGATGAGCGCTAATCACACTTGAAAAAGTCACTTGAGGTCTCTCGGCTGGTAGGGAAGCTAAGTGATGGTCAGGGATCCTTGATAGATTGCGAACGTGCGCTCCGAAAGAGTCGACAGCTACGTGTGCCTGGATCATATGGTCTCTCGCGATGGCAGTTGTTGCTGGTGTTAAGATTCGCCGAGGCAGGCATAAACACGTGCGTGAGGTTTGACCTTATAGGCTCTCCATAAAGCGAATGTTGGTCTTTTATGTATTGGACAAAACTGGTATAGGCTTTAACTTAGGAGTCCCAGGAACAGTACCTTGCGCAGCTGCGGCATAGGATGGACTGGTGTACCCCAGGCTTTCCTGGATAGAAATTTGAAAACCTGAGCAATGGCATTTAATTTCTTCTTCTGAGAGACGCAGTGAGGGCTCCAGGAGAGGCTGCAAACAAAGATGACACCGAGACAGCGATGCGTCCTAACATAGGACACAGCTTGACCGTTGATTCAAACGGGTTATAATGATATTTGTTTGCGCGTAAAGCCGGCCCATGCACACTTTTCTGTAGACACACTGAGGCCTTGTTCTCAGAGATAAGACGCCGTCATGGTTGCCGCCCGCTGAAGCCTGGCCCGCACCTGAAGGCGGGTCACCGCAAAGAGCAGCCTGTAAGAGTAGCCAGAAAAAGCGTACGCCTCGATGCTGTTCGCATATACCAGTATA
The DNA here is from genome assembly GCF_050947875.1 of Dermacentor variabilis. NCBI lineage: Eukaryota > Metazoa > Arthropoda > Arachnida > Ixodida > Ixodidae > Dermacentor > Dermacentor variabilis. The sequence goes on along the minus strand of NC_134571.1, from coordinate 56,593,224 downwards.
GGCTGGTAATATGAATACCAGGCCACGTTAAGGCTGCGGAGATATTCAGCTTTTTCTCCGATACCATGGTCCACAAGTTTGGCGGTTGACTGTACGTGTGATTAGAGCAATACTTAAATATATGCGCCTCCGAAAGCTAGCTATGACGACAGTTTTCAGAACTATTAACGGGAGAATGTAAAAATGCTTCGAGCGATATTTATTACGTTGACAATGTTTAGCACAACGCCTAGATGAACTTAGGCATTTCAACATGCTTGTTATGCACTTTCGAGGCGTATTTAGAAGTAACCACCACCTGCCTATATTAACAGCGGAGGCGAGAACTCGCCCGTGAAAGGGTTCGCCGATACAGCCGTTAGAGCCGCCCGAGTCTATGCAATCCGACAGCAACGAGAAGAAGGTCTCGAGTTTAGGAAGCGGGAAGCCGAAGCAATCCGGCACTGTTACCTGTGGGTTACTTAACCGTGACGAAGGTCAGGTGCACGCAGGACAAGCTTCGCTTACCCCCATTTCCCGGTAGTGGTAGGGTTGGCATTATTTTTGTCCGTCCTTCTTGTTGTTTGCGTTGTCACACCTGCCAAGCAAACCAGGCTGTAGACAAGGGGAAGCAAACCAGTGCAAAAGCTAGTTAGAAACTCCTATCATAGGTAAAACGCCAGGTGAGCGCGCATCTTGGAGGCACGTATCACAAACAAGAGCCGTGAGACATGTCTAGTTTGTCCTATATATGTGTATTTAGGTATTACATGTTATCGGTGGTAAAACAGAGAAACGTAAACAGCTGAATATCCATGGCTGTCACTTGCTATCGCATGTCATACTGTACAGCAAAGCATTTCGGTTGTATATATATTGCTACACGTGAAAAGATTATTTCCAGATGAAAGAAAAGAACAATGTGACCGCAGTGATGCCCATTATCGACAGCGGATTTCTGGAAACGGTGTGGGACAGAGAAAAAGAGGACAAGTGATCACGCGGAAGTTGTCCAGAACTGCGCTAGTTCTCCATGGTTGGTACGTTAGACAAGACTTGGTGCAACTTTTTTTGTCAAATTCATAGCTATTTGAAGCTTAAATACGTACTGAACTGTTACGGAGCTTCCCAGACTAATGGTCTCAAGAAAGCCCCGACCGGCAGTAAACAGATAAGGAAAAAAACGGCCCCTTAGAAACTCTAGCAGACGATGGAGACCATGAAAAACTTGAAAAAAAATAAGAAAGAAAGATTGCTTGCAATTTCAGTACAAGTATTCAGAACTTCACTGCCTGACAAATTGCTTCTAGACTTTGCGAAGCCACCCACACGTGTTCCTATGTTATCACATGATTAACATAAGAAGCCATCATAATAGCATAAGCAATGCACAATAGCAATGATAGCATAAGAAGCCATCAGAAAGAAAAAGAAGATAAGCAAACGAAAGCACGTCGTCGTTACACGCACACCTACCACATTATTAGCATCAAGGGCCCGTTTCTTTGATCTTCGGCGTTCGATAGTTGCCACATCCTTACACCGTGCCACGCGAACCGCGTAACCAGCGTTTGGCCGAGAGCCCGCAAGATTGCTTCCAGCGGAACGGCTGATTGTAGTACAGCGATCATCTTTTCCTCGCCTGTCCGCTCGCCGTAATTCTCTTGAGCGCGGTGTTCTTTTTCTTTCTTTCTTTGCATGTTTACTGCGCCCACAAAGAGACCTGAGAGCTGCGAGCGGGACGAGTTTCCAGCGTTTGTTCTCGACTTTGGTCGCACTACATCCTTTCATTATTATTATTGTTCACTCCAACGAGGCCACGCGCGGAAGCCGAGAAGGAGGCTGAAAAAAAAAACGGGAAAACTAAGCAGAAAAGGGTGAAGAGATGGGGAGAAAGGGAGAGGAAAGAAACGGGGCAAATGCGGCTGTTATTTATGAGCTCGCGCTGTCCGGCGCCCGGAGCCCTTGTTCTACGCGCCCTGCTCGAGAGAGCGGGAGCCGGCCGGAATTAATAACGCGCTCGCGGCGAAACACGGCACATCCGAGTCCCGGGGCCTGCCCGCCACGCCTCGCGCTTTTCCCCGTATCCAGAGGCACGCCCGCGCGGGTGCTGCCCGAATCGCGCGCGGGAAGCGATGTTCTCCCGGCTCTCCCGCGCATGGGAGAGCATCGCGAAAGCCTTAGGCAGCAGTCGACGGGCCCCTTATCTGGTGCCGTGGTCGCTGTCGGGGTCTGCAGTTGCGCGACGCGTATGCGTTTCCTTCGCAAGTGGTGGTTTGCCTTTGTTGCCGCACAGCTTAGCCCGCCTCTTTTAATTAAAAACCGCCGCATCCCCTGCTCTTGCAACAACCACACAGAGCTATATAGCTGTGTATGTTTGGTCCTTTGGTGGCGGCAGCACGAGAGAGCGCGCTACTTTCGGCGTACAAGCATCGGGAGGCTGATGAGTGTGACATTGGCAAGCCCGACGAAGTCGCAAAGAAAAAGGGCGAGGGCGGTACTGGCGAGAACACAAAGATCCGGAAAAGCAGACAGACAGACAGACAGACAGACAGACAGACAGACAGACAGACAGACAGACAGACAGACAGACAGACAGACAGACAGACAGACAGACAGACAGACAGACAGACAGACAGAGACAGACAGACAGACAGACAGACAGGCAGACAGACAGACAGACAGACAGACAGACAGACAGACAGACAGACAGACAGACAGACAGACAGACAGACAGACAGACAGAGAACTTTAATGACAAGGTCCTGAGAAGCTTTGCCCTAGGGCAGATCTGCGGGCCGCTCCCATGTGGAGACTGGTAGGCCAAGCCTAACCGCCGCATCGTGGGCTCTCTGGACAGCCCAAGTTTGACGTGCATATTCTGAGCTCCGGTGCATATTCTGAGCTCCGGATCGCAGAGCTCCATTCTTGTTCTGTGATGCGATTGGGTCCCTGTAGCGAGGGGCATCGCCAGGGCATGTGTTCGAGATTGCTAACAGCCCCACAGTCGGGGCAAGTAGAGCTGAAACCCTCTGGAGTGATCGTGTGGAAAAGGGCCAGGTTTTGAGAGCACTTCGTCTGAAGCATGCGTAAAGTGGGTGCCAGAGGTCTAGCCAGTAGGATAAGTCCTCCTACCGATGTGATAGTGCGTAGTAATTTCGCTGAAAGTAGTGAGAGGGTCCCGAAACTCGAGAACCCCGGAGTCTGAGCTCGATCCTGCTCCGGCGCGGTGGGTTAGTGTGCGCGCATGGGAGTGGGCGATGTCATTGAGATTGGGAAGGGATTCAAGCTGGGTGTCGAGGTGAGCCGGAAACTACGTGATGGTGTGGGGAGAGATTATCTTGTTCCTGAGAATCTTGTGAGCCTCCTTAGCGATGGATCCTGAAGCGAAAGCCCTGACCGCCGATCTCGAATCTGTCCGTTGTGATCAACGAGGGCAATGGCGAAGTTAGACGACTGTCCATATTGGGCTGCGTCGACAAAACATGCCGAGTAGGGATCGTCCTTGGTACGCTTGAGGAGGGCGAGGGCTCTTGCCCTGCGTCTGCCTACGTTGTGTTGAGGATGAACATTGCGGGGAAACGGTGCAACTCGTATGTTGTTCTTTTGATTTTTTGCAATATTATAGTTCCGCTCTTCCGTGAGGATAGGGTTGATCCCAACGACTGCCAGGATCTTCTTTCCAGCCGAGGTACAGGATAGACGGGCCAGTTGGGCTGACTCCTGGGCCTCGATTATCTCGTCCAATGTTTTGTGCACTCCTAGTTGCATAAGGAGGTCCGCGCTCGCCCGTAACGGCCCATGCTTAGTACTTCTTTTATACTTTTTCTGATGAGTGTGTTTATTCGTTTCTTCTCGGAGTTATACCAGTTGTGCATGGCTGCAACATAAACTATATGACTCATGAGGAAGGCGTGGAACAACCTGGGAAGGTTGTCTTCCTTTAAGCCTCCACGCCTATTCGAGACTCTGTTCTCATTCGAGTCTCATCATGTGCTCAGTCATGGCTGTGAGCTTGTTGAACGTCGTATTGTTACTGCCATTGGATTCGATGAACATGCCAACGACCCAAATGGTGTCTACTCTGGGGATGGTACAGCCGCCTTTAGTGTGGAGTTTGATGTTTATGTCAGACGACGGTTTCCAGCCTCTAGGTTTGGGACCTCTCCTGACTGGCCTGTAGAGGAGGAGCTCAGACTTGCTCGGGGAGCATCTAAGCCCCGTATTTTCCAGGTACATCTCTCTATCTACAGCCTCCTGTAAGCCTAATTCAACAGCTCCTTCGCTTCCTCCGGTGCACCACATTGTGCTGTCATCAGCGTAGAGCGCATGATTGATCCCTTCTACGTTGGAGAGCCTTTGCGATCATTTCTTCATGGCGATGTTAAAAAGCAGTGGTGAGACTACCGCTCCTTGTGGCGTGCCTGTGGGGCCCAAATTGAAGTTGTCAGACTTGAGGTCACCGATTTTGAGCGTGGCCTTGCGATCCCGTACGTACGAGCTTATGTATCTGTAGGCATAAGATATCCCGTCGGGACCTCGCGATGATGAGCGCCTTCATGCAGCCAAGGTGGCTTGTAGTTCTTCCAAGGAGAATGGCACGTCCATAGTTTCATCTCTTGCAAAAGGAACATTGTGTAGCGGCAGGTCACTACGAAGAACGACCTCACCGGTGACTTTGGCAGAAAAATCACCAGCTCACATCAATCTCTCGACAGTTCTGATGCAGATCTAGCGCTGTGAAGGGGCGACGTTGTTGTGGAAATACGCTAAGACCGCGCAGACTTCTCCACAAAACAGATAACCGCTTTCGAGGGTCCAGCGATGCGCAAAAGCTCTTCCACCGTTAGTGCAGCAGTTTGGTTATCTGACGCTGGCTTTTCTTCTATGTGCGCCTGTCTTCCTTGAGGTCATAAATAAATTTTGTGCCCCTATGCCGTCCTTCGGCTCTTCGGCGATAGCCTGAATCCTTTCCAACTGTAAGTCGAATTCTGCGCTTCGTGTAAAAATCGTAAATGAACGCGTAGAAACTTGCATTTCCAGCACGATTATCTATTCTATAAGGCTACCAGAATAAGGCTACTAGTCCATCACCACACCCCTCCTCCACGTAAAGCCGGTGTAATTGCGCTTCTATCTGCCTTCAGGTCGCTGGAAAGAATGAGCCATCCAGGCCTTTTGTAGTCATAGCTACAGATGCGGTTACTGCCGTGAGTTTCGATGTCTAAGAGCCATTCTGTTTCTGAACTGATACTCTGTGGCACAAAAGCCAAGTCCGAGCAGCTGCTATAAGTCGACTCTCGAAAATAACTCGGGCTGCCATTGTTCAGAGCACACAGTCCGTGTTTGGAAGCAAGATGAACCAATGAAGTCCTTCCCCTGAAACTTTGCCTGAGGCTTCCTCGAACGGGTGATGAGCGTTAAGATCTCCCCAGAATTCAGGGGTCAGGTGTCGCCTTAAATGCGTCTTGAAGCTTGTGTCGGTCAAACCTACTTGCTTAAGGACTGCCGAGGCTGCACAATAGTGGCATGCTTCGTTGACGCCCGCCGCCTCCAGGGACGACATCTTCAAACAAATGTGGCAGCTTCTTTGCGGGACGAGCCGTCGCGTGCCATTTCTCTCAAGGTGCTTCAATTCTTCGTCCATGGATAATACTCCGATGAAGCATCATGACATCCAAGTCAGTTTGGATGTTTCAGAGTAGTCTCTTGACAACATTCTGCCGGCTGGGGATCGCGCAACGCGGGCAGGCGCTTTGTTTTACAAATGCCGCTCACGAGGCCCACTCTCATACATCTGCGTTATTGAAGAGGTCTTGTAATGGTCCAATGGCATGATGGGAATATTCCACCTTCACGTGCGATAGGATGGAGTCACGTTTGAAAACCGCTTTTATGCAACGGGAACTGCAGATGCGTTCAGTCTCCACCATGTTCGTGGTTTCGGTAACTGACTTGACCAGGACCAGAAGATCACCCTTGGGAATGAACACGTCGACATCATTTACGACACCCGTTTTGATGCTGCTGTCCTGCGGGATGTAAGTGCGGACCTTGATGTCGCCGAGATCCGTAGCATTTTGCAGTGCAGCCAGTGGGACCCGGTGCTCGACGTCTATGGCAAAAATGTTCTTTCGTGGGTTGAGTCTCATGTCTTTTATCTCATTTGATATGAGAGCCTCTAGTCTTGCCAGAATGACAATTGGGAGCAATGGGAACAAAGGCCATATTGTTCCGTGGAGAACCGTTGGTGGCCTTTATGGTTCACGCAGTTGGTGGCGAAGAAGCACCGAGGATCCTCCTCTTCACCTTGCGCTTCACTGCAAGCATGAAATAGTTGCCGCTGTCCTCACTGACTGCCATATACAGCTAAGTGCTGTCACTAGCGGTGTCATCCTCTCGGCTGTTCCGCTTCCTTGAGGACGTCGATGGAGGTAATACCAAGTCGGGAGTGCGCGAAGCTGGCTCCTGATCCACACTGCCCTCGAGAAAGCGATGACCCCGGAAAACGAGAAACCTTTCCGAAAAGCCAGAAGATCTAAAAAGAAGCGTCTCACAGAAAAGAACACTTCGTCATCGTCCTGTTACGACCTTGACGCACAGCCTAATCACCAGCGAAATTGATTACACAGACAACACACCCCAAATATAACGCGCCCCAGACTGCATGAACTAAACCCTTCGCTGCAGCTCAGACTTCATCGACGTCAGGCATCGTTTGTGTGTCGTTTGTGATTTGGAGCTGCCTTCACGAAGGCTTACACTACATTAACTTGAATAACTGACAAGGCTGCGTGCGATGTCTGAGGCAGTTAAGAGAGTATTTCGTGTGCCACTGTCCTCGATTTCAATCACAAAAAAATCACGCATTAGGACGACTGGACGATCAGCTACTGTCCGTTCAGGCGCTACTCAAACACCCTCACAAGGCAGTCAAGGTACTTTTACGTTTCTTGAGGGGGACTGGCCTGCGGGAACTCATTTGACTGCGTGGTGCCACCTGCCCACGTGCTCGAATTCATATCGTCTTTCCTATCTATCTATCTATCTATCTATCTATCTATCTATCTATCTATCTATCTATCTATCTATCTATCTATCTATCTATCTATCTATCTATCTATCTATCTATCTATCTATCTATCTATCTATCTATCTATCTATCTATCTATCGATCTATCTATCTATCTATCTATCTATCTATCTATCTATCTATCTATCTATCTATCTATCTATCTATCTATCTATCTATCTATCTATCTATCTATCTATCTATCAATTTGCTTCTCCCTCCTGCAGCGTAGGGTAGCCAACCAGACGCTTACCTAGTTGACCATTCTTGCTTTCTCCTTTTCTCTTTCCTCTTTGTCGCTCACTTTGTTACCCTGCTAGTGGCACCTTTTTTGTCGCGGGTGGTGCGACGCGAACGTGTGTTAAAATTAAGCAAGACAAAGGGCAAGAAGAATATTTAGAACCGAGGGAATGAGTTTTTGTTGCACTAGCAATTATATAGACTCTCGAGGCGCGTTCGCGCCGTTGGCGCCGCCATCGTCGCGCTGTTACAGTATCGACGGCGCATGCGTGGCGCGCGCTTTAAAGGTTCGAAGGTATCCAGAGACACGTCGCGCGTTGGCTACAAGAACGACGAAGCCGAGTAAACAGAGTAAGCTCTGCGGCTGATTCAAGGTAACGTTCTGCCTTCTGGCATGAGATGTGTGCGCACACTTGCACTAGCGTTCATGCTGAGTATCTGTGTGCGCACCACACACGGGACGGACAGCAAACGTCAAGCTACATCGACATGCACATAAACTACATCTTGTGCAACATCGAAGTAGGACGCCTACACTCCTCGCGTCACCGGTTGCTGACTACGGTGGCACTCTCAGTGCAATGGCTGGTAGGCAGGCAAGAAACTTCCCTCTCCCTTAGTAGCGAATCGCTACTAAGGGAGAGGGAACCAGTCCAGTATGCACTTGCTGTAATAATATAGTTCTGTATACAAGGATAAAGATATGCATGGAAAAATACCTCAGGAAAGGTTGCGAGCCGTGACACCTAAGCTTGTCAATAGATGCAACTTCTCCTAGCTGTTGGCGCAAACTCCGACAAACAAATGCCATAATGCAAGCATGTGCGCGATTCTTCGCCAATTCTGGGTAGTCCTTTCCCAAATACTGTGTTCACAACTACGTAGAGACGTCTCTGTAGGCAGTCTGGCATCGTATAACTCGGAGTGGTCGGGGGCGCGCGCTTAGCCACGTGTCTAATTTCTTATGCCACTGTTCTTGCTGGCGCTAAGTCTCTAGATTTCTCGAAGACATGGGAATCGAAACAGTTGGATAGAGTTAAACATTCTCACGTGACACCACAGCCCCCCACCTCAACGAATGAACGCTAGAAGTATATAAAAAAGAATAAAAAGGGTGGCCACCGCAGTCGCGCAAATTAGGTTTCGCTCCTTGCACGACGTTAAGGCGCCCGCGCTGTAAGCTTTCATTCAAAGCTGCGCGGACAACGGGGGTTCGCGATGCCGCGACCAAGACCCAAGATAAGGCAAAGAGCCCCATCTGTGGACGTTCCCGTGTCGTTGGGCCGACGTCGGGGATCCGAGTTTACGACCCGAGGATTTACGAGCTCCCGCTGTGCCCTGAGAAACAGCAGGGACAGCCCCCATTTCCCTTCTTGACCTCCTCCGTGAGGTCTGTGAGTACAGCTACAGAGCTGGCTGGTGCACGCGCAGCAGCAGCCGCTCGTACAGCGTTGCGGTGCGCTGCAAGACCCAAGGGGTGTTCTTCTGTCATCCAGCCCCTTTGGCCGCCATCGTAGCCTGGTTGGCGCCGCCGCGCTTAAAGTCTGCGGCTTGTCTTCCGTGCAACTCGGGCTTGGTTTTTCGCGCCTCTTCTTCATTGTTGAACCGGACGCCAGGCGCGCGTGGACTGGCCGACTGGAACGGTATTGGAGCAAGGGCTTTCGGCGGCTCGTGAATGCAGGGTTGTGACTGTGTGTGGCGTTACTCTCATAAAAGCTGGCGCCACTACCGCTCGATGTCCGGCCGTGCCCGCCGCTTCGTGGGACGGCGAAGCAATCTCACGCGCGCCGGTCATTCGGTCGGCGCCGCATTGCGAAGCGAACGGCTGAGTGTTGCTTTTTCTTTCTTCACGATGCTCTATTTGCTCTCTCTTGCCCGTGTCGTAAGAAGTGCATGGCTCTCACTTTCAATTTCGCATAACTCTGGAGTCTCCAAGAGGGAGAAGAGACGGCACGTGGCGATGAAGTAAAGAATTCTATACCACATTCTGTATCAGCCGACGTGTTATGTGGCAGCAGGCTGGAGGCTTGAATGACGGTGGCAGGGGCAACAGCTTGCCATGAATAATGTATGCATGAATGTATTATTATCCGTTTGTTTCCTCTTTTTTTTCTTTTCCGCATTGCAAATGACCGCTTTAAGGATAGGATGATATTGTTTCATGTCGCGCAGGCCGTGAATCACAATCAGAGAAGCACAAAGGCGACTGTTATAAATTTGTTAGAATGCACAAAACGGCATTGCACCTATCGTACATTTAATCAGTGACCCTAAAGACAGAAATAATAATAATAATAATAATAATAATAATATTTGGGGTTTTACGTGCCAAAACCACTTTCTGATTATGAGGCACGCCGTAGTGGAGGACTCCGGAAATTTTGACCACCTGGGGTTCTTTAACGTGCACCTAAATCTAAGCACACGGGTGTTTTCGCATTTCGCCTCCATCGAAATGCGGCCGCCATGGCCGGGATTCGATCCCGCAACCTCGTGCTCAGCAGCCCAACACCATAGCCACTGAGCAACCACGGCGGGTTAAAGACAGAAATAGGAGAGGGCAGAGGCAGGGAGGTAAAGCAGATGCACGTCCGGTTTGTTACCCTGCACTGGGAGTAGGGGATATAAGGATGAAAAGAGAGAGACGAGACAGAGAAAGCACACTTTCGCGCACATGTGAAAGTTCGCAACGAGTCTCCGAACAGTCGCCAAGACCTTTCGACTTGAGATACTGATATAACACTTTCGTGGCTTTCTGTGTCATCGATGCGTACCGCCATGTTCCATGGATCTTCATTTCCGTAAACGCTCTGTCCAGGCTGTTCAATGCTGTCCATCGAGCTTCACGCTCGACGTCCTACCGAGTATACAGACATAACGAGTGTTCAATCGTTTCTGTAGTTCTCAAGAGTCGCACATGGGCGTATCCCCCATTCCGATGCGGAACGAGTAAGCCTTTGTAAACGCCACCTTAAAGAGGGGCTAAACTATGACAGTAGTTCATTTTAGAGGTGGTACTTTCATTTTTGATTGTATGAACAAGTCACAAGAAAAAAAAATTACCAGTCGCCGTTGTTGTTGCATCTAGAGCCTGGATCACACGTGATTATCATTTGCCCCCATCTCCCTTCACTTCTCTTTCCCCAAACACTAAAGGCGAGCTACATGCCACCTTTAGTAAGTTAATTCTAACGTCCTCTTGATTGCCGCATTTGAGATGCGCGCAAATGAACGGAAGGATGCTTGCCTCTCATCCGTGGCTTCTCTCAAGAGTTGCCGCGACGAATTGCGCAAATATATTTTCCTATAAAGTTTTCTTTACTTTATTCATTTGTTCGTTTAGTTTTTAAGAGTTTGACCGCTCCCTCACTCAACATTTGCTACACAATCTTTTTATGCTGTAGCGATGTTATTTCAGGCAAGGAAGCACTGCCTGATGTCCGTTACACGAGTTTACCACTCATTCGTTGAACAATCCATGGCTTTTCGTTGCTTGTCCTTCAACTTTCACAAGCAAAGCGAAGCATGAAATCATCAGTATTGTACTACTATTCATGCAACAACAATATGCTCTCAGTTTAAATTGAACTACTGCCCGAATAACAATTTTCTCAGCTTCCCTAATGCGCCGTATGTGGGCTATATGTGCGCTAGTGCGGCGCCGACGCAGGCGCGGTCTTTTCTAAACCGAACGATGAAAACATTTCCGCTGCTTATGCCGATAAAGAAACGGAAATGGCACGCGTTCCCAGCAAAGGGGGAAATCCTCAGGCAATTAGAGACCGCAAATCACTTTCCGCTCTGCTCAGTCCAGACAACTAGCCGACGGACTAAAGCAGCGCGGCTTTCATTAGCACGCATTCAGAAAGCGAGGACCGAGCAAATTTCTGCACACACACACTCGCACGCACAAAGGAAGAAAGAAATAGAATCAGCGGCAGCCGAATGAAAGATCCTCGGTGGGCATGTCACGTTGCTTCTTTCTGGGTCTCCATGAAGAACCAGCGCCCTAAGAAGGCATCCACGTCCTTCCCTTTTACACATCCACCCTTCAGCGCCGTCACCACCGCAAACCCTTTCCCTTCGCATCGACACGTACCAAAGAAAGAAAGGACTCGGAAGAAAGCGGCTACGTTTTCCCCTGGGGGTATATACAGGCGGCTGTGGCCCGAGTAAGCGACGGCGCAGAGAAGGCGAGACGTCGACAGCGGCAGCGGCTTCGAAACAAAGGCGGCACGTCAGACGCCATTTCCTCGCGCGACGACGGCTGAGACGACCGAGTTCCTTTGTCTTCTCGCCCGAGGCAGATCGCGCAACTGTCTTCTCAGGGAACTAAAGCAAGGCTGGCGACGCAATACCACGCGCATATACTTCCTGTCTCTTCCCCACCTCTTCCCATCCCCCTCTCCACTCAGAGCACCTTGGACGGCTTTCGTACCGACACGCGACCGAATGCTGCGTGAAGGACAGGACGAATGTAGGGATACGACAGCACGAGGGGAGAAGGACGAAAATGAGAATCGACCAAGCAAGCAAAGCATGCGTGGAGAACAAAAGAGAAGTCGTAGGAGAATATTTGGAAGGAAAAGAGGTAGGACTTGGAAATGAATAAGGAAACGTAATAAGGAGAAGACGTAAGAAAGAAACAAACAAAGAAAGAAAGAAAGAAAACTAGAAGCAGATGCCGAAACTAGTTGCGCCAGTGAAAGAAAGAAAAGGAACGTTAGGACATGTTCTCCAGGGTTCGCCTTACGCGGACGGTCCTTGCAGTGTGATGGCGAACAGGCAAACTGAGGTATAGAGTAAGAGACGGGCAGCTACCGAGGAATTGAAGTAAGAGGAGAGGGAAGTCAGAGAGAGCCACGATCAGAGCGAGAAAGGATCGAACGAAAAGGGAAACTCGACCGCCTACCAAAGAAAAGTCAGGCGAGTGTGGACTTGGAAGTGTAAAAACCACACTCGCGCTCGCTCGAGCCAATGTGCGAGCGAAATGCGGTTCTGCCAGTGGGAACCCGCGAACAACGGAGAAAGCTGCGCGCGCAATTTTCGAACACACCCGCTCGTCTAGCGCTCTCGCCCGCTCCGAGTGGAACAAGGGCAAAATAAAAATAAAAGCACTATGTCGAATTTGCGGTGAAAAAAGAAATAAGTAAGGAAATAGGGGTCAGGGGGCCGGGTTGGGGGGCGGAAGGTGTGGCGGTAGAAAGAAGAGTAAATAACTGAGGCATCCTACGCACCAAGTTCTCTTCACGCCTCCGCACTCCAGAGTTTCCTGTAGTGCATGGGTTACTCTTTCTTTCGTTTTCATTCTTGCCTTGCCTCGAGGAACTGCCGTCTGGCGCAGAAGGATGCAACTTGATCGAACTTGCGGAGACAAAAGGAACTCTCGTCGGAGGAAATAGAGTTGAAGAAAAGAAACTCGAGGCAAAGGTGAACAGGGAGGGTATAGGAGGAGAAAGGCAGGAAAAAGCGGGTAGGGGGATTGGGTGGCGGAAACGGAACGGAGAGAGGGGAGCGAAAGGTTCCGTAGGACGGAGGTGTGTTCCGGTGCGCCGCTAGTCTTGGTTGGTCGCAGTTTCTTCCACGTGAGTTGCTTCTCAGTTCTTTCTTTCCTTTAATTTTCGTCCGCGTCCCCGGCTGCACTCGCTGCGTGTCCTTACGCGTCGAATATTGTGTTTTGTGCCTCGGCATTCGCTGTCAGTGCCGCTAGCTTTAGGAACAAACGGGCGTGTTCCGGAAACCGGAAAAGGAGCGCGCTAGATGGCGACTTTCAGACAGAAATCGAGAGAAAAGAAAGAATGGCGTGAACTAGTTATCTCTGGACTTCCTTTTGTTGTTTTGGTTTTATGAAAGACATAAAGGAAACCACAGCACAAATATGCATGCTCTCCAAAATGAGAAGTACTAGGCGGCAATGCACGACGACGTGCTGGCGGTGACGACTGATCGTTTCTACGCCTACGAAACTCTGCATACCTTGCCAGGATTCGAGCGTGCGCCTGACTTACTTTCGATGAAAAGCGATGGGAATCACGGGTAAAATGTAGCAAAAAGAAAAAAAGCATTTGACAAATAAACCAAGAACGAAGTACGATGACAGCACCTTTCGAGAAGGCAACGCAGTGACCCGAGGCGGCCGGGCAGGAAATCACGCAGTCATTCCGAACGAAACTCGGCAAAGAAATTCAAAATGGCCAGCCAATCAACTTTGCTGTAGGAACCGAAGAAAAAAAAAAGAAGGCATTGGGGAATTCGTAAGGCACGAAACGTGATGAAGGAAAGTGAGAGAGTGCAATTTGGAAAGAAATGGAAAATTAGGGCGCTGCTCGCTACAAATGCTTCTCACATCACCGCTTTCATCCTCTTTGCTGTATACTTTCATTCTTGCTTTCACAATCTCTCTTTTCTTCTATCTGCTACTATGTTAACGCTCGCTCGCAAAGTGGCGAAGGTGTTTCGGGACGCTACGCAGAAGCCCACGGCAAGCGGTGTATTCTTTGGCTCACGAAAACGAACGATAAGTGGACCTTTCTTCGATACAGCGAAATGTTAGAGGCGAAGCGAAAGAAGCATCAGAAATGCATGAGATAGATAGAGGGAACTAGAGTTGAGAAAGCAGCCCACGCGTCGATACAGAAAAGCTACTTGGGCCTATTTATTTACCTTTCCCTTCTTTTTGAACCCCTCCTCACCCAACTTTCCGCTATAGCTCTGAAGACAGTGCACAAAGGGACACGTACCTGCCGAAAATGCGAAATGGAAAGACCCTCGCAAAGGCGAAGATGGAGATGGCTTTTCCTTTTTTTCGAATCCGCGTCTGAATGATTTGGGTGGCTCCTGCACCAATTTCTCCTCGTTTCTCTTACTTTTTTTCGGCGGAGAAAACGAATGCCTAGCAATGGCAGAAGTATAAATAGAAAGAGGGAGAGAGAGAGAGAAAACAAAGAGCCGTCTTCGCTGGGGCCGAAGTGCAGCCGACAAAGTTTGGTCACGGCACACGAAAAACGATTCGTCTGCGTGTCTGCACTCACGGGAAGAAGAAAAAGGAAGAAGAAGAAGAAAAAGAAGTAATTTCGAATTCCCGTCGTGTTCTATTTCTAGCTGCTGGTGCCGCTTCTGCTTGTAAACACAAGCAAGCCTGAACAAAAAATATTTTACACGAATCCCTTCGAGAGTTGTCTCAATGGCCTACTGCCTGTAAAGGCACAATGAGAATTTTATGAGCTTATTTCTGTTTTCACCCGAACAACAATTCTGAGGCGGTACATAAAGTAATTACAGACGCCCATCTCGGCAGCTTCACCCCATAGTAGCACCCAAGCTGCGTGCTGACACGTCGTTAGACATTCATTTAAAATATTAAAGTATTAAAATAAAAGAAATATTGTTTTAAACTTGTTTTTGAAATTGAAAGTATGACAGAATGTCGCCGAGTCAGGGTAGAGCACGATGAAATATGAAGACAAGAACTGGTGACAAAGGATTTAGTAAAGTTAACGACGTATACGCGACTGTTTCGTCCAATTTTAATCTCAGTATGAACAAGGCTCGCTTGTGGTAGGCGAAACGTCAACCTTGCTGAATATTTTGTGGGCGTTGTTTGTTTGCATCTTTCAATGAACTTCCTTACGTCTAACGAAAAGCGACAGCACGAATCCACACCAGCGTCAGCGAATCACTATAGCGAATCACACTGCCAGCGACTCCCACTCCATCCTTTCTACTTTGTGTACGGTGTGCCGTCCACTTAACTCTGCTCTGTTGCTCTACTATTTGGTTTTTGGGCATTACTTTCGTTCGCTGCAATAGATATCGCAGGCCTGCTGCCGAACATAGCCATAGCACACTAGACATTTACTCTCACTCCAGCCTTCAAATAAAGTTATAACCTATTGTAGCATCTTATTGGTCCTGTTTGATGCGAAAATAGAAGGACATTCAGTTCCGCCCCCACCAGCCTATACAGAGCAGCAGTTTCAAAATGAAATGTCGTCCTCGGCTCGCAAATAAAAGCCCGTGATGAAGCGACTAAGCCAAAACAAAAGATCGAACAAAAGCTGCACAACCTGCACCAGCCACTGCCTGCCTCTTCAAACATTGAAATCCTCCCGCTATTTCCGCGGGAGAATGCAGCATTCCGGAGGGCTTCGGGACGGTTAGAAGTTTGCGGCGAGCACGCCGCTCGACGGCCTCACAGAACACTGCGGAGGCGCCGGACAAAGCGCGGCGCCAGCGCGGGACAACGATAAGACCCCCGTCGCTATCGCTGCTGCGCGAACTATACCACCGGCGTGGCCGCTTCTGCTGCTGTTTGCGCCCGATGCCGAAGCGTCGCGCTCTCGTAGAACGAAAGTCATATCTCTCCTGCATTTTTATGGTCGTTATATTCGGTTTTCTATTGCTCTGTCATTTGCCGGCTTCTCCTCCTGCTGCTCCTACTACACGCCTTTCGGTACCAACTGCCTCTATATACTTTTTAGTTGTCCTTCCGCTGCATCTTTTTGATCTTGCTCAATGGAAAAATCGATGCGCTAGAGCCAGGCCCAGGCTCTCTCGCGCCCACGCTTAAAGTGCCCGAAAGAAGGAGGAGGGTGCTACTAGGCCTGCCGAGCCGTCTCTGCCATCCAGCTAAACGACCAGGAGGGTTAGACCGGTGGGAGGGGAGGGAAAGGGAGGGGGGGTTGAAGCCGGCGGGCGTGTGCGCGAAAGACAACAACAACCGAGCGGAAGTGTGGGCACCAACCCCTCCCCGCCGCAGCAGCGACAAGAAGCTGAGGTGTACTTGGGGATGGAAACACAAAAAGGGGGAGGGGAGGATGGAAGGTCCGGCCGTATCGGCCGGCAGCGAGCTTTGGGAATGTGCCGTTTCTTCGTGGGGCGCGGCCCGATTCGGCAGCCGCTTCTTACCACGCACGCGAGCGCTGCTACATACGTTGCGGGGGCTCGACCGGACTCGGTCTGTGGGTGTGTGTGCGTGTGTGTGTGTGTGTCAGTGCGTGTCCACGAAAATGTGCTTCTCGCGAATCCGGCGGCTTCGCTGCTGCCGATTATTTCTGCCCCCTTGAACGAATGAAAACGGACGCGGCGCCGGACGGCCGCATCTCTCGGCGTTGTATTGTCTGGCGCCATTCCATTGCGTCCATTTTTTCTTCTTGTTTGTGTGTTCGTATTTGTTGCTGTTTTCTTTTCGCTTTCGTGAAGCTTTCTGCCTTTCTGCGCCGCTGAAACTGCGCCGCAGGGTGTCTTTGCACGAGAAAAGAGTAAACAATCAAGATTGGTGCTAGAGGATGAGCGAACGCTGCTCGTTTCTATAACTGCCCGGTTTTAATCTTAAAAGAATAAAACAAGAAGTAATGAAAGCAAGATAATAAGGCTATGTACTTCTACCGATAACTTAAAGAATACAGAAGAAAGAGGAACCCCGTGACGATGCTCCCATTTTCATGTGAGGAAAATTATAAAAATTATAACCAACCGGCTGGAGTATAAGATATAGTGCGAACAAGAGGACCAAGGAAAAGAACAGATGGAGAAAAAAAATTATTACCATGACACGCATTGCAGCAGTAAACATTGTGAATGCGAACCAGGGATGGAATTGTATAAGAGGTTTGAAAAAGACAGACTAAGAGTTTCGGACTTGTAAGAAAAAAATGTGGAAATAAGGCTTGCCTCGAGGAAGATTTGCACTTTCTTGATACAGTACTAAGAAGGCGAAACGCAAGACTGCAACTCTAAACAACACGTGGTTACGCGTTCATTTAAGAAGCTCAGGGCCATGGCATTGCATGAGTTGGTTAGAAGGCATCATCAAATCTTCTCATGATTAGCGATCTGGTGGTTCATGGTGGCATTGCCGATTGACCCTGAACTTGATTGTGTGACAGACAATACAGGCCACGCAATCCCGCAGTGACGTTTCCCGAGCCTCACCGATTTGCAGCTCCACCAAATCTCAGTGTATGTTACGAGTATCAAGGCACAAAGATTATAAATTCGATGCAGAATTGATCAGCCTAACCGCTAGATTTATTTAGATGCTGATACGGGTTCGCTGCCGAAAGTTCTCCGCTGAAAGCGGTCGTTGTAAGCAATTTCACTCGCGTCATTGCAAAAATCGCCTGGCATTGTTCGTATGCACACAGTGAAAAGCGTGCGCTTCTCGATTTTTATGTCAGCCAATGAACTTCACTCTAAAAAGTTTGCCAAATTGAAGCCACTACTTTCTGAGCACGATCTAACCCATGGCATGGCTTTCCAGGGGAAAATGCCTGGCAGGATGAAAGATAACGATCCCTTGATATGGGCGAGCGGGTTGATCTTGGCAGTGTTCATAAAACGTGCTAAGGACGAAGACGACAGGCACTGTCGTATGCGTTCCTGTCGTCTTCGTCATTATCGCGTTTTATGAGCACCGTCAAGATGAAAGATACCAGTACTATCTCTCAACCTGTCAACAAAATACGATGAGCTCAAAAAACATTGGCTGAAATATACGAGCGAATCACGACAAAACCAGAGTAAATTCTCATTTCTGCACGCGAATGTGTTAGCGATTAGCAGCAAACAAATTTGGTTGTGAAAGTCACCTCAGACATGGTGAGTGGAATGCGCCAAGGCAGACGTAGTAGAACATCAACGTTGTGTGGCTCGAAGGTAGCAAGAATACGTTTTTCTTTTTCTTTTTAGGCTCTACACTTACAAACGAAATACATGGTTACACAGGTGAAATATTAAATACAAGCTCCCTATAAAAGTGAAAGATGGTAAGAAACGCAAGTCGTCATTGTAAGAAAATCTTGAGCATCTGTTACGTCTGGTGCGGCTGCTGGAACTGATACTTTGAACCACTTCTTTAAGCAGTGCATAAAAGTTCGGTAACGAAAACTAAGAAAGAACGGTAAAATATAAGAAAAGCCTGCTCGAAAATCATAATTGTACATCGCAACAAAACGCATCTTCTTACAGCGCAAGAGAGCTAGAAGGTACAAAATATGGCACACAGTTCAACAACAGAAAACGTGCAATCTTATACATGTACCCACCTATATAAGACACATATAAGTGGTTTAACAAGGACGTCACACGTGCCTCGAAAGCGACCACTTTGAGACAGATGAACAGTCTCGCTCCATTAAGTGGATACGTTTCATTTGAAGGAGGCGGGAAAATGAAAGCGTTTATGGGGAAAGGAGCAGCGAGCGTTATCAGGTAGCTGTCAACAAACTCCGTATACGAAAGCTACTCGCATCCTTCTACAAAAGGCACTAGTAAAGCTACCAAACAAAACGAGAAAACCGAAACTGACTTGCGACCATCCACAATGTCCCGAAGTCCTTCTTCTAATCGCGGAATGATCTAGCTGAAGCTATACAAAAACGATAAAACACATGACGAATGTCCACGCTTGAAAAGCTTTTCACGTTTCGCACAAAGCGAAATGACCGAGTCGCGAGGAGCAGTTCTACCGGTTTTTTGGGTCCAAGAGGTAGACTTCGTTAATTTTTATTTTCCTTCCTGAAAAACTTTGTAGCCCCTTTGAAAAGTAACGGCTTTGAGTCTTTCCTTTAACGCCAGATTAGACGATACTTGTGTCAGGATCGCGTGGTCAGAACCGCTTCCAGTGGGCAACGTCAGCACAATCGCAAGATCGCTGTCAGCACAAATGAAAGTAATGGAACTATTGAGATTCCCTATCTTTATGGCATCATCAATAAATTTTATAGATGATAGAGTAGACAACCTAGCAATAGGAGAACGCTCTCGTTTTTACCACAAGCTGAAGGTATGTTTTGCCCGTTAAAACTTGGCCGGCATCACTAACTATACGTCTTGAGGCCTAGCACAACAGCTGCATTACGTGCCGACCTCAGTTTGAACCTAGCTTTGCAGTAAGGGTTTAGTCGAGAATCAATAAGTTGCATGGGCGTTCTAAGCAACATCATTGTGGGTTTGGCATAAACTTGTTTTTTTTTTCTTCTTTTTTTTTTGCTGACGGTAATGTGAGTTCGTATTTTGCTATTTTATCTTCAGCAAAATTTGACGGGAATATTTTCGCAGTTTACAAAATGTAAACAAAAACAAATGAATCCTTGGGCACATGTAGGCGTATTCGTGTTGTGGCAGCTGACCGAAGGCATTTGCACCACGTGCCTAAATCACTTCTGCGGAGCTCATGACGACATCAAGTTTTCTAAAAGATTACTCAGCAGATCCGGGTCCCGCGAAAGAAAATAGAATCTGCCTCGTTCGAAGTTATGAATTAGGGAGAAGCAGCTGCCCTTGAACAAGCAAGCAGTCTTTCCTGAACACTGACACTGCTTAGGGATTCCGCGCCTGCGAAATAAATCATCCACTATGCCACGCAGCTTTGCGCCAACTGACAGAGCCCCTTCAAGAAGACTCATACTCATACTTTACGATGGTCTGCACAGGCGCTTTCGTTTAAACAGTACAATGACTGCGTGCCATTGCCCAAAGCCTGGGGCAAACCTTTCTCTTCGAACAGAATGCACAGAATCATTGGCATCTGCGGAGCTCATAATGCATCATTATGGCACTGAAGTATGTTTTCCAGCAACCGTAATTGCCAACGCCTATTATTACTATTGATTTCTTTAGTGCTCTCAACGCGTTGTCCCAGGTCAATGCTCATTAACCTATATTGTGTTACAAAAAGATAAGATGTAGAAAATAAAAATTAATGAATAAAGTAAAAATAAATAAATAAATAAATAAACAAACAAATAAATAAATAAATAAAATCTCATACCCTGTTCCGTCACCTGCACAAACATTTGGCAAGCTTGGAACATACAGGTGAATTATTTACTTACACAGTGTTCCAAAGCGACCACGTTAATGGAAAGACACTTGACAGATTTAGTGCGAACTTGAGCGACTATTTATCTTCAGCCATACGCCTCAAAAAATGTTGACCACACTGCATATTATATATATATATATATATATATATATATATATATATATATATATATACATATATATATGTAAAGACAGGGAGCGGGAAGAAAAGGGGACGGCGTCACCCCCTCCTCATTCCAATAATAGTTGGTACGCCACTGCCAAGGTGACTGGGCAGGCATTGAAAGACGACGCGTTCTCCTTTTATTGCGATAATAAATATATGGGCGCTCGAAGCACATTCACCCAGCCGTCTCCGTGCTCTTCCGCGCGGCCCGTGCAAGGAATGTTAAAAGGTCTCCAGATACACGGAGTGCGTTTGGCTGAAAAACAATAAATATCATAAATAACGAAGCGAAGTAGGCGCACCATCAAACTCCGCTCAAGCAGCTCGGTGACGATCCAGGGCAGAGTTCCGCCTTCCACTGCTGACGTGAGCATTATGTGCACTCGCGCTGTGAGCTCACTACAGCATTCCTGCTAAACCTGCTGCGTGTGTATGCACTCGTCTGAGCGAATCGGACAGTAATCGTCAAGCTCACGTTCTCTGATACTTCAATGAGCACTGACTAATGCCGACAGCGTGTTGCGAAAAGCAGTGGTGAACGTTCTATCTTGTCCATCCGTTCGTAACAACAATTCACCAGTCAGGAGAGCGACGGTATTCCCGGCGGTCTGCCGACTCTCACCTCGTGCCCCACCAAGCTGCGACGCCTGCAACGTCACCGGCGGCGCTAATCACCCCAGCGTTGTAGGACGCCTGGCAGCTGCCAGGGTGCTGTTCCTTCTGCGCAGCATGCGGTTGCACCCCAATAACATATCGGGTACGCGTACAGCTACGACACCGTTCGAGCAGTTCGATCGCAACGACGAAATCTTGATATCGCTGTGGTTGCCTCACCCTACGGCCGAAACTTCCGGTTTTTTGTTTTCAACTATCCAACGGTGGGTTTGTCCGTGGTAAGCTCGTTGCGTAGAAATTATAAGTTTTGCACATTATATCCGATAAGATGTCAATGTTAATCTGCAGGCGTCCGCGAGTCTCACGTCAAAGGAAATTCGAGACTCCAAGGGCTACGTAATTCCCCAAATTCGGTCACTGCGAGATGAAATGTCGAAGTCGAAATAAGTATGTCGACTATTTAAGCATAGTCAAGCACAACTCCGTAATTTATGACGGATTCGTGCAGCCCTTCAGGCAATTCACTGAAGAGACGCATTCCGTCCTTTAGATATAACTGCAGTTCCTTTTTTTTTTATTTGTGGGCCTGCACCACCCGCCTGGCGTTTTCGAAGAACATGCGCCTGCTCTCGCGCTGCTCAAGGCTTGCCCTACCGCTTATCGCAGGGAATTCCTGCGCTTCCAAGCGGCTTGTCTCTGACATCATGATCCTCGGCATGGCATACAGGCGATGCTTGTTGCGAATGGATGGACAAGAAAACACGTTCAGCACTGCTGTTCGCAACAGGCTGTCTTTCCGTAAAAGCCATTCGACCTGTGACTGTACGATCTGTGACTACACGAAATCTTTTATAGGAGTGTCACCATTTTGCGTACTTTCTTTTTCTTTAAAGCCTTTCGACGTATTCTGTTGTAGGTCCAGATTTGTTACTTAAGCTTATTTATTGTAGATACAATAGAAGTTCAGATCTCTAAGAGAAATTCTTTATAGCTGCCACAGCTTGCACTTAATATTGTATTAACTTAAAAAATCATGTTTTGTCATTATCCTTTAAGCTTAGGTTGGTGACTCTAAAGGTTTTGAAAGGTAGCCCATACGTGGGACACTAGTAGGGATTGGTCAGAGCTGCAAACCCATAGTTGTTGGTGTTTTCGGTGGACTGCATGAGAATGTGCTTAGTGATGTGCATCGTATTTGTGTCCGCCTGATTTGGTGCTTGCGTTAGGACGTACTGTGTTAACGGTTTAGTGAGAAAAAATAATTAAGACAGCATAATATTAAAGTTGTGACAAGTGCAATGCGCAAATTACACGAGATTACAAATTGCGTAAGATGAAAATAAGCACCCTTGTAAGCATCGCCGCTAATTGTGCAGCATTTACTAAAGCTCCTCTTCACATAGAATCTAAGATGTGCGTTACAGCTGCATACTTATTTAATCCTACATAAGCCTGCATTTTTTTTTCTTTTTGCCCGTGTTTCTTTTCGAAATACCGGCTTCTATGAAGGGCCCCAGCACACTACCAGCAGAAAGAGCTAACTCGAGGGCGACGTCGTTAGTTCCGTCATAGATGTTGCAAAGCAGTCGTAGATCCGAGATTACGAGAGGTTTAAAGATGGCATATGCACAAGCAGACGTCGAGCTTAGTGACATTCACTCACTTACATATACAACCTCTCTTTTACTAATAGAACACATCTTTAAGCAAGCAAGGTAGGAAGCCTTTGTATCTAACATAGCTCTTATATAAAATTTGCATGTACTTGAATTTACTTAATTGCGGGAGATGTAGCCTGAGACATGCTTAATAAAGATGTCCCTTACATCTGCTTTCCACACTATCGCATCGCCTCCGGAGAGAGGGAACGAGTGTTTTCTACATTAAAGAAGGATATTCATTCTTCCCGTATGTGTAAATACATTTACGCGCGTGTTATCATATGCGGAGAAAGCACATGAACACGGAACTTCGGGGGGCGAAGCTTGCAGATAAGTAATAAAAAATAGAAGGGATAACAAAGAGTGAACTCATTACAGTTACAAAAACTGCGAAAAATGTTTCTCTTTCTTCCGAACAAATAAAAAGAAAGAAAGAAAGAAAGAAAGAAAGGAAGAAAGAAACGCACCGTCAGCTTCGAAAACAAATGCGTGTCGCATGCAAATTAAAACATACGAAATAAACCTTGACGCTGCATTGAATGGCGAGATCAGATGACCCAATCGCATTTACACTGCTGATGGCGCTCCTTAACCTGATAAACCCGTCCACCTTCTCAAGCTACTAATCATTCTAGTAATACAGGCTCAACAGCTGATTACCAAACGCATTCTAAACACGGATTGGTCTTCAGGGATGTTAACCAATTTGTTTCTCATTATAGACTGCCTGCAGTGGCGGAGAGAAAAAAGGAAGAAAGAAAAAAAGAAGAAAGGGACAGAAAAGAAGGCGTCTGCACACGACCACACAAGAGACGTACAATATACATTAGAAACACAACCGAAGCATTAGGCATGTTTTACGTGTAATTTTGCGTATTGAGGTGGCCTTGTTAGGATTGGGGGCTCAATCCCACCGTTCGTAACCAGTTGTGAAGCTTGGAGTCGGGCATGAATTAGATGGTAGCTGGCCCATGCCGTCGACCAACTTATCCACGCTGAGGACTTTGATGAAGGGAAGGACTGCTTCTCATCGAGAACGATGAATATGGGTTTAGTTACAGTATCTAAATAAGGACGTTGCAGTTCATCAGTCTAGCATGACTGCGAGAGAAAGTACACTCGAGCAGCCGCACAACAGCGGTTTATATACACTCGGTCCTCTCGCGATTCCAAGGTGAAGGAAACCTTCGACCAGTCATCGTAAACGAGTCTCCTCTCTGCACGAGGGGTTATACACACACTCGTCCGCACAGGTTCACGGTCCTCAACCGAGGTCAGGCGTTCTTCGCCGAACTCGGGGCTTAAGTCAGGAAAGGTGCCTTTTATTCCCCGAGCTTATTCGCCTTTTTTTCCAGTTGACCACGGGGCAACTGGTGAACCGAAAATGTGTGGTATCTGTGACGTGTCATTGCAAAAAGTGATGAGAACAGTGATTTTGCTGAGAATAATGTGTGACGTACTTCTACGGGGTTTTAGTTTCGCATTATGTCAGAGTGGAGACCAGCTGTCACCCTAGCCAGGATCCTGTTAGAGGGCGAAACGGTGACTGTCCGTGAATCTTTTCAGGCTCGGCAGACTCTCTCAAGCACAGAGGATCCGGAAGGTACTCCGGAGGCAGATCCAACAGTAACTTGTACATAGGTAGGCTCCCCGTACGTCGTATGTGCCCGGTTCCCGTAGCTTCATATTCATCTTTTTGGTATCCTTAGTTTTTAGTAGACAGGCGCTCCTGCCTTGCGAACTGCATCCAACCACTCAGTTTACGGTAGCGGCGCCATTTTGAAAACCATCGGCGGACCATCGTAGTGATAGCGGTGGGCTGAGGTTGCGGCAATGGGAATGTGCCGTCCCTTGAATGCCACTGACCCTCGCTTCTGTTCTGTTATTTTTATTTTTTTTATTTTGCGCCACTGAAGCTCCGTCAGAACAATGTCCTTGTTCCCTATCCGCTGCTTTCGTTCAACTTGTCTTGACACCTTCCCCCAAGTAGTTGGCATTTGATACAATATGAATGCATGGCTGTTGCTTCCCATTTTTGTGCGTGTTTCCTTATTTATTTCTTGTCTTGTCATGACTGATGACTGCATTGATGCATTTTAAGTAGATCTGCTAGACATGTTACCCAACAAAAGGACGGTACATTGTTCGAGCCTCACTGCGGCGGAATTAGTGTATTAAACATGTTTACAAAGGTGCAACGGCATTTGAAGGAGCAGCAGAACTGTTTTGCAGATGTTAAACGACTGTTGACGAAAGGCAAGGTATGCTTAAAATAGACCTTCTAAATAGTGAGTTGCTATGCCAGGTAATATATAGGACCACCATATCACCGCATTTGCGATCCAAGCAAGCGCACATTTGATCGCACGATGCAACCCCAAGAAAGACTTCTTAAAGGATAAGGCATCAGTAAGTGTAACATGGCGAAGCTCGCCAGATCCAGGCCACATGCTTGCTCTCTGAGCAAGTGTGCAGCAAGAAATGCCGTCAAGTCAGTGCAAACCATCTCCCTCTGGTAACGATGTTCGATGCCAGGTTCGGTAACTCACGCGGAGCAAAGAAATTTGGCGCTTAGAAATATGAGAGCGACGAGTCATGAAGCCTTTCCAGACACATCCGTTCTTTAAATATAATGACATTCGGCGACGCTTTCTCTTTGGGCGCTGCAAGGTCTGGCAAAGATGTCCTTCCTTCTTCCTTTCTTTTTCTGCTCTCTGTACGCAGGCGCAATCTTTACGCCCTATTCACGGGAGCAGCAGACAGCCTACGAATACGTCATGTACGAGCACAACAAGGGCGACTCGAGGTTCAAGGTCAACTCCTCTACGGGCGTGGTCCTGAATGACGACCCCTTCAACATGACCCGCGAAGGTGAGCATGTGGGTCTACAGGTACCTGCATATATAGTGACCCTGCATATCAATTTATTTGCTTTCTAAGACATGTTCATGCGAAGCAATATAACCTTCTAGCACGCAGTTAAATCGATGTAGGAAGTCGCCTCTGTACGTTGCATCACGTATGACCGATAGGAATTTTATCTTGACAGTCGCAGATGATACCGTCATTCTGTTCTCTCTCTCTCTCTCTCTCTCTCTCTCTCTCTCTCTCTCTCCTTTTTTCTGCACGCTATAAGCACCACGATGGCTCATGAACCACTCGCAAATGTCCTCTTCATGTATGTGAGCAATTTAATACAATGATGGGAAAATTAAGTCTTAATTCCACAAACTGGGACTGAACTTAGCGTGAGCTAGTCATTGACGCCATCGTGTTTGGGTGTTGCGCATATTGGCAATCGCACCTATGTACCTCGGCGTAACACGTGTCTGTGTGAAGATTAGGATTGGCACGTTTCAAAGCCTGTGTGACAGCATTCCGGTGTTCTAACCACTAGGCCACGGTCTTTTGTTTTACATGGTATTTATTACAATGAATGAAATTCCGTATGTACACGAACTATTCACAGTATTATGCGTACCAGGTGGTCATAAGTAATGAAAGGCCAAGAACAGTAAATACAAAGTAAACGTCATACAAATCAACACCTTCTATCCCAACAAAAACTTGAACAAGGTAAACACCTAATCAACAGTGTATACCAATCCGGCTGACATTCATCTTGATCGTAAATATCCTTCAAGTGCATTATAACCTATGAGGAATGTGTTCATGGCAAAATTATTCTTTCTGAATTTCGGTCTTGGATAAAAGTTTTCCATTAGCTAAGCAGGCCTAACAGGAAAAACATATCGAATTCCACGTGATGCCGTACCATTCGACTAAGCCACGGTCGCAGGTACACCGCTTTCGTTCCAAAGGCAGCGCCAGCTCTTTGAAACACTGGGAGCGTGCGCCACGTCCCACTTCCGGTTTTCTTTCCTCGTGGGACAGCTCGAGCTTTAAAACGCCGTGCTATATCGCACTGCCTCCTGGGCTGGCCCACTTGCCCCCGTACTTACGTCGTAGTAGTTTACGCTGCGTAGAAACTGTGCAACATTGTACAGTCAACCAGAAAATCTTACAGATGACGAAATCTGAGAAAAAGCTGAACATCTGCGCAGCCTCATAGCGCAGCCTAGCATTCGCATTTACCGCCTCTACCAGTATATTTGAACAACATGGCGATGTTTGGTTTTACTGACTACTGTTACAAGCTGCTCGGAAATTGAATGTTTGCTGCGATCCCGTGGCCTGTAAACTTTTGTGGTTGACTGTACCAACTTTCTCATCACCCCAGTTAATCAAGTTTCAACATTTCTTCGCTCGAGTACAATTGCCATCGTCGTTTTACCATACACCGCATGACATATATACAGGTACGTACGATTGTTTAATGCGTAGTTAATCGAACAATCGCCATGTAGTAAGCGCCCGTCCAATCAGCAAGAAGATCATGCCGGCGTATAAACAATGCCTTCGAGGTGGTTGTCGTCGTGCTACTTTCGTCATATACACATGCGCTCCCGACCTCCCAGACAAACAACTACTCAATTTACACAAACACGTTGGTTCGCCAAGTAAGGGTTCGCGGAACCCTAAACAATTCTGGATAGCCAGGTACCCGCAAAATGATTGGCATGACATCGATCCCCATAGTGCATGGGATCCGCACTTTTTTTTCTTGTTGTCGTTGTCGTCCCAAAACATGGTTGCCCTACACGAGACTTTCATTTATGTTGTGTCGTCCTCTTATTGGTGAGAGCTGCTCCGTCGTCGGCTATCCTTTCTGCCGGAACCGAACAGTCTTGGCCATCACCTCATACGTCAGAACCAATGAATGATCGTGTAATTCTTATCCCAATAAAGACAGAAGACCAAAATTACGATTACAAGTATTCGAGAACCTTCGAGGGGTTATATAGACTACCTTAGGAAACTGGTCCACTGCTTTCAAAGCAGTACCAGGCGGACGTTCATATTTCACAATAGTTGTTGCTTACTGTGCTCAACAACTCTTCGTACTCTTGAACACGTTAGCTTGTGACCCGTCGTACCAAATGCTTCTTTTCAGGACACCCGTTTTCACGACATTCTCGAACGCCTTCAAGAAGCACAGTTTCTCCCAGTGCGCGAATCTTTCTCCAGGGTGCGGTAGTAACAGTGTTCAGAAACACTGCCTAATCTGTTGTGACGCAAGTGGCACGACCAGCGTTTCGCAGGATGACATGATACAAGGAACTACCACCGTCAACATCGAATGCGATTGTCCTTGTCTGAGCAGCTTTGTGTGTGGTAAATTTTACAGCGATATATGTTATGCGCTCCCTCAACTACTGGTGTTTATGCCCACCTGTGATCGTCACGAGAAACCAGAAAGCAGCCAATGCCGAAATTATAGTGAAAAAAAAACAAAATTAAAAAAAGAACGAGGCACTGTACGCAGCAAGGATTCAAACTCCAGACTTACCAATTGCGCGTCAAATAATCTACGCAAACATAAAAAGCAAAAGACACGCTTACTGCATCGAGGTCGCAGCAGGTAACTACGTTTTGACAATGCTGTGCCTGGTCTCTCGGGCAATCGTTAAAAATATTGGCTGACGCCTTGTTGTGTAGAATATCCATAAGTCACCGACGAGGTGAAAGAATGTAAGTGATGTCAACTACAAGAAGCGAAATACAGGACACAAAAGAGGAGGAAGGAAAAGAAGAAAGCCATTCAGTGGGAATTTAGCGGGAAATGCCAGAGAAGAAGAAGAAACTTTTTTGAAGAATAGTTCGGCAGTAATGCCAAAGTAATATTGATGCTTAAGAAACAAGAAGGAAGGTATGTATTGGAGAACATTAGGCCCATTGCGCTTACATCAAACGTAGTAAAATTCATTGAGAGGCTTCTTCACCGTCGCATCATGAAATTTATTAATGATAATTCCATTCTTAGTCCCTGTCAGATTGGTTTCAGGGCTGGCTGCTCCATCTGGCATGCCCACGTCGACTTAGAAAGCCGAATACAACTCGCTCGACGTCATAAGCAATACGCTGCCTTAGTGACGCTCGATATCGCTAAAGCATACGACACTGTGGAGCACACTATATTGATCAATCGGTTAACTTCCTGTGGTGTTCCTGGGTATATAGTAGCGTGGATTCGGTCATTCTTAGGTGAAAGAGAATTCTATTGCTACGAAAGGGGCGTTTCTTCTTCTAGACACAAACAAACGAGAGGCGTACCGGAAGGCTCAGTTCTTTCTCCGGTACTTTTAGAGCGCAGCTCTTTGGCGTCCGTTCCTGGGTTTCGCGTCGTCGTCGGCGTTGTCGTCGGCCTCGTAACCAGCTCCGCCCCCCTTTCATCCCCCCAGCGCTAGCAGCGACCGACTGATACCGCTGGATGCCACTGACGCCGCTAGAGAGTCAAGATAACGTGACTGCATAGAACACCGTCGCCGCCATGCAGAAAGAGGAGGAAAGGGTCCCCCCCCCCCCCTGTTCTTGTGTGGCGGATAGGGTGCTCTTCAGTTGCCGACGCGCCGGTTATTTCACGTAGGTCCCGGCACGTCGACGAATACGTGACCACCTTCCCACGGCTAGACCTGGTTCTTAGCGCTGCGGAAGCGAGGGTATCATATTGTTTGTATCGGCATCGGCGGCGTTGTCCCTGAAACCAACTCCGCAGCTGGGGTTGACTCACTATCGGCGTCAGCGGCATCAGTCAGTCGCTGCTATCTCTTCCCTCCTCCCTTTATCGTGTTGTCCGCTTGCTGCGCGCGCTTCTGCCCCCATCGTTTGCCGCTGGGTGTACACGCCGCCCCCCTCCCCCCTCTTCCTGCGAGTCTCCGGTTGTCAAAGCGCCGGCTCGAACTTAATTCCTTTCTTCGCTCCTCCTCCAATGCAACCCCTGTGCGGTGGCAATCAGAGAGCCAGATCGGTGGCGGCGGATCTGTATATGTGCACCGCCCGAGCCGAAATTGCCGCTGCCGTTCGCCCTGTGCGGTGGCAATCAGAGAGCCAGATCGGTGGCGGCGGATCTGTATATGTGCACCGCCCGAGCCGAAATTGCCGCTGCCGTTCGCCACTGCGAAATTATCTGCCAGTTCTTTCTGAGCCATGAGCGAGACGACCGATGGAAGTCCTCCGTCTGCTGCTGCTGCTGCTGCTGCTAAACGAGCTGCCAGAGCAGAGGCCCAGCGCCGTCGCCGTCAGAATCCAGAGGTGCGTGCTGCCGAAGCAGAAGCTTACCGTCGCCGCCGTCGAGATGATCCAGGAGTACGGGAAATATAAAAAAAAAATTCTGTGATAGCGCATACATGTGTTGCTCGATTTCTTTGCCTCAATCTATCGAAAAGGTGAAACAGCTTATTTGCTGCGCTCAAATTTTGCATTAGGAAGTAACGTAATCGTCGGTAATTTTTTTAATATTCTCATGAGCACACTATACCTTGTCATCAAGAAATAACCACTTATGTTTATGCAGACGATATTGCGTTTTTTGCATCTGCAAACGACATCCACACGCTATACCAACGACTGCAAACTTACCTTTATGATCTGGAGAGGTGGTTAGATGCTAGTCACTTCACACTCAATGCCAGCAAATGTGCTGTTCTCGTATTTCCGATACGTGACATAGTGCACATTTCATTGTCTTACCACCTTCAAGACATACCACAGGTGGAATCTGTTAAATACCTCGGAATTATTTATAACGCCTCTCTCAACTGGCGCTCACATATAGATCATTTGACTGGGAAAGGTACCCGTGCAATTGGCATATTGCGTAGGGTGAGCAGTCGTCGAATAGGATTGAGAAGAGATACACTCCTAATGATATATCGTATGTACGTTCGCCCTGTATTAGAATTTGGTTGCGTGCTCTTCTCTGGAGCTCCAGCCTACATGTCCCGTCCTCTAATCCTCTTAGAAAGAGAAGCGTTACGTCTGTGTTTAGGTCTTCCTAAATTTGTTGCAAATTCTATACTTTATCTAGAACCCCGTGTCCCGCCACTTTCGTGCAGGTTCCGGCTTTTGACGGTGCAGACGTTCTTAAGGATTTACGAATCACCACTGCGTCATCCCCAGATAATCTTTATTTCACAACCTGCGTTGTTTTTCGGTGTCATCTGGCCGCGACTACATAATCCGCAAATTATATTCGTGCAAAAATTACTTGACTGTTTGGGCGTGCGCATATGCGATGTTCTTCCCATTACCGACAGAGCTGTTGCCACGGATATTCAATTTGATGACATCTTTCCTAATAATGCAAAATTACTTCCACACCGTATTCTAGACGGTATATTACAAGATCACCTGAAAAACCTTCAAACAAACGTTGTAATTGCTACAGATGCTTCACAATGTGAAGAAAAGTCAGGTGTAGGAATATTTTCCCCGATTCTCGATTGGACATTTTCTCTTCGGCTGCCAGATTTCATACCAATTTTTTAGCCGAATTCATGGCCGTGGTGCTGGCATTACGCAAATTAGGACCATCAATTGCGTCAGCCGTGATAGTCACTGATTCTTTATCATTGTGCTCATCCCTTACTGCTTCTAGTGATTCTCGCGTAATGAGGACATTTTCAATCATTGGTACCTGGTTACTTGAGAAGCGTGCGTTTGATTTGGGTGCCTGGCCATAAAGTACTAATCATTAATGAAATTGCAGACTCTCTAGCCAAGGCATCAATAAGTGGCCCGATTCTTCCTTGCTGCCCTTTGACTGCTTATGTTACTGCAGCTAGATTTCGCGGGAGTATCATTATACAGTCAGTATCAGGCTCCGCAATTACTAACTCTGTGGATTACGGACATCTCCTGCACCCTTGGAACAGAGATTTTTGCCGAACACGGAAAATTGAAGTGTCCATCACAAAGCTGCGCTGCCGTATACCTGCATTGAACTTCTACCTCCACAGGTCTGGTCTGGTCCCCTCACCATTATGCTCATTCTGTGGCGAAGCGGAGACAATCGACCATTTCTTGTTGTCTTGCAGACGTTTTTCTATTTTAAGAAAACGACTACTCGAAATCCCGCTTCGCTCTATTGGTCTAACTTTATCAGTGCCTGTGATCCTATCTTTTGGAGCCTCCATTGTTGGGTTCAGCAACAGAAATGTTTGCTTGGCGATCCAAAATTACCTAATTGAAACCAAGCGATTTCCATGTTAGATTGATCGTTCTCCCTCCCAACCATAGCTTTCTTTTATTTCTTATCTTTTATTAACTATTATTGTTAATATTATTATTATCTTATACCCGGTTTTCATCTGATTATTTCCTTTTTCTCCAAACACAAAACGTTTACTTTTAAACTCACACGCCCAAATTGTTACCTCCCTTGTTATCATTATTATTTAGGCACCTAATTAAACCGCCCGATTCTTGGCCAATCCCCCACTGTGGGTATGTGCCACGGCCACTCAGAACAACAACAACAACAACAACAACAACAACAACAACAACAGTTCTTGCTGTGGTGGCCTCAGGTGGCGGCTCGAAGTCCTTGGACTCGGGCGGCATCTTCGGCTTGCCGGACGGCCCAGGGCTGGTCTGCCAGCTCTGAACTTCTGATAGCCGCCTCCCAGCGACGGCGACAACTACGGAGAGGGTCCCCGGCGGCTCCCGCATCCGGGGCGGCGTCGGGAAGAAGCGAGCTCGAGCCTTCCCGTACTCTGGCAACGCCGCGATTATGGACGCGTCGTGAACGCAGCTGATTTGATTACCGTTGTTGCCGGCACATTCCCAGAGCATGTGTCGCAGCGTTGCTCTTTGTCCGCAAGTTTTACACGCGTCTGTTGGATATAAACGCGGATAGCATTGCTGTAAGATAGCGGGGCTACGGTAGGTGTGTGTCTGGAGCAAGCGTAAAGTTACGGCTTCGTTCCTGGTCAATTTATCGTGCGGTGGCGGGAATGTGCGTCTTTCGAGTGTGTGGTGTTGGGTGAGGTCTCTGAACGTGGTTAGGCGACCACCCCACGCCCAGTGTGTTTCTTGTTGCTGTATTTCTGTTGTAGTGTCCCGATCCGGCAGATCCGATGCCCCGCTCTCGGGGGCGGAGACGGCGGCCACATAATCAGTGGCGGCTCGGCGTGCGAGACCTCGAGCCGTGGCGTGGGCCTCCTCGTTGCCCGCGAGCGGAACATCGGTGTGTGCCGGGGTCCAGAGGAGGAAGACCGTAGAATTTTGGGGTTGCGAGGGCGATGACGAGTCGCCGTCGTCAGAAATTTGGAGTATGCGGGCCGCTTCCCGCGAGACATGACCGCGCGCGAAGCCGCGGATTGCCGCCTGCGAGTCGCTGATCACGATTGCAGCGTTCGGCACCGCGGCGAGTGCTAGGGCTATCGCGGCTTCTTCGGCCGCCTCCGTGTATCCCGTGGTCACCGTGGCGCTCGCGAGGCACTTACCCGTGCGGTCTACAACCACGATCGCGTGTGCGCTTCTCCCTCCTCCATATCGCGCCGCGTCTACGTACACCGCCTCGTTGCTGTTACCAAACTTCTTCTGAAGGTCGCTTGCTCGTTTGTTGCGTCTACCGGCGTGGTGCGTCGGGTGCACGTTCTTGGGAAGCGGCGGGAAGATCAGGCGGTCACGAACTGAGGCGGGAACCGCCGTCTTTTCTCCATGCTGAGTGTGCAGAGAAATGCGTTTGCATTACGTCGCAGCTCCTTGAGCTCCCGGATCCATGATTTAAACCACGTTCACCACATTGCCAAGCGTTGTTCAAGGCTCATTCGACACATATCCTGCGGCTTCAGGGATGTAAACCAACTTGCGCGCGCGCGCGCGCGCGCGCACGCACGCACGCACGCACGCACGCACGCACGCACGCACGCACGCACACACACACACACACACACACACACACACACACACACACACACACACACACACACACACACACACACACACACACACACACACACACACACACACACACACACACACACACACACACACACACACACACACACGCACGCACGCACGCACGCATCACATAGATAGATAGATAGATAGATAGATAGATAGATAGATAGATAGATAGATAGATAGATAGATAGATAGATAGATAGATAGATAGATAGATAGATAGATAGATAGATAGATAGATAGATAGATAGATAGATAGATAGATAGATGTTCTTTTACGCTTTCCCCTCTACCTTTACCATATGAGCGGCTTCCCCTACTTCACACACATACACTTTTCTTTTCTTCCAATTTAACACTACTAACGTTAACGCATGCAAAAGGTCATGCCTGCCAGCTTCCCCACCACCCGGGGGGCCACCTACACAAACTAAAATGACTCGCACTAGAAGCATCACAGACTAAATTTCTCTTCTGCTTCTCGAAAGGATATTGCTCAAGCGCATCTCCAAATGTCTACTTAACCGATATCTTCCAAAACAGTGCAAGGCTTACTGCGCGTAATATTGCGTTAGCTATGAGCCATCGCACCGCATCGTGGGCGAAACTGGCACGCCACATGGCCACAGCGACTGCTGATAGCGACACTACTGCCTAGGATTAGTTCAGGTGACCACCTACAGAGAGGACCTGATGCAGCCTGCGAAAATAATTATTTCCACTCTTAACAGCCCTTCTTTTTTAAAAAAATCTACATCTAATCAAATTGTCTTAAGTACCAGCGTACGTTATAAAGCACAGTGTTCAGCGATTCAAATGCGTTATTCGGAGGGCCTGGCTGCCGGCGCTGGGGACACCGATCTAGTGCATTAAAGTGAGAGGCTCCGTTACGCATTCTGGCTGCATATTATCTCCCAACTATCACCCGGCGGTGGCCACCATGTCATCCAATTATCGCGTTTGAATCGCTCGGCACTCGTCATGAGTGTGTTTACTGCCGTAGTTTCAATACAAGGATAACGTGAAACAAAGCAATGATTATAGTGCGTCAAGTTTAAAGCTTTAGAAATGCGATGTAATTGACAGCAAATTTCTTCGTGGCTTCACATCTGGCAGATAAGATATGGTTTACCCTGAAAAGAAAAAGAAAGAGAAAAGAAAACAGAAGCAGCACGCCCGCTGCGAACACAAGACGGTTTGGCTGTGCTTGGCAACCAGGGAAACCGGTTTTATTGCTTCGATTACTTGCACAGAGTCTTCGACACATGAGTAAGTAGCTGACGGATGTAATCAATACTGCCCCTTTGCAACGAGCCAAATTCTGGCCCATTATTTGAAGCAGATAAACAGAACGACGGTCAGTTTCCCGTGATGGACGTTCATATCTTTGATGTCCAAATTCTCTCACAATGCAAGTAGTGAAACATCAGTGGCTTTATTTCGGTTGTTAATCAAAATTAAATCTAAATCTAAATAAACAAAGGAAAGAAAGGTCAAATTGAATATATATACGTAGAAACGTTCCACTTCCTGTCTATGTGGGATCTTCTAGTACACAATGGCTGCTTTCTTATTGTTTCCCTTCTTTTTTTGGTTCAGAAAGCATACAAAGTTTCTCCCGACATTTATTTTTTCCTTGGGATGAGTAAGACGAGAGGCCACGTAGAAACGTTTAAATCAACAAGCTCAATAGCGTCGTAAGATACGGACTGGCGTTCAGAATTTTACCGCCCTCCTTCGCTTAAAACAGGCCGCTGCAATTCAGGCTGTAAAACTAACCGACACATAAAGTGGAAGAGACCGTCAAAGTCTAGCCTTTCCAGTGTAGGTTGTAAAACCTAAGACCTTCTTTTACGGTCCCCGAAAGAAAACGAAATGTTGGCATTTTTTACTCACCCACGCGCCTTTATTACCGAGGCACGAGAAGTGATCGTAATTATAATAATATCCAGAAGCAAGGAAGCAGCTTCCGTGTGCCTAGCTTAAGATTTATTCTAACGATGGCAACCTCCTTTGCGTGTTTTTTTTTTTATTCTCTTCCGTTTATCGCACATAAAGGCGACGGAAGATAAATACGAGGTTCTTGCGAACATGCGTAGCCGTTTCCAGCGGAAAAGGCCCGCAACGCCGCTGAACAATAGCCTAACATGTTTCCCTAAGCAGACATAAACACGGTTTACCATGGCAGCATTGTGTGGTTATGAGGTAAGGCTTGTACTTTCTTCTCTTGCAGTCGTAATAAAGAAGAAGATGAAGCATGTTTGCAAGGAACAAGTTTTCTTTCTTCTCCCTTTTTTCTTATTTAATGCTAGTTCAGGCCTACTCGGGATCTCTAGAAGCGCTTGCCTCACTAACCTGCAGGAACGCGCGAACAGGAAGTATGGCCTAAGCACATTGCTTAAACGTCTAACATATGGTGTTTACCAGCTGACGTTAGCCAAACTATAATGAAAATAGTAAACAGGAAGAAATAAGCACGGTGCAAAATACGATTACAAGGCCTGCGGTGTTCGCTCATGCAAAGTCGGCACTGCGATTGCTGAACTTACGGCAGGTGTGTGTGGCGATTAGACAGCCAACGCATGCACATATATATATACACGCACACGCGCGAGCATTCATTCCATTGGAGATGGAAATACAAAGACGCTCGCAGACTTATGCAGCTGTAACTCTTAGCAGAGGTAATTATTATGTAGCACTCCAATATCGCGCCATGCGTGCATAGCGCAGTGCAGTCCCTGGGCGTTTTTTCACATACTCATAAAACATACGCAGGCACACACGACCCAAGCATGAAGCACGCACACAACAAACTCACGATACACACAACGCATGTAAAAACAAACGCGCACACGTGTATGCACATCAACGTCATGCCGTTAAGTATACGTTGCAGCTGCACATGGCGTTGTCCGTAGGTGCGCCGTAGCTGCGTGCTGTCGGGAAAAAAGCAGTCACTGCCAATGAAGGCGGCGTCATTTCTTCTGTGGTAACAAAGTTTTATTAACATGGAAAGGAGAAGAGCGGGAGAGATGTTTAAAAGGCGTAGCTTTGTGTTTGCCTCTTTTTCATAAACCTAGAAAATGAGAGAGCACGCCACCTCATGGCGGCCTGTGCCCCCCCCCTCCCTCAAAAAATAAAAAAATAAAAAGAAGAAAACATCTCAGACAAGAATTATCTTTGTCCTAGTTACAACAGCAATAACAGCTGAATGGTATATAGCTGACAGTTCACTGATTCCTTCTTAAGAATATTAAGCATCCTATATTCTCGCAAGGCCACCACCAAATGCGCAGATTGCGTTTCCTCAAAGTTGCCTGATAGTTGAACACTTAATCCTGCGCGGTAAAAGAGAGAGAGAGAGAGAGAGAGAGAAGTCATAAGGAAAAGGCATGGAGGTTGACCAAGCAGAGCCTGGTAGGCTACCCAATCCTGCGTATGAAATTCTGAGCGAGTGCCGGGAATCATTCGTGGAGACGTCCGTATGAGCGCGAGCAAGGGTCTCCGAAGTCGCTTCGGGCGGCGCATTTGGCGATGCACGACCGCTGAAAGCATTCATTACGGGGAGCTATTAGAGCAGCGCTGCCGACTCTCAACTCAAACTTAGAGGCAGGCTATGGTCATCAGGGAACGGAAGGTTCCCCGGCTACTGATTCCCGTTAGCCGAAGCCGAGCTTATAGTGAAGGCCTGTTTGAAGAGCGTTTCGTCGTTAACTCAGCTGCCATCTGACAGCGGCTACTGAGCTAGTGGCACTGAGAGGAAGGAGGTCAACTCGTTAAGCCGTCTTTGGCCGTCGTTTCACTTTCAGGTTCACATAGACGCAATACAGTTCATCTTGATTTATTGAACGTGCGAACGTGGTGCTACCTGGTTTCAGCCCTGCCTCTCATGCAGTGTGCATAGCATGTTATCATGTTGGAATATTTAAATATCGAACAGTAGAAGGGGTAACCAATGGCCGAACAAGGTAATAATCAGCCTGAAACCATCGTGTTTAGAACACTTCTCTGTACTCTGTACGCTGACTGCGGGCTGTTTGCCCTTATTCGTCCACCTTTAATCACTTCGAGCCTCATACTCCCTGCAAACCCAAGTCTTGTTTGAAACGCTGGAAGAAAGTATGCAACAAGTTGCAGACACATTTCGACAACCCTTGTCAGAATTGCCAGACCAAGCAGCGCTTGCAAAGGAATTTACCATGTGGATGCTGAAAAGAAGAAGCATCATCGTTCCAAAAACTGCATCTTCATTCCGAGGCTGTGCATAAATAGATTGCTGGAAGAGGAGGACTGCGAGACAGATACCCACTTCAAGCGCTTGAATTCTCATACTATTGCAGAAGATAAAAATGTTTTTTTTGGGCATGTTAAGGGTCCGAGGTCGACCAGCCCAAAAAAATGGCAAATCGATTTGCCACGATCAGTGCCGCAACCAACACTTTGACGCGTGCTATTAAACCAATTCATCTTGTTGAAACGACACAACGTTTCTCTTACCCCCGCATTAGTCACTGTACACTTTTCTTCCTTCATGTATCAGTGTCGCCACAACATTTCCGGTTATTTTATTTTATTATTATCATTATCTTTATTTAGCTGCCAGGACCGCCATATTTCGTATTTTCATCTCGCGCCATCCGTTTCTCGTCTAGCGGCAACTTTTGTCCCAGCGCGATCACGTGTTTCACTATACCTTCGATAAATCTCTCGAATCTTATTCTTTGCCTTGGTCGCCGTCTCAGTTTTAACAGACGTCTCTTCACAGGCGCTCTCTCGATTTCCTTAAGCGCGGCTTGCTTGCGCGCTTGGAACTTTTGAGGGGTAATGAAAATATATCTGTTCGGCAGTCGAGACTTACACGAGTAAAGGAAAAGAAATAATAAAATAAAAAAAGAACGCGGAAGCAGTGCGCGGCGAGTTAAAAGTGCGGCGTTCGGGCGTTCGCTTTATCTGTGTAAACGTCTACGCGTAGTCGGCCCACGGCCCACTGCTGCGCAAGAGCTCACGATGAGTAATGGTCGCCGCGACTCGGGATGTTAAACAAACTCCTCAAAATCTCTGCGCGGCCGCACCCCGCCACGAGCAGATGAAAGAGCAAACCGAACAAACAAAAATAAAAAAAAAAGACTGCTCTCACAAGACGTCTGCCCTCCGGAACCACCATGATGCTAGGAGCTGCGTCTCTCTCAAGTTTTTCTTCTCTTTTGTTTTTTCCCCTTATGTTTCAAACATGGCTGTGGTGTGGCTTTGGGGCTTGCAGCGCGCCACTCGGAGGACGCGGATTTATGGGCTTGCGTTTAGAATTCATTTCCGGCGGCCATTTTTGCTTGTACGATCTTTTTGTGCTTCCGTACTTCACCGCGGCCATTTAAAATTTGCGCCACATCGATCATCGAGTCCCCTTCTCGCCTACGGCGTGCCATGAATTATCTGAGAAAAAAGAAATCCTTGCCGTTAACCAAATACACCCCAGTGACATCTACCGAAAACACAAATAAATAAGTATCGGACGTCAATATCGCTGCGAGCTCTGAGTTACGTCACCCGACATTTTTAATGCACTTTTTTGGCGCTCAAGGGGTATTTTGATATCGAAAGCGAAAGCAAAAATGAGACGGCCAAGTGCAAGCTCTTTCTGAGCGCCATGGTGCACTTTTTCTATACTGAGCCTGCGGCGTCCCGGGGAGTGGACATTAGAGATGGCATACCCTAAATAATGTTCTCCTTTGCGAAAAGGGCACAGTCGGTGTACTGAGCAGCGATGTGGCCTTGAAGCCACAGACAGTGCTTAAACTTGACTCCCTGACGAATGTACTGCGGCATTGTTGGAAAGCCTTCCTACCGTGACTATCCATCAGAATTGGCTGCGCTAAAAAGACAGCGTAGAAAGATACTCAGTGGACAACAGGGACATCAGTGTAGAAAGAAGGTGTAATAAAGCCTTTACTAGCGCTAAAAGTGCAACATTTTCCAAACAAATCTGTAGTCTGATCACAATATCTGAAGCCATTGTGATGCGGTCATGCGTTAAGCATCGGTACCGAGTAGACGTACCAGACCGAGCCAAAGACATGTGCAACGACCAAAATGCACTTGCCGGGTGCTTTGTTTCTTACGCCCTGTTTACTTTTAGCAGAAATAGTCACTCGTATTGCCTCTGGATTTTTCATTTCGTCTGTTGCACCACTCTTTCGTTTCGTTACTCTCCGCCAGAAGGCAATTCCGTCCGCACCTTAACACACCCAGACGACCAACCAAAATACAGAACAAAAGTATATGTAGCAGCTGCAGCGAAAGATGTCAGAGTCGCTGTGACGGCATTCAATAAGCCCGCGGCGCCGCTCAGCAGACGGACAAGCCGGTCGGAGCTATAGCTGCAACGGGCACGCGCCGAAGCAGCAGACCTATTGCGCCTATATTGACGCCACAAACTTGGAAACCAAGCTCAGTGGGTCCGACACCGCCCGGAGGCGTTTACCTGCCTGCCACAGAAATCGGTTCGCAATCTCTCTCTCGTTCTCTCTCTCTCTAGACATGTCTGCTCCCGCTACCTCTCCTTCGCACCACTTGCTTATGTCAAAACCAACGCTTGTCCGAGTGCATGAGACACAGAAGTAAGAATAAAGGCGTCGGTCACTCAGCTTACTCCCGGCGGCAAGCCCGCGTGACAGCAGACGTGCGTGCGCATGGTGGCAGAGAGAAAGGCGGGAAGCAGAAGGCAGCAGTAGTTCGGCGCACGACGCCCAGTTTGCCGCATGTGGCAGACACGTCACTCTGCTTCTGAGTGTTATTGGATTGTTCACACCACAGCATCAACCACCGGAACCAAATCCTGACAGTTCAAGTGGCGATTCGCCCCTCTTTCGCCTCCGCAGGTTTTGTCGCTGCAAAGGCAGCGCGGAGCTAGCGTTCACATCCTGCTAACAAGCCCGCAGGTCAGGCCACGCACGGCAGACGGGAGTGTCCTCATTAGCTTTGCTCCGTCTCGCGTCGGTGACATCGTCTCGCCCACTCGCACAACCCTGTCACTGGCCCCGAGGAAAATCTTTGCTACTACCTTGTCCTTGCCTCCTCCATCTCTCGGTCATTTTCTTCCGGTCTCCCGGGGCTGGTGTGGCAGGCGTCGAGTTGCCGTAACCGGTGCTCTGAACGAGACCGGCAAAAAAAAAAAAGAAGCCAAGAAACAAAGAAAACGAAGAGAAAAGACGATAAGAGCAGCAGAAGGCAACCAGCGGAACGCTAAGGGAGTCTCCCCTCCGATGAAGTTGTTTTCTCCGCCGCCAATGGTGTGGCCCGTCCCGTTTCCCCCCACTCAGCCCTCCGTTGTCATCACTTTTGTCTCTCCAGGCAATCGTCTGAATTGTCATTTGCCGGAGAGGTTCGCCAGATCGTGTGACGCCTTTTGATTTGCGCCACCGAATCAGGCGTGGGACTTCGTACCGTGTGCAGTGAAAGACCGTTATTGTGGTGTTCGTGAGTCGCCAGCGTGGGAAGCAAGCCTTCTTTTCCTTTCTACGCTTTCTCGCTTCTTTCTTCTTTTCAAACGTCCCACTCTTCTTATAAGCGGCCGGGGTACGGGTCTCGACTTTCGTGTGCATGTCGTGTTTCACCATTGAAAGTAAATCAATCTTCAATTTGTAAACCAATTTGGCTTTTAAAAGCCAAATTTTGTTCGGAGTACAGAGCTAGCAATTGTGATTTGGAGTTGTAAGAAGCAACTGCTTCTCGCATGAACCGAAAAAAAAATACATCAGAGATGGAGTTTACGCCTCGACATGTGACGTACTGTCCGCCCTTTCGTGTGTCTCGTGTGCAGTATTTCGGAGAAGCGGTCATGAATCAGCGAAGCGCTCACGTGAATCATTTTATTGCTAAGGTAGGAACAGACATAAGGCTATTATAGTGCATGGGATTACAAGTTCATCAGTATTTTATTTATTCATGTTTTTATTTATTTGATACTGTCAACCCCGTTCTTTAACTGCAGGTTAAACTGCAGGTTACTACCTCGGAAGTTGATTACTTCGCAGTTTTCATGGTAATAAATGGTATAAAATTTAAGTAGTGTAATACAGCCTACTGTAATTAACCACCGTGACGCTAGGCCGGTGCATCGACTGGCCCCTTTATGTCACGCGCATAATTGTAGTCTGCTGCACTACTTTTGCTTCATGTTTGCTAGCTCTGGAAAAAGAAACAGGAAATGCACTATATTTAAGAATGAATTATTGTGTTACTGTGCAGGCTACATTAGTAGACGGAAAAGTCGAAAGTAATTTGGAAATTTCTGCGCAAATCTTTCGGTGGTCATGGAGGTTGGTGATTCGGTGGAAGGGCTTTGAGCTTAGTGAATACAACGTCATGGCGTTATTTACTTTACCTGAGAGCCGGAGAGAGTGTCTCTTTGTATCTGTTAGTGAGAGTGTGCGCACGTGTGCGTGCGTACATTTTTGCTGCAACGCCCTCAATTTCAAAATGCTTCCAAGTGCCCATCGTCAAAGAATTCCTTTTTTTAGACCCTATATCTTAAAAAGGATTGACAAGTTATACTCATTGCTGTAAGTCTGTCAAAGTCAACAATGTATCTCTTCAGCTGCGCGCGTGCATTAAATTAAATAAAACCGCCACTATTGTATACAGCAGTATAAAAAGCTAGTTGAACTCTCCAAAATCGCAAGCGAAACGGGAAGCAGATGCCGCGAAATAGAAGGCCTTACATGGCACCCCGCGAAAAGAGCCTGGAGGTCCACGTCCTTCTCTGCTCCTCATCACTTACCGCACAAAGAGAGACGCCAAAGGAGGCAGGCTAGCACAATCGCCATTCAGCGATCATTTTGGGAACGCCGTGTACGGGCTGTATCCATTACGAGTGCACACGAAAGCGGGCGCACCACTCTTCTCACAAAGCTGCCTCGAGCATTCATCGAACGATGAAGACAGCGGCCACCACCGACTCTGAAACCCCTCGGAGGGCTCGGATCCATTGAAGAGATCTAACGCTGTAGGGCATCCGGCGGCATTTCTCTCTGGCGTCGCCGGGCTACCGAGACGGCATTATGCCGCGGCAATGCGCCCCGAAGGAGCCCGCCTCCGCGTATTTCCCGCGAGCTTTCAGCGAGAGGAGCTCGCAGGAAGCCGCCACCACTGCCACCGCGTGTTATTGATGTCCAGCGAGCGGCGCTCTGAAGATGCCGCCTGCTCGCCGATCCCTCTATTCCGACCCCTTCTGCCATCCCCCCCCTTCCGCACTCCTTGCTTCGGCATAAGGCTTCCTCGAATGAATATCTTCCTCGTCGTCGACGTCGTCTTCCTGAGAAGCCGCAGCCGCGCCGATGTCGAGATCGCTGGCCGTCGTCGCCGAAACGAGAAGAGCCTGCGTTCGCTTGCTCTTTTCCGGCCGATGTTTATACGGGCCACCGAAGCAGCGTGGCCGGAAAAGACATGCGACTTCCAGGGAGAGCGCGGGGCTATCGTCGGGGCCGCAGAGCTGGCTCGGTGCTAAATGGGGCGAGCAGTGTACACGTCGTGGAAAGAGACCTCGCTGCCGCAACGCCTCCCCTTTTTGCCTATACATCCTTTCCAGTTGTCTCTCTTTCTCTCTTTTCTTTCTCTCTGTATTTTATTGACATCATTTTCTATCGTTGCTTTCGACACTGCTCTGGCGACCGGCCGTCTTGCGGTGGGAATGTCAATGCGGATGCGATGAAGTGATGTCTCGCGACCAGTGGACCGGATGGCCGTTCCTCTCCCTGCGGTCCGCGGCAGTGAGTGGCCGCAGCGCGGGTCAGCCAGATATGGTCGCCTCTTGCTGTTGTTGTTCTTTCTGGGCAGCGCTTCGTGAAAGATGACGTCACACTGGTTGATGCGCTGGCAAACCCAGTTTAACGTCACCAAGTGCTCGTTCTAAGCCCCCTCTTCTTTCCCCTTTTCCTTCTGCAGCAGTTCACGTGTAAGGAGACCGCATAGCACTCACAGAAATCGCGACGCCATGCGAAGAATACTGAAACCTATGGATGAAAATGGGCATTAAAGACAGCGGAACTCGGCTCGATGGTTCATCTAGTATTTTACGTGTCACTGCAGCTGCTTTTGTTGTGTTCAGGGCAGTCGGCGGTCCATGTTTCGGTAATTTTTGTCGTTCAACGTGAAGTTATTGGCTCGAGAATTGACGTTCCTCTTTGCTTCCCGCACTTATATGCACGCGCACCTCAGCTCCGTGAGTAAAGGAGAAAGAAAGAAAAGTACCACGGAAAGACGTAACTTTCCGAATCTAATACCGTGTTTCTTGTTGTTGTTTTTTTTTTTACCATGCAACACGCGCAATCCTCTGCGACGTTCGATCCCGCTAAAAAATGATGCACAATTCTCCGCAACATGCGCCGCGAGAAAGACAGGGAAAAAATGGAAATATAGGAAATGGAGGTAAAGAAGGCCAAAAAAACTAAGTGTAACCCCTTCTTGTCAATATTTGCCCACAACTTCGCGCCGCAGTGGTCGTCGTTCGTTGCTTTTGGCAAACACGGGCACAGACGCGTGAGTACCGCCCACGTTGGCATATATATAAACGCGTATACATGTGTATCTATCGACCGGTGCATAGCAAAACCAACGAGGAGCCAGATGAAAAAGCGAGGCGTCGCCCGACCGGTATTCCCACCCCGGTGCCGCGTAGGCTCTGCGGAAGCCGTCACCGCATGTAGTCGATGTTCGATGCAGCAAAAGCAGTAGAAATAGCAACGGCAGAGCAGAGAACAGCTCCGGAAACGGGGCCAGCCGCCGCAACTCGCACGCGGAGTCGGCAAATAATTCAACCCCATCCCGCACCATCCTCTCTCTCTCTCTCTCTCTCTCTCTCTCTCTCTCTCTCTCTCTCTCTCTCTCTCTCTCTCTCTCCTCCCCCCGAGTTACCCATCTCCAGGCAGCTCTGGCTTACGCTCACGGGAATCAGGTCTTATTGGCAGCGACGTGACCGAGAATCTCCGCCAAGAAGCGAACGCTTCCCGGCTGGTTTCGGTGACGGCTGAGTGTAATTAGTCTTCTTTTTCTTTCGTTCGTTTGGTCTTTTCTCCACCACTTCTTGTTCCTTTTGTTTCTTTCTCTTTTTTTCCCTGTATGCTCGTCTTCTACTCTTGCGCAATCAGAATCTCTCTTTTTTATACATGTGTTTATTGACCTCCTCCCGATTCATCCTTTTTTCGGCAAGTCGAAAGATGAGCTTCAAGATGAGCTTCTAATGAGCCCGTCCTCTTGGATTCCACCAGCTGTCCGCGTCTGATTGTTCGCAGTCTAGAGACGAAAGGGAAGCGCTCCCGCTTTCTCTTAACCTATGCAGCGACAGTTCTTTCCGCTCGCTACTGCTTCGTCAGAGCGCGTCGAAAGGGAGAAAGAAGATTCATAGCGATTTTGTCATAACAAATACCTGTATATCATGCCGACTATGTTTCGTTGGGTTTCCGTTTTCATATTGCCCTTTACACTGATGCCGTTATCGCTGGGTTACACCTCGAACCAGTGAATTGCTTTAAGTCTTTCGAAACTTAAGTGGGCTCTATACGTAAGGAAACACATT
The DNA here is from genome assembly GCF_050947875.1 of Dermacentor variabilis. Taxonomy (NCBI): domain Eukaryota; kingdom Metazoa; phylum Arthropoda; class Arachnida; order Ixodida; family Ixodidae; genus Dermacentor; species Dermacentor variabilis. The sequence goes on along the minus strand of NC_134571.1, from coordinate 56,548,285 downwards.
GGGCTTGACGTTGGGCATTTACTTTTACTTATTAGGAAAAAAATAGTTTCTGATCAAAGGATCGCTAAACAAGAATACTTTTCTTATTCATACCTACAATTATGAGTGCTCTTTGCAACCCAGTTATTAACGGTAGCCTTGACTATGCTGAACATATTGTTATAGCAGGTCTCATATATACTTACACGGGGCATTGTTGCATACGATTTTACCTCACCATGTTCCAGATACGCCACAACGCATTCAAGTGAAAACCACAGTACCAGCAACAGGCAGTCGGGAACAGTATCATAGTTTTCATTATTCTCTCATGAAGTTGTTTGTTCTTCAAGAATCAGTTGGCATACTCGCGTATTGAGCCAGATTATTACCGACGGTGCATGCGAAACAACATATACGTCCGAAAACACCGAAATTGGAACACTTGGTATTGGGTCACGATTACGGACAATGCAAATTGAACTCGATGTAAAGGGGTCCAAAATCGGACCTCAAGATTACCTTTCAATGAGCCCATACATTCACAACGCTTTCGCTGTCGGCGTATGATTACTTACAGTCGAAATAGGCAAGGCAGCACCGCCGTTCAGGTATATGCGTGTTTTTCCGGATCCTTACTGCAGAGCCTGATAGATGTGGGCTTTAATGAGAAACCGGAGACGTTAGCTCGACAACGTCACGGCGTGCGGCTCCAATTGTCGGGCGAAAGATGAGGCGGCACATTGCAGAGGAACCAGCGTGAACACGCTGGCTCAGGCCGACCTCCCCCCTTCCTGTTGTCACTACACAAATCCTCTCTTCTCTTCTCTGGCTGTGGAAGATGCCGTGGTGAAACCCGAACTGTGCTAGTCTGAAAGTTGTGCCGTTCTTTCCTTTGACACGGTTGCTTTCCGTACAAGGCTCGAGCGAAAACCTGTGTCACATGCGTCGACAAACATGCAGGCTACAAGGTTAAAAAGAAAGTGGCAATTAATCTTATACTCTGCATAAATTTTATCTGATCTAATAACGTTCCTTTTTTAATTTTATCACCCTGCTAAATTTCATACGCCAACAAATGAATTATTCTTTATTTACTACGTCAACCACTCTGAAATTTGCCACAAGGAATAAACAAAAAGAAACAAAGCGTAGACAAAAACGAAAGGGGCGAGTTAAGCCACAAAGAAGGCTGTGCAAGATGACACACGGCAAGCTGGGTTTATGTCAACCGCTGCAATTACAAGAGTGCAACACAACCGTGTCGTAGCTTACATAAATGAGATATTTCTCCCGCAAAGTTCATGATACCAGATGCAAAACAAATAAGGATACCTAAAGATAAAAAAGGCGTAATTTAGGGGCGAGTGTAAACAGAAGCGGATCGCATTACCAATTATGGCGAGGCATTCATTGTGTAGTGGTAACTGGCTGCGGGACGGCAGAACATTAAATGTGGCTGACAGCGCAGGCCGCGCGAGACATCCTTTCACTTGCGAAGAGTGACGTCAGTGCCTGATTAATTTACGTTTCAGGAAACTGCGTTATTTTCAGCCATAATCAGTGAAAAGAACATTGATTCACGGCCTCAATGCCCAGCCACTAAGAGTCGAAGAGGTAGTTGCGCTGATTGGTTGACAAGCTTGGGTGCGTAGCAACTGCGTTTTCCGGCAACACTTGCTGCAACTACGGCAAGCTAAACTAAGTGTACTTTTGTCTATGTAAACAATAAGCAGGGCGATGATGCTGAAAGCTTCATTAAAGAGCATAGCTGACGCACTGCTTTGGTGATTTTGGTATGTTTTACAACTTGGCGTCATTTGCTTTCACTAGTAGACTGCGGCAATAGATTCCAGAAGCCAGCTCTTGACTTTCAGATCTAAAAGAACTTGTTCTCGGGCAACTTTGTGCTTAAACTTACTAAAGATAGGGCGCCTTTTCTCCCTATGCCCCTGCTCCATGTTCTTCGACTTTGCGCCAGGAAAAATATGTTTAATAACTTTCATATGTCTCTCTGGGTGTTGGCTGCTTGCTCGACCCTACACCTATGTATTCATGTTTATGCGGTGGTAAGCAATACGACAGACTTATAGTGTATTCATTTAGGCGCGGATTATTTGTCCCTGTGTCTTCTTTTTTTTCTATTAAAATGAACACTTACCTTAAAGCCGTGACGGCTTTTCAACTCTGTTAATGAAAAAAAATAACATGGAATAAAATTAAAATTACTTTCGCGAGTGAAAAGTGAGTGTTTCATTGACAGAGCTCAACTTTCCGGTTACAGCCCATTTTATTGAATGAGTGATTCAAAGTCTTGGCTTTTTTGTATACACCTTTACACGCAGTGTGCCACCAGATGAGCCGCGGAATCATCACCGTGGTGGCTCCGAACGTGGGCTCGTCGTACGAGACACTGGTGTCGCTGTCCAACACGTTCCACATGCCGTTCGTGAGCACCTCGTTCCCCGAGATGGCCACCTACCGGCCGCCCTCTTTCGGGGTCTCGCTCAAGCCCAACTACATACCGGCCATCCTGGACGTCATCAGTCACTACAACTGGTCCTTCATCATCTACCTCTATGACTCGGACGACGGTCAGTAACGCATCGCTGCCAGTTCCCCGATCACAAGAGCACTTTTTTTATTTCGCTCTCTACCTCATTCTCACCCCGTTTTTCTTGCTTAATTGTTCTATGTTTTGATGCATTTGACACGCACTTGCGCGTTATCCCTCGCTAGTAGCCCGGCTGATGCTTTTATTACTTTTCTTTTGCCTTAAGCGTGCGCAGCTTTCCAAGAAGTTAATAATGTCATGGCGGCGTCGACTGACGCGAGGGTCGGTGCCGTGTCGCGGAACGCTGCTACAAAAGTAGGGAGGTCATGCGCATGCGCACAGAGCATACTCTTCTCTCACATCGTGTGATAGGCTATTCTGGGAAGCTTCACGCGGCCACTCCTTCTTACCCACTTCCAATACAAACGGAACTACGTGTTTGCTCGTGCACGTACGATAATTACAATGAGTGGTTGCAAACGAAATGTCTATGTACTGATAAACCGTAGGGGCTATGAAGAATTCATTGGAATAATCTGCGAGACGATGCTCGGACACCAGGAAGGTTTGCGCACATGCGCTTATGCTTGCTTACTTTCACGGGTGCGCCCTTGACACCGCGTTGACCAAGACGTGCCGGTCGGCGCTCTCATGAGGTTATTATACTATCGGCGAGCTATGCGCAGCTTTGGCAAAGTATCCAGGCCACTGACCACATGAATAAAGCTACACGTAAGCACCGACCGCATTTAAGTCGCATTTAGGACGTTCCTAATGTTTTTAACTGAGGAAATGAGGTGTGCGTGGCCTTTTCGACTAAGCCACGGGCTTTTTGGTGCTCAGGTATCCAGTAGAATTCGCATTTCGTGGTGCATTCTGTTCAATACCACTTTAGGTGCAGTATTTACATGTTTCCTCTAGGCTTGAAGTAAATACGACTCGTCTGCACCGATGCCGGACAAAAACGTGCAGATTTTCTCAGCATCAACACGGTGGCCTCGTGTGTCACTGCTTTGTTCTAACACTGCCAGTGGCGAGGGTCGTTGTAACAGTCAAAGACGGTGCCGCTGTCCATTACTTTCTTAGCCCCGCACTGCGGCGACAACATTTGGTTATGACTTGTTCAAACCAAAAGGGACAGGTGCTGAATACGAGCACGAAGAGAGAGAGAAAGAGAGAGATGGATATAAGGAAGGCAGGGATGTTAACCAATCAAGTGTCTGGTTGGCTACCCTACACCGGGGGAAGGGAGAATGGGAAGAGAGAGAAGGGAGAGCGAGAGGGTACGAAGATTAACAAAATACACCGGGAAACGTCACCTCGGTAGGAACTGAGAGCAGGAACCAACCATCAGATTAACCAAAAAGGTTGTGTTTGTGTAGCTCGTTTACTTAAGCAACATTACATATTAACATACTTAACAAACTGAAATCTTCGTCTTCGCAAAGCTCGCTACAAGTGCTGGACACATTGAGTCCAGTACTTGCAGATCTTGGTTGAAATCATGGCTCTTTAGAAGCCGTCGTTTAGTGACGAGGTCAGGAACGCATCGATATTTCAGTGGAAAGCCATACAACTTAAGTCATGCATGTCGGACTTTCGACAGTGTGTGTCCATGAATAAGCTCCCCATCATCGTCATCCGCGAGCACATATCAGCTAACATCAGACTGTCGGGGTATGTTTCATGTCTGCCACCCACGGCGAATGCAGCAAGATCATCGTTTTCATACGACGTGATTTTACGTATGTCTATCATCCAGTGCTACTTGACCAAGAAAACCAGTACGTATGTCTGAGAGTGAAGAAAGGCAAGATCACTTTCACAGTAGTTGGAGCCTACTTATCACCCTCAAGTTGGCTGGACTGCGTGCGGTTACGGCGAATCGCGACAGTGACTCCGTAGCCTTTTGTGATCACTCTAGTTTTTATTGCCCACCACTACCTCTGGAGAAGTTCTAAGATAAACTCGAGGGGCAGAAAATTAGTGTCATTTGCCTCCGAACAAGAACTGCGCTTGTTAAATGACGGAAGCCCCACCTTTCTGCGTCGAACTGTCTACTGCAGCTGCCCGGACCCTACCTTTGTTTCACGCTCCTTCACTAGAAAGGTCAGGTGGCTTTCGGATATTGAAACGCGGGGAATTGACCACCTACCCATTTATCCTAGGTCTGAAGGGTTGACGGGCTCCAAGTTACCACGCGTCACTCAATATATCGACTGGCCGATGTTCAAATCGATTGTGGAAGACATCTGTCGTGATGACTTGTCGTCTAACCTACAGGACACCATAAAGGGCGCCCTAGAGGCTGCCACACCTTCGCTTCCGAGAATGTCAACACGCACCGAATACGACATTGAGCTGGAGAAGCTTCGTGCAGTTCGTCACCGTCCAGAGCGAAGATACGGGCGTACAAAGTCTGTACATGACGAGGTAAGCCAGAAGAACTCAAAAGAATATTCAGCGTCGCGTGGACAAACTTGCATCGCAAAGGTGGATGCTATTCTGGGAGTCGTTGGATCTATGAAAACTTTTCTCTCACATATGAAGAACTGTTCGCGGTCTCCGTGGAACCCCTCAGCAGCGCCATCCTTTCAAGTCTTTGGCCCTTCACCAACAATCCAGAGAGATTAACGTCAGTGAAGATTTCTGCAGGAGGATTGCTGGCGAAACTAGATCCGCTGGAACATCGACGCTCGACCACTCACCGATTTCATGCGACTCCTGCATGGACAGTCCTTTCGCCATGGACGAACTTGAAGCTGCACTTGCCTTGTGCAAGCGTTCATCATCACCAGGACCCGATGGCATAAACAACTGCGCCCTATGTAATTTTGGCGAAGAGGCTCGAAAGGTGCTTCTGCTCTTGTTCAACAGCTCCGGGCAGACAGGTACGGTTCCCAAACAATCAAATACCAGTCGCCTAATTCCATTGCTCAAGCCTGGCGAGTAGCCTGTAGACATTGCATCATACCGACCAATTGCGATTGCCAGTTACGTCGGAAAACTAATGGAGAGGATAGTTCTAGCACGGCTAGAATGATTCCTCGAACATTGCCAGGTATATCCAGATGCAATGGCTGCTTTCAGGTGAGGCCGTTCTTTCATAGACAAGATTATCGACTTGACGACGTACGTCTAGCACCAGAAGTCCTGCAAAAGATGATCCTGCTGCCCTGTTTCTGGATGTTAAAGGACCATACGATAATGTAATGCACGAAATAATTTTCAACGCGTTAGAGGCAGTAGGACTTCGCTTCAAGACCTATTTCTGAATTAGTAGCTGTCTACATAAGATATCCTTTTTCATATTCACCGAGGATAGCCCAACCTCCCAACATTACAGTAACCATGAAGTGCCTCAGGGCAGAATACTAAGCCCAAGGCTCCTCAATCTAACACTCATTGGACTCGCCGATATCCTTCCGTGCACCGTTAGGCTCTTCATCTACGCCGAGGACATCTGCATTTGGACGTTTGGTGCGACGCGACTGCAGCTTCGCGCACCGCTTCAAATGCAGCCACTTCAACATCAAGAACTTCAAATATCATGTGAAAAGTGTGCAGGCAGCCAATGTCTCCATACGTGATATCCGTCGACAGAAAGCTGATCTCGTACAGACCTACTCACAGGGGGGAGGTCATTGACAGAAATCTCTCCTGGACTCATGTGAATTATGTGCGAAAACGCATGACGGGAATTGGCCATATAAGTTCCTAGCAGGAAAGACCTGGGGAGTGTCAGTACAATCTATGCTGCAACCGTACAGGGTCCTCTTTATTGGATACATGCGGTAAAGCCTACCGGTCATCTCCAACACCTGCAGAACTAGCCTGAATACAATCCAAAGCATCCAAGTCCAAGCCCTCAAGGCTTCGTCTACCGCGGATTGCGTCAAAGACTGAAGTTATTGCAGCCGCTCAAGATTACACTATTAGAACACACACCAGCATTGAAACAATGCGAGTGCACATAATGCACTTCGCCCGTACCCCTACCCACCACTTCGCAAGTCTCCCAGTAGAAAGGCCCCAAGCAACGTTCAGTGCAACTGTCTTTGCGAACCGTTCTTCTCTCAGGTCAGGTTACGCACCTGCGGTTTCTTAGATTTCTCCATGCTGTGTGAACCGTAGTGAAGTCAGCCTAACAATCCCAGGACTTCAGAAAAAGTCGGACTTACCGCCATCTGCGCTCAAGCAACTTAGTTCACTACTCCTGTGCAAGAAATACAACGACTACACACACGTCTATACTGATTTGTCAACTGCATCAGCCACTTTCGGTGGCGCTGTAGTTACACCAACAATGGGAATAACCCAGTGGTTCAAAATATCCCCTACCACGACGTCTGCACGAGCAGAGCTCGCGGCTCTCCGCGACACGCTTCATGTGCTAAATGCTGTAAGTCCGCGAAAATGGGCAGAAGTCTGTGATTCAAGGCCGGCCCTGAAATGTGTGCAGTCGTTTCTCCGGCATGGAACTCACGATTAACTCACGTGTGACATTGTGAAACTTGTCCATGACTTGAGAGAAAGAGGCCATGACATCTCTTTTCAATGGCTACTAGGTCATTGCGGTATTATTGGAAATGACGATGCAGATAAGGCAGCTCGGACGTCAAACAAAGAAGACCACAGCGTCCCCGTTCCTCTCTCAAGGACTGACGCCGCGAGTCAACTTCGCATTCTAGCACGCGCGCTCTCCTTAGCAGAGTGGAATACAGCACATAAAAGGTGCACCAGACTGCACAAACTAAACCCTTCACTGCGACTCAGCCCTCCGGTCGGACTGCACCAACGCGAAGCGTCTCTTCTGTATGGGTTGTGGCTGGGGGTTTCCTTCACGAAAGCTTATTCGGCACTGATTGGAATGGCTGATAGTCCTGCATGTGACGTTTGCGGATGCGAGGAGAACATTGACCACTTGTTGTGTCACTGTCCTCAATTTCAAGCACGAAGACAATCTTTGTCCTACGCATTGAGAGAACTAGATGATCGTCCTCTGACTGAACAGACAGTACTAGAGCACCGTCCCCACCGGTCATCGGCTCAGAAGGCAGTGAACGCACTTTTGTGCTTTCTGAGAACGTCTGGTTTGCACGGGTAGCTTTGACTGAAGTGATGTCCGTACACGTCTCTATACCCTCTCTCTCCCCTCTCTCCTCACTTCCCCAGGGCAGGGTAACCAACCGGACTCTTGAATGGTTAACGTCACTGCCTTCCTTCTCTCTCTCTCTCTCCGATATTTTGGCCACGGTCTCGCCCGGCATCACAGCTTTCACTTTCCGCTGCGGAACTGCCAAGCTGTATAATGACCGTTAGAATCTTCTCCGTTTGATTAAAAATTGAAACGGAATCCCCTCTGGCATAGTAAAATGGGGGTTATCGTGCGCTATGAGCGCGACACGCATTCGCTGGACGCACGAAAATATGTCAGAGAGAACGCATTTGGTGGCCCCTTTAGGCCGTGTTATGCGGCTAACGTTACAATTCTGGCGCTCTAAAGCTGTAGAGAGCAAGCTGTGGAGATCCCTTCCTTCACTCTCCCAGAGAGCTTCGTACAGTGCATCTTTATTAGCTCTCGATTAAGATAAATTTGACGTTTTTCTGAAAGATGCTTACACATTACAGGAAAGTTGTTACGCTGGACCCACCCGGTTCATTTCTTTACAAGCAAGTACGTAAGACTTACTTCAATCATCTTGACCACGTTTGAATTTAGGTTTCGTGGGACGTATTTGTTCTTGCTTGTTAGAGACACGTTGAAACGGTTCCGTTGTTTTTCAAATACCAAAAGATGACAGCGCCCCCTTTCTTTATTCAAAAGAGATATCTTCCACGTGCTCCATTTACTTTCTGAAGGCACATATAAGCTTTCGAACATATTTGGCTTATTTGGCTGTGATAGCGCGGCACTGAGAGCTTTCGGTTTTAGTTTAGCGGTATTGAATACCTTTTCGGATACATATCGTTATTTCCAATTATTACCTTTAGCCTCCGGAATAGGCTCGTTAAACAGTCAACGAGCGTTCTGTAGCGCAACTCCGCAGTCCCCGTGTTTAAAGGAGACTAAAGTGAAAAATGATTTCTTCTGCATCAATAAATTACCGTTCTACAACACCAAAAACACCACCTTTTGCAACGATAAGACGTTTGGTAAGCCAGAAAAAGCGCAAGAACGAAATACGGGTGGCGACGCCTACTTAGGCTGCCGCACCTGGGGGCTGTGACATCTTGGATTTTGATGGCATCTTCTAAGGCCTACTAACTATACATAGCGGTACAGATTGACTACATTGTGCTCTAAAGGAACCAAACATTAAGCATGGCAAGTTTCGGGAACCTTTATTCAGCGAACGCGGCGCAAATGCGAAAACATACTTTGGTATCCCTGACGTCACGCTGACGTACCGGCGCTGGGGTTTCAGCGTGAAATTCAAATACTGATACTTGGATCTTAAATTTCTCATCTAATAAACAATTTGTTTAAATGACTGTCTGCAGGTTTCTCCAACAATGCTTCATTAGTCTGAACTGATTTATTGTTTCGCTTTGGCCACGGCGGCCGCATTTCGATGGGGGTGAAATGCGAAAACACCCGTGTACTTAGATTTAGGTGCACGTTAAAGAACCCCAGTTGGTCTAAATTTCCGGAGTCCTCCACTACAGCGTGCCTCATAATCAGAAAGTGGTTTTGGCACGTAAAACCCCATAATTTTTTTAATGTTTCGCTTTAGTGTCCCTTTAAGAAAATCGGAAGAACCCATATGGCGATGACTGTCGACGGTAATGCGTTTCGCATTGAATTAAAATAGCGACGCAACGTATTGCCACCGCCGAAACGAGTTATCAGTGAGGCGTGTACAGCAGCGGTACTCCTCCTCCGCGCTTCGCAAAAAACCTTCGGCGCCTTCTAGCGGAGCCGACGCGAAGCCTGTGCGTTGCCTCCGAAATGCATGGCATGCGTCGGTGGGTGAGAACGCTGAGAAGCGTGTAATTCGGCAACCGGGCTCCTCTCGAGCGTTTCTCTCTTAGAGTTAGTGTATATGGCTGCTGGACGCGCTTTGCCATCTGATGGCGCGGCATAGTAGTCCGCGCGTGGCTTCCGAGACGAGAAGCGTGGCACGGCGATGCCTGCCAACGCTGATAGTTGTTCCTCCGCTTGCCGCGCACCTAGTGGCACGCACTCAGTGACCCAAGTCGGCGAGATGTTCGTTGAAGAGCAGCACGTACCCAGTGCATTCATGACGCAGCTCGCTAAAGCGTTGGCGTAAAAGACGTTCATTGAAAAGCGGCACATAACCAGTCCATTTGTGGCGCAGCCTGCTAATGCGTCAGGTTGCTGTTCTTGAGGTAACCTTGCGACGTGAATTCGATTCTGCCGAGCATCGAAGGAACTTCAGGGATATTTTTTGACATTAGAGAGCCGCACACTTTCAGTGGCAATCACCTAGCTAGCCTAGATTACGTCGAAGACGTTCATTGAAGAGCGGCACACATATACTGGCAAATACCCAGTGACCTAAGTTCGCATCAGCGAGGTTCATCGCAGACCAGCACAGACAGTAGTGGAACATACCCAGTGCTCCATGTCGGCGTCAAAGAATTTCTTCGAACAGCGGTAGCTACCCAGTCCCACACCTACAGCGACTCATGTGGGCATGAAATAAATTTGTTGAAGAGCGGATAGGATAGGATAGGAATAAACTTCATTTTTCCAACGGTTATTGATGTTGGTGCCCGGGGTTAGGCTGCCAGGGGTCCATCGTCCGAGGAAAATCTTTCGAAATCTTCGGCAACGGCCCTGGCCCGCTGGACGGCCCACTCCTGGTCTTCGGGTGCCTCGCTCAGGAGGACGGCTTGCCACCTCTCACTGAGGCGCCCCGCTTCAGAGGGTCCAGATGTTGTCTTCTTCCTTCCTCCTTGTCCTTCTTCCTCATGGCGTTGGCATTCCCAAAGCACATGGGCAATTTCGGCCCGTTCGTGCTCGCACCACGGGCAGCCGGGCGACGCGTGCAGCGCGGGCCACAGCCGGTGCAGGTGGTAGGGGTTGGTGAAAGTGCCCGTCTTCAACCGTCTCAGGTCGACCGCCTGGGACCTTTCTAGGCGCCCGTGGGGTTGTGGATATTTTCTTCGTTCTTTCCTATAGTGGCCAAGCACCTCTCTGTACGTTGCCGGCACATATGTACATGGTGTCACATACTCAGTGGCTCAAGTTGGTCCGATGGGTGGTTTCAAACACTGCTCGCTCAGCAGAGCAGCCCGACGCGCTACCCGTTCGACCACGGACTACCCGGGCGCTGACGTAGGATCCCGACGCTGACAGTCATCAGGGTGGTGTGAGTGTACATGCTACAGAGCTGCAGCGCTTACTTTCCGCACACTTGCATATATCCATATATGATCATTACATCTCTATTAGATACGCTGGGGAGCAGCAGTTCGGACAGGCTAGGAATATCCGGTTGAGGTTTGTGAATGGCTATACATTCCAAAGGATTCAGCGCCAGTCTTGTACTCTGTGGCCAGACAATTTTTGGAAGTGTTTTTACGTTCCGGTGTAAGATCCATTTAAAGATACAGGATGACATGGTCTCTTTTTTTTCTGGCCCAATTAAGAAACACAACGACTCCAATAAACGTCCCCGAATTGGCTCTAAGAGTGCCGCTCGAAGAATGCAAACTGATTCCGTGCACGCTCAAGCCTTAGTTCTTTATATTGTTGCTTATCGGATGACACGGACTAAGTAAACGCCCCACACTTGAGTACTGTTTAGTGTTGTAATCTTACAACAGTCATTCGCGAAAAAAAAGCATGTGCACTAAGGGGTTGCACTTAAAAAAGAAAGAAAAAATAAGCTTGGCAACAAAAGCAGACGCTAAAGAAGACCATGTGGACGTACGTACATAGCATAAGTATTTATTTGTATTGAAAACCTAAAGTGTCGTACGTTCTGTTTGCATGACTTCACTTATCATCGCTTTAGCAAGGAATAACATGCCGTGAATGGCACAAGCGCACCTCCCCATTTTTCATTAAAGAGCTTTTATCTCTTTCACCACATCCGCGCAGTACGGCGAAGGATATGCACCGCGCCAGCCAACCAGAATACATAACCACAAAAAGCGTTCCTCCACTGTACGCTATTGTTATGCACCCTCCACGCTATGCGGATTGAGTGGAATCTTTACGGAAGGCGTAGCAGCGCACAATGGACGAGCCCTCTTCCCCTTTCAGAATGTGCAACCGGCTTTGGCTACAGAGTGGCGTACATGAACTCAAGCCTTCTACATACTGCACGGAATTGGTCAAATAGAATAAACAATAGTCAGCGCTGCGTTAAAAGCTATCACTTGTCTCGTTGACTTCAAGAACTGCACTAGCATTTTCGCGGTAACCTCAAGCCTATTTCACAGATGGAAGAAAATGAATGACGTAGTCTGAATTGACATGCTCTCTAAAAGAAAAGCAAAAAGAAACACACACAGCTCCATTGCTACACTCATACATGCGCATACCTCACTGAATACAGCAAAATGCGTCTCTCTGTTCGCAGAAGCGTTAAGCTTTCTTTCCCCGTACACTGCTCTCCGGTTCACTCTATACTCAACCACCCCAGCTTCCACACTTACGACCTTTCCAACCGGTGATAACCACTGGTTAACCACCCTGTCCTTCTTTTACTTTTATCTTTCTCTAACGTCGCACCGTCGGGCGCTCACGCAGTAGAGAAACTTGGGGCCACAAGAAAAATGATGAAATAAACATAAGTCCGACGGCGGCACGAACTTGAGCGAGAACGTGTTTGCGCCAAGAGCCGTTCGCGCGGAAAGCCGTGCGGCAGAGCCACCCACCTACGCTGCCGCCGGCGTTGCGGGGGCTGTAAGGAAAGGATGCTAGGGGGGAGGGAGGCTGCAAAGTGTACGCATCTGGGACAAAAGGTTCTAATTTGGGAGCACCGCCCGCGCCGCGGTCGGACGCTCGGTTTTCGCTGCGATAACGCTCCAAAATGTGCGCGCTCGCGTGCCATCGCTGTCTCGTTGTGTCATTTTTTGGGCCTCCCAGCGACCGCTTCGCGGTTACAAAGCCTCTCAGTTTCACGTTTCTTTAGTTGCTTTCGGTACTGTATCCTTTCTTGCTTATTAGCAGCCCCTGCCTTCGTTGCGCTTATCACTGCTGGCGGCGAGCTCAGCTCGTGAGGGCGTCAACTCGCACAGACTCCCTGCGGGCGTCTCAGCCGCCTCGGGGCTATTTTCTTAACCCGACGCCGGAGCGGCGCAGGCTTCTTCCCCGACGTTCGTGGGTTGCCGGGAAGCGTCCCGCGATCGCGCAAGAAACAAAACACGGAGAGAACAAAAAAGGAAATAAAACAAAGAGTGCGCCGCATGGCGCTCGCATCTGCGTGTGACACGGGTTTGTTTTCCTTACCGGCAAATTATTCCGGTGGACGACCCCTGACTACGTGGCCGCTTTCAAGTTGTCTCGGCGAAATGAGGCGTGCTGCGGTTTACCGGCGACGACAACGACGACGTGGTTAGTGCGTGTGCGCGTACGTGCGCGTTCGGCGAGCGCAAGTTGTTAAGGAAAATAAATTTATGCGCGCGCGGATTGGAGCGTGTAACGACGTGTGGACGCCGCACTGTCACGTTAGCTACACGCTGTGAGTGACGCTCACAGCGTTTGTTGTTCAGTGTTGTTGAGAAAGCAAAGAAACTTCGCGTTTCTTCTTCCGGTATCGCATTGTCCCAGAAATTAGAGCTCAGAAGTTCCGGGATCATAATTGCCCCGATTTTTGTTTTTGCATGTGCCGTGTTAACTCTAACGTAAACACGTTTTAGCTCTCAACGTCAACCTACTTTATTGCGGAGTTTACTACGAGGATAAGAAATAAACGGGAATACATGCACCTGGCACTCGTTCTAATCTTCTGTAGAACATATTCCCCACTGCGAACGGCATTTTGATATTGCTTATGTTAGCGCATGCAAGCTGTTGTTCTGCCATTCTTATTTTCTGACATGCTCTCGACGTGACCCCTTGCGAGAGGAGTAATGCCGTTGTTTCGCGCAGCTTTCATGGCGTTACACTCCTTAGAAGAAAAGAACGGTAGTACAGAGCGAGAGAAATAGAAAGGGAGAAGATTTTAATAACGGAAGTGAATGATCCATTTACAACAGCCACCTCTGCTATAGTCTTTCGCTTGGATTTCACAAATTATGATGCTACAGTAAGGTATAGGAAAAATAGCATTGTAATTATTGAAAGAACACACGCTATCCACTGCACAAATTATCCAAAGCACATACGTAAGAAAAACTTGAACCTGTAAGCACTAATCGCGGTGGGAAATTACACGCAATAATAACTGATAACCTTAACATACATTCGTTCTTCGGTAGGCCGCTAAAACGACGCTCGCTAAAATACCCTAGAGCACCAGCACACTTTGAGTGGATAAACGAAATGGACAAATAAACAACATGCCACAGGTTTCTGCTGTCCCTCCACCCTCCTATTTAAACAACAGTTTTAATGGTAACTAATACAATACTGTCTCTATACTGTATATTTACATCTTAGAGGTATATCGGTGGGTAAATGGGCTCAAATTTTCCTACAGATGCTTGGCCTATGATAAACATCAACGTCGATAGTAAATGGTTATGTTAACTAGCTAATGTTCATTAGCGTGCGCCTAAGGATATGTGCACGAAAAATTTGTGCGCTTTCCCCCAAGAGGGTCTGTAGCCGCTTGGCACGTATGTGTGTACATGTACGTTCCATGGATCTCTTCAGTGGCAGCCCGTGACCACTAAAAGAGAAACAAATCGTGTCAAAACCGAGGTGACCATGTTTCAAGAAGCGGCGCAATAATGTGTAGGCGGTCAGAGAAGAGCTATGTTCCAAGCAAAAACGGCGTGGAAGAACATGCTCGCGGCCACAGGAACAGCCCACAACTATTCAGACGCACGAACTGCGCACGCCACGAGTAAAACGGTGCAGTTAGACGCGTGCTGCAAACATCCGGCAACAACCATACAAAATAACAGCACACGTATACAGCAGCAAGTTAGAGTTCATATAGCGCGTTGGCATCTTTCCCGCTCACAAATCCTATCGCCGGCGCGGTGAGCCCGAAGGCCCTCAGAAGTTAAAATTAATAATAATAATAATAATATTTGGGGTTTTACGTGCCAAAACCACTTTCTGATTATGAGGCACGCCGTAGTGGAGGACTCCGGAAATTTTGACCACCTGGGGTTCTTTAACGTGCACCTAAATCTAAGCACACGGGTGTTTTCGCATTTCGCCCCCATCGAAATGCGGCCGCCGTGGCCGGGATTCGATCCCGCGACCTCGTGCTCAGCAGCCCAACACCATAGCCACTGAGCAACCACGGCGGGTAGAAGTTAAAATTATAGATTCTGGAGTATTACGTGTAAGAACAACAATCTGATTCTGAGGCGTGCCGTACTGGGGGGTTCCGGATTAATTATGGCCACCTGTGCTTCCTTAACGAGCGCTTAATGCGCGGTACAAGGGCGAATTCGGATTTCGCCTCCCTAGGAATGCGGCAGTCGCGGCTGGGATCGCACCCGCGAATTCGAACTCAGCAGCGCAAGGCCACAGCTACGGGGCTATAGTGGTGGTTTTGACGCTCGGACGTGGCAACATATGGATTGTGGCGCCCGAATCGGGCGACTCTCTGTTGGTAAAAGTACAGAGCCACCGAGAAGAATATCCAAGAGGGGACCGCTGTATCCGTGACGACGGCCAACATGATTCCGGCTAGCCACCCCCAGACGCAAGCTCTCGGCGCTTATCAGTCGTAGTTGTACTATAGCGCAACGCACGCGCATGTGCCCGAGGAGCTTGAATGAATCCTGAGGTTTTACGCGCCATAAACACGATTCGATTATGAGGCGGCCCGTAGTGGGGGACCCCGGAATAATTTTTACCACCTGGGGATCTTTAACGCCCCCTCAATGCACGGGACATGGGCATTCTTGCCCCATCGAAATGCGGTCGCCGCGACCGTGATTCGATCCTGCTGCCTCGTGCTTAGCAGCTTAGCAACGCAACACCAAAGCCGCTAAGCCAAGACGGTGGGTACCCGAGGAGTTTCTTGGGTAGAGCAAGCAAGGCATGTGCAGTCCAGCTCTAGGATGCGTGCTTCTTTTTTTTTTTTTTTGTCAGCTATAGCTGTTACGATTACGCATAAAATAATAGTTTAGAGCATCCCGGATATGGACGGATGGATGGATGGATGGATGGATGGATGGATGGATGGATGGATGGATGGATGTAATTAAAACCGCATTTAACAAAACTCTATTTTATGAAGTTCCCTATCTAACTAAGAAATTTCTATTCCTCGGCAAGTACCCATAAAGGTTCAATGTTGTCATCAACCCCAATTAACGAAACTAGCTTGCATTCAACCCGATTTAACGAAGCATTCCAAGAAATAAAAAAGCTAAAAAAACTGGTTTCTTTCAAATTTTGACGCACATGGGCTTTTCTTCGAGTGCGCACTCGAACCCTATCGCGTTAAGACATCTACGCACCCTAGTCATGGCCCTAGCTTTATTTTCATGAGGCTGCACGCTGCGCTGATGCCCGGAACAACGGACTCCGCCGTCGCTAGCGTTCTTGAGCACCAGATGGCGCTAAGGGCAGCGGTATTTGGCGCCCCTCGCGGATCTTTTACACGCGCAGGTGGGGTTTAGTGGCAAATACAATGCCGCGGTACCTTTTAGGTATCGCTAAGTCAGAATTTTAGATTTAGAAGGACTGAGAAATCTTTTACACAATTTCCCGAACTGCCCAAATTAACGAAATAATTGGATCATGGTCATAACTTCCTTAAGTCGAGTTTCAAGTGCAGACAGACAGACAGACAGACAGACAGACAGACAGACAGACAGACAGACAGACAGACAGACAGACAGTGTTGCGTTTCGCCTGCGACACGTGGTTTTGCCGGCGCGACTGCGGCGGGGCGGCAGACATTTTGGCCCGATCGTCGTCGCCGCAACACTCATCGCCAGGTGTTTCCAGGCGCGTCTGCGGCGATGCGACCGCCTAGGGATCCTCCTCGCATTCCAGTCATTGTGCCCGAAACAGGCGATGCCAAAGCAGGGATCTCGTTCCAGTCATTGTGCCCGAAACAGGCGATGCCAAAGCAGGGATCTCATTCCAGTTATTGGGCCCGAAACAGGCGATGCCAAAGCAGGGATCTCGTTCCAGTCATTGTGCCCGAAACAGGCGATGCCAAAGCAGGGACCATCCTCTCATTACAGTCATTGTGTCCGACCGGCAGCGCCACGACAGGGTGCTACGAGATCGTGCGCAGCGCCACGACAGGGTGCTACGAGATCGTGCGCAGCGCCACGACAGGGTGCTACGAGATCGTGCTCGACATGGTGCTACGGCATCGCTACGACAGTGTGCGTCACCATTAGCCCATTGTACATTCACGTGCTCGTCTTTTGAGGGGTTCCTTCTTGCCCTCAACTGCGAGAGTATAAAAACAGCTGCCCCCGGACGCCAAAAGGAGGGCTCCGATTTCTTCTGTTGAGTGAAGTGCTCTCCCGTCTCTCTACTTCGGTCAAACCTGACCGCCAACTCTTTGCGATGTTAAAATAAACAAGTTGTTTCGTTGTTACCAGTCGACTCATGCTTTGCCGGGACCTTCGGATGCTTCCAGTTGTACCCCAGGCCGCCAGGCCAACGCTACCCTTGGGGCTTGCGACCCAGGTACAACCACGGGCGTCAGCGCCGAGTTCCCAACAGATCGTACCAGCAGTCAGATCCAAACATCTGGTGGCAGCGGTGGGATCGCCTACGACTTCAAACAACGGTCTGCCAGCGGCGAGATCGCGACAACGGAGGCCAGCAGCAAAGAGATGCAGTTGACAGTATGCTGAGCAGCTCAACGACGATCCGGGAGCAGTGCAACGAGCCCTGTGTGACGACTGGTTGCCTGCAGCGGAACGACTGCGCGGAATTCCTGCCTGCGAGGTTTGGTGAGTGCGGGACTTTCTTCTTCTGAGCTTTGCCAGGCTTTTGTTAGTGTCAGAAACAGAGCTGGTAATTGTGGTTGTCGTTGCTGCCGGGTTAGTTTGCGGCAAGACAATAGTAAGCAGTAGAGAAAGCAGCATTCAGAGCAGCCATGGATTTGAAGTCGTTGCGCAAACCGAAATTGTTGGAGCTTGCAAGAGAGTTGGGTCTGGATGTCTCGGACAAACTCAGAAAACCAGAACTGCTAAAGGCTATTCTTGAGTTAGAGGCTGAGGATGACGAGCTGTCGGAATGCCTTGAGACTATTGAAGAGAGGGAGACTGCAAAAGAACAAGAAGAGCGTGAACGTAAAGAACAGAAAGAGCGAGAGCAACAAGAGCGTGACCGTCAACACGCTTTGGAAATGAAGCGTCTTGAGGTAGAAATGGAACGCGCTCGTAATGGAAGTCAGGCACACGGTGCAGGAGAACGCGTATTGTTCAAAATGACTGACCTGATGCGGCCGTTTAAGCTTGGAGAGGACATTGGTTTGTTCCTGGTTAACTTTGAGCGAACGTGCGAGAAGCAGGGGTTCTCTCGGGAAACGTGGCCACAGCGCTTGCTCACTTTGTTACCCGGCGAGGCGGCCGACGTAGTCGCTCGCTTGGATAGAGAGGAGGCAGAGGATTTCGACAAAGTAAAATCGAGTCTGCTAAAAAAGTACCGGCTGTCTGCGGAGGCGTTCCGTCGGAAGTTTCGGGAAAATGAGAAAGGCAGAAGTGAGTCATATACAGAGTTTGCGTATAGGCTTATGTCGAACATGCAGGAGTGGCTCAAAGAAGAGAAAGCGTTTGGTGACCACGATAAAGTTCTGCAGTGTTTCGGGCTAGAACAGTTTTATAGTCGGTTACCGGAGAACGTGCGATACTGGGTCTTGGATAGGCCAGACGTGAGTACGGTGGCTAGAGCCGCTGAGCTAGCCGAGGAGTTTGTGACGCGTCGAGCTCGCGGAGCTAAGGACGGTCAAAAGGGTGAATTTGGCTCCAAGTCTGAGAGGCCAAGGTTCACGCCCATGAGATTTAAGGGGGACACGCGTAGTGAGGATGCGAGTGAAAGCAATCCGACCAAACGTAAAGAGACGGCAGCCGAAGCCGAACGCAGAAAGCGGTTCGAGATGAGGCGAGCGGGCGTTTGTTATACGTGCCAGAAGCCGGGTCACTTTTCGGCGCAGTGTCCGGAAACAACACCAAAAGTTGTGTTTTTTTCAATAGGCAGCACGGACGAGAACATGAAGCTTCTCGAGCCTTACTTGCGAGACCTCCTCGTGAACGGGAAAGAGTGCCGAGTGCTTCGCGATTCCGCAGCTACGATGGATGTAGTTCACCCATCTTACGTAGAACCCCATATGTTCACGGGCGAGTGCGCATGGATCAAGCAAGCCGTGGAAGCTCATAGCGTGTGTCTGCCGGTAGCAAAAGTGCTTATTGAAGGACCTTTCGGAGCGCTTGAGACGGAGGCGGCAGTGTCATCTATGCTGCCACCCCAGTACCCGTACTTATTTTCAAACAGGTCCGATCACCTCCTGCGCGAGAAGGGGCTTTTGTTTGGTGAAGCTAGTGTTCAGGCCTTAACCAGATCGAAGGTTCGGGAGCTCGCTGCAAAGGCGGTAGTTGCGGGGCCGACGTTATCAAACAACGAAAAAGGGTCAGAGGCGCAGCAAGCTGATATTCAGAACACGCCCGAACTGAATAAACTTGAGTCTGTAACGTTAAAGGCGCCAGATACTGGAGAGGAAAATCCCGATTCGGGAAAGTTAGAAGAGCTATCTACTGATTTGCTCATCGCGCCTACGTCAGACGGACTTGATAGGTTGCTAAAAGTCAGCCGGTCGGCTTTGATAGCCGAGCAAAAAAAGGATGGCAGCCTGGAAAACGTGCGCTGCAATGTCAAAGAAGGTATCGCCAGGAAAACTGCGCGTTTTGTGGAAAGAGGGGGAGTCCTGTACCGGAAGTATCTAGACCGCAGAGGAGTGGAGTTCGATCAGCTGGTCGTGCCTCAATGCTATCGTCAGGATCTGTTGCGCTTGTCACATGGGGGTTCGTGGTCCGGACACCTAGGAGTTAAGAAAACTAAGGACCGTCTCTTGCAAGAGTACTATTGGCCAGGGTGTTTTCGGGACGCAGACCATTTCGTGAGGACATGTGACACTTGTCAGCGGGTGGGCAAACCAGGGGACAAATCGAGGGCGCCGTTGAAATTGGTACCTATCATTACGGAGCCTTTTAGACGGCTCGTTATTGATACTGTGGGACCTCTGCCGGTAACAGCCACGGGGTACAGACACATTTTGACTGTGATCTGCCCAGCGACAAAGTTCCCTGAAGCAGTGCCGCTTAAAGAACTCAGCTCAGTTGAGATAGTTAATGCACTACTGTCCATATTTGCGCGAGTTGGTTTTCCTGCGGAAATCCAATCGGATCAGGGCACAGTGTTTACTAGCGCTTTGACGACAACTTTTCTCGAAAGGTGTGGGGTAAAGCTGTTACACAGCTCAGTGTACCACCCACAGTCGAATTCCGTTGAGAAGCTCCACTCCGTCATGAAGCGCGTGTTGAGAGCTTTGTGTTTTGAACATCAAACTGACTGGGAGCTGTGTCTGCCTGGGGTGATGTTTGCTTTACGGACCGCGCCGCATGCGGCTACGGGGTTTTCGCCAGCTGAACTGGTGTACGGTCGCTCGCTTCGATCTCCGCTTCGCATGCTTCGAGAATCGTGGGAAGGTAGGGGCGACGACCCAGTCGTGGTGGAGTACGTACTTAAGCTCCTCGAACGCTTAAGAAGGGCACAGGAGTTGTCAGGTGAAGCAATGGCAAAGGCCCAGCAGAGGGCCAAGGTTTATTATGATCGGACAGCCAGGGCCCGTCGTTTTGAGGTTGGCGATGAGGTCATGATATTGCGCACATCGCTAAACAACAAACTAGACGTGCAGTGGGAGGGCCCAGCACGAATTGTTCAGAAACTGTCGGACGTTAACTACGTGGTAAGTCTGCCAGGAAAGCGGAAAGCACAGCAAGTTTACCACTGTAATCTGCTCAAACCCTATAAACAACGCGAAGCAGTGGTGTGCATGTTGGTAAACGTTCCTGAAGAGCTCCCGGTCGAGCTTCCGGGACTAGGCTCAGTGACGAACAGGGAAGACACCGGTCAAGTCATTAGTGACCTTATCAGTAAAGCACCGCTGTCGCCCGAGCAGAAAACCGAACTACACCAGCTATTACAAGAGTTTCAAGGTCTGTTCTCTGAGAGGCCTGGTAGGACTTCTGTACTTACTCATGATATAGAACTTACCTCCCCAGAGCCAGTACGATCCAAGGCGTATCGGGTGTCACCCCGCCAGAGCGATATTATGGAGGCTGAGGTAAAGAAAATGCTACAGCTCGGTGTTATTGAGGCAGGTGAGAGTGATTATACCTCCCCTTTGATTTTAGTTGAGGTAACGGGCAAGGAACCTCGTCCTTGCGTCGACTACCGCAGGCTTAATTCCATCACTAAGGATCAAATTTATCCGATCCCTAACATCGAGGAGCGCCTTGAGAAAGTTAGTAGCGCTCAGTTTATTTCCACCCTAGATCTTGTCAGGGGTTATTGGCAGGTTCCACTTACAGAAGAGGCTAGTAGGTATGCGGCGTTCATTTCACCAATGGGAACATTCCGTCCTAAAGTGTTGAGTTTTGGTTTGAAGAACGCGCCATACTGTTTTTCAAGTCTCATGGATAAAGTGTTGCGGGGACAGCAAGAATTCGCTTTACCGTATCTAGACGACGTAGCGATATTCTCCGCATCCTGGTCTGAGCATATGGCACACTTGCGGGCAGTGCTAACCCGCCTGCGCGAAGCGGGCTTGACAGTCAAGGCTCCTAAGTGCCAGATAGCACAGGCCGAGGTTGTCTACCTCGGTCACGTGATTGGTCAGGGTCGTCGCCGCCCCTCTGAAATAAAAGTGGCCGCTGTGCGAGACTTTCCGCAACCGCGCACCAAGACCGATATTCGGTCGTTCTTGGGTGTCGCCGGCTACTATCAGAGGTACATCCCTAGGTACTCTGATATCGCGGCTCCCCTGACGGATGCTCTAAGAAAGACCGAGCCTCAAACAGTCGTCTGGGACGAGACAAAGGAAAGAGCTTTTAGCGCCCTAAAGAGTGCCCTAACAAGCCAGCCTGTGCTACGATCGCCAGACTATACAAAAGGGTTCATTGTTCAGTGCGATGCTAGTGAGCGAGGCATGGGCGTTGTACTGTGCCAACGGGAAAATGGAGAAGTAGAACACCCCGTCCTGTATGCTAGTCGTAAGCTGACCAGTCGTGAGCAGGCGTATAGCGCCACCGAGAAAGAGTGTGCGTGTCTCGTGTGGGCCGTTCAGAAATTGTCATGCTATCTAGCCGGCTCGAGGTTTATCATTGAGACGGATCACTGCCCTCTCCAATGGCTGCAGACCATCTCTCCCAAAAATGGCCGCCTCCTGCGCTGGAGCCTCGCTTTACAACAATATTCCTTTGAGGTGCGTTACAAAAAGGGGAGTCTCAACGGTAACGCCGATGGCTTAAGTCGAAGCCCCTAACGTAGGAATCAGCCTCAAAATTGTTTGTTACTGATGTTTTTCTTCCTGAGGCAGGATTTTTTTTTAACATATTGCTTTTGTTTAGTGTTTCAAAGGGATGATATGCTTTCTAGTGCAATTTTTCAATTTGTGGACGCGTTCTGAGTGATGCTAGACTACTGTAAGGAACTAGGCAGTGGTATAAAAAGGGGAAAGAGCCTGGCAGGGCTTAGTGAGGGTTGTGCCGTGCTTGCTGACTGAGCGGTTGAGTTTTCAGCGTAGTTCTAACGCTTGCCGGGAACGAGAACAAAAATGTGAACTCTCCCGAAGTCACTTTGCAGTGTCCCGTGCGAACCTGAACGAGAGAACGAGGCCTTCTCTGTGCGCTGCGCTCAAGAAACGTCAAGGGACGCCCGACTTCGGTTATGAGCATCATCGAGCGACATCCCTCCGGACAGCGGATGCAGTCCCCTGTCCATCGGGATCTCCTTCCCCCGGCGGGGCGGTCTGTTGCGTTTCGCCTGCGACACGTGGTTTTGCCGGCGCGACTGCGGCGGGCGGCAGACATTTTGGCCCGATCGTCGTCGCCGCAACACTCATCGCCAGGTGTTTCCAGGCGCGTCTGCGGCGATGCGACCGCCTAGGGATCCTCCTCGCATTCCAGTCATTGTGCCCGAAACAGGCGATGCCAAAGCAGGGATCTCGTTCCAGTCATTGTGCCCGAAACAGGCGATGCCAAAGCAGGGATCTCATTCCAGTTATTGGGCCCGAAACAGGCGATGCCAAAGCAGGGATCTCGTTCCAGTCATTGTGCCCGAAACAGGCGATGCCAAAGCAGGGACCATCCTCTCATTACAGTCATTGTGTCCGACCGGCAGCGCCACGACAGGGTGCTACGAGATCGTGCGCAGCGCCACGACAGGGTGCTACGAGATCGTGCGCAGCGCCACGACAGGGTGCTACGAGATCGTGCTCGACATGGTGCTACGGCATCGCTACGACAGTGTGCGTCACCATTAGCCCATTGTACATTCACGTGCTCGTCTTTTGAGGGGTTCCTTCTTGCCCTCAACTGCGAGAGTATAAAAACAGCTGCCCCCGGACGCCAAAAGGAGGGCTCCGATTTCTTCTGTTGAGTGAAGTGCTCTCCCGTCTCTCTACTTCGGTCAAACCTGACCGCCAACTCTTTGCGATGTTAAAATAAACAAGTTGTTTCGTTGTTACCAGTCGACTCATGCTTTGCCGGGACCTTCGGATGCTTCCAGTTGTACCCCAGGCCGCCAGGCCAACGCTACCCTTGGGGCTTGCGACCCAGGTACAACCACGGGCGTCAGCGCCGAGTTCCCAACAGATCGTACCAGCAGTCAGATCCAAACAACAGACAGACAGACAGACAGACAGACGGACGGACGGACGGACGGACGGACGGACGGACGGACGGACGGACGGACGGACGGACGGACGGACGGACGGAAACTTTATACAATTCTGTGCCCAGCCGTCTAGCGTGTTTCGAGCAAATCACGTAAAGCGAATAAAAGAGACGTAGCGTCCTCGCTCCGAAAGCGAAACACGTGCGCGTAAAAGAAGATATAATGATATTGTTCCTACATGTCCTACATGTAAAGTTCAGACCGCGGTAGATGAAAGCGAGTGCGAAGCTGGGGATTTGCCGCTGCAGTACGGGAGTATCGGGCTTGTCGTCAGGGGGATGCACAAAAGGCATCGCAAGCTGCAGCTGGTTGTCGCCGCCGGGAGAAAAGTGAGGTATGTGCCCGTGAGTATGAGGTCTCCCCGTCAGCGCCTCAAGGTGCGAGAGCCCGATTACTAAGCCCAACGAGCAAGCAGCGCACAGCAAATGGAAGCACGTGTCCACCTCTCGCCATCCTACCAAGGCCAACGCCAATTTCACGTAAAGAATTGTGGGCTATTCCTTTGCGACGTGTGCAGCGTACATGATATTCTGTGGCGTGAAATCCGCGTGGAAGCCTCGTTTCTCGTTTTTTCTTTCTTTTCTGGATCTCGTCTTTCTGATCGGCCGATAGGCCTGCCGTGCCAAACAACACACCATTCGGGACGCATTTTGCGCAGCGCTAAGCGTACGCATCTGTGCATTACAATAAATGGTTGGCGCACACGCGTTCCCGAATTAAAAAAAAGAAAGCTGTTATGCTAGAATTGTTCGTAAACGCTAATGCCAGCAAATCCTGATGCAGGACATATAATGGGCGAAAGTAGCTGGCTAATAGCAAAGAGCGCTTACGAATGAAAAGCTTTGTGGATTCGGCCCGCGGAATGGTGCCACGAAGTACACGCAGTGTAATCACCTGGCATCTCAATGTAATCGTAGGCTTACTTCATGAAATTTAACTGGTTTTTGAGAAAAACATTAAGCGAACTGCAGATTTCTGGCTGAGATAGCCTCTTAATTATGCGCTTTCTTCGCTGAGCCTAGGATTTTTCGCAATCTTGGTATATAGGTTTGTCCGAATAATGGGAGAAGTCATTGCGTATGAAATAAAGCCTTGTCTCCTTGGGACCATCATCGACCGTAATTTACCTTGGGCACCACACATTTCATGTATGAAGAAGAGGTTTACTGCATTGGCCCATGTATTCAAGTTTGTCCGCTGAAAGCCTAGGGGCCAATGTGTGCAATTGATGCTACACCTTTACCATGCACTATTTATGGCCTTCAAAAGGTATAGCCTGCCCGTGCTGGGTGACATCAGTAAAACGAACCTTCGCACACTCCAGAGTATGCAAGCCCATGTTCTACGGACGTGCCTTCGCCTCCCTAAGTGTGCATCCACAAGCAGCTACAATCGCCATAGAGCGTGACCGCCCTTTAGCAACATACATTGCAGTCGGTCGGCGGTCTAAGAGTGCACATTGGACATGTCGCAAGGATACGATTTCACCATCTTGCTTGCACACCAACAACTAGGCCGCATACGACTTTTAGCCGTCTCTTGACTACTCACGGAGTATCGCTACAATCGAATTAAGTCCCAGCAGCATGGCCATCGTTGCCACTGTGGCCTCTGCATTTCCCTTGTGTATGCCTTGCCATTACAGGCATCAGGAAAAAGGTACAAATGCCGCCAGCAGCGTTGAAGCAGGAATCAATATTGCTACTCCGTGAAGTCAGCAGTGAGCGCTGACACGTTTGCACCGATGGGTCGGTCATGCACTCTAGTTCAGCAGCTGCAGTATTTGTCCCAGCAAAATCTACGGAGATGGAATTCAAGAACAACGCACTTGACGTCAACGACATCTGTCGAACTTGCAAACTAAAGTCAGCACTTCAATTGATCAATCAGGAAACACCTCCAGAAATGGTCCATCTCCTGCGATTCCAAGGCTGCCCTCAAAAGATTGCTCTCTGCATAACGTCGCGGACACCACGAACACCTTGTCGCTGACGCAAGAGAATAGTATCATTAGGCAGTTTAGAAAGGACATCACATCGTCTTTGAATGGCTGCCCAGTCACGGTGCTATCCTTGGAAACTAGCAAGCGAACGCACCGGCTCGATCTTCCCGAGTGTGGCGATTGCGTCACTATCCCCATGTCAAGAACAGACATAGCGGGAAAAGCTCCATACGCTTGCTCATGAGTTTACATTACAAGCCAGTGCCACTGTTTCCTGGATTCTCATCTGAAGCACCGCCTTCTGCACGGCCTGCCACAACGGGAGCTAACTATGTTTTACCTTCTATGGCTTGGAGTTGCCCTTGAAAATGCCTACTCTTACCTCAACGGAATGTCCACAAGCCCAGAATGTGAAGTTTCTGGGTGCATAGAGACATAGCGCACCTTTTGTGTGGTTTTCGTCGTTTCAAGGCACAAGCAATATCCTCAGCACCACGCTGAGGACTCAGCTGAGGACCGGCTAAGGTTTCGAATGCAAATGTGAACATACGTTTTCATGTTTACATCG
The DNA here is from genome assembly GCF_050947875.1 of Dermacentor variabilis. Lineage (NCBI taxonomy): Eukaryota > Metazoa > Arthropoda > Arachnida > Ixodida > Ixodidae > Dermacentor > Dermacentor variabilis. Next base: position 56,522,208 of record NC_134571.1, on the reverse strand, counting down.
CGACTTGTATCACTTCAAATAAGAATTTACCTTTGTTTTCGCAAACACAGCATTACTGATGAGACATCTGACTGTCGCCCGGCTATCTAGAATGGCTTGGCCAAAATAAACAAATGAAAAACAGCACACATCGCGAATGGCGTGACCGCTCAGGAACCTTTCCCTTCTGTTTATTCTACTTCTCTTCTAAAGGCTTGTTCGTATTCCTCTTGCAAATGCCGCACCTACGAGTTGCTCTAAAGAAAACATGAGAAAAAAGAAAAAGACAGAAGTGGTCTGTCTTACGACTCCACACGAAATAGGCCCGACGAAGGCTGTAATAAGGGCAGCAAAGCACGCCGGAGCGCTGCAACACGTGACCGCCGCCTGCCTCGGTTGTTGTACGCGACCCTGCACTCGGTGCTGCTCGCGTACGTAGCGGCGGCTCGGTGATAGCGTCCCGCCTCGGCTTATAGCAGAACCCCGGCGCCGCGCTTGCACTAAAGGATTCATGCGAGTCGCTCGTCCAAAGGCCCGGATGTAGAGTGCGGAGAGAAAGGTGAGCAAAACAAAGATCGAGCTACGCGGACGAAACGAGAACAGCGCTGGCTGCGCAAAGACACATCTTCGTCGACTGTGTGCCGCCTCTGTTGGAACCAGCAGTGCGCCTCTCCCGAAGAGCTTCGTGCTCGGCGTTGCCGAAAGAGAGCTGCGTGACGTTACGCACCTTTCCCTCCTCCTACCCAGTCGCTCCCCTTTCCTCTCCCTTCTCTCTCCCGCACAACCCGCCGCCCCCTTCCAAACATCGCGTCCCTCCCCCCTTGGTACCAACAGCGCCAGGATCCGGTAGCTTTTACCGTAGCGTATGGGGTCGTCGCTTTTTATGTGTATCCGCGCGAGTTGAAACATTACTTTCTTTTATTTTCTGGCCCCGTGATGAATAATGAACAAGTTTGGCGATGTGTCTAGCTTTCGTAGTCTCTTTGAAAAAGCTTTCTCGGTGTGGCACGCGCGCGGGCGCGTTCGTGCTTTCTCCTTCGATGCCCGCGAGCGGCACGCGCGTGAGGTGAGAGCGTAAACACGCCAAGAAAAATTTTCGTCCTTCAGATAAGCACAAAGCGCGCAGAGAAATAAAGCAGGAATTTCTTTTTTCTACATTTTAAGGCGGAATTGCCAGCCTTGAGCTCTGTTTGCGCGGATTAATTGATACCTAAGTTGCATAAGAATATACAGCCGCCCTATTTTGCTGCATTATTCCGGCGTATCGGTTGGTTGAACACTCGGTACACTTATGAACATGGTACACTTAAGATTTGTCGGACCTTGCGAAAGTATTATAAAATGTATCTCCGATAAATACCAAAATGAATTCCGCGGCACCAATACCGAAAATCTTTTATACCGTGTGTTTTTGTACAGTGAGGGCCCATTTTGGCACCCGGCGGCGTTTCTTACTGCTGGGTCGTCCGTGATTGAATTTCATATTAAGCCATCGTTAATGCATTCACATTACCTAAAAGCGAATAAAGAACAGTTGCATCATGACACCATTATTTCAGAAGACTGAAGCCACGGCAAGGCAAATAAAAATATTGTGTTAGGTTCATTAGCCATCCTTTCAGAAAGATATTGCCATCCTCAATATATCTGGCAGCGGTGACGCTAGTGCCATTGCCTACTTTCTTTTTTTAATTTAGTGCATCCTTCCCCACAGATCCTAATAAATGAAAGTATACAAAATAAATACCAAGCTAAATAAGTCTACGCATGCGTTAGTCATGAGGTAAAACACAAAAGCAAAGCTTCTACGTTTCAACAGATGACAAGGCGTGGCGAGGCGTTTCAGTGACAAAAAACAGCAAAATCCTATTTTAAGTAAGCTGTTCGAGAGGTGCAGATGAAAATCTTGAATGTTGCTCGTGAGTGAATATTTGTTAATAATACAAAATTGAAAAGCAACAAACCGTCGCCCTAGAGCTCTCCACTGAGCGATTAGGAAGCAGTCCATCATCGTTGTCTTTGTTGGAAGACAAACTGGCCAACCAAACTCTGCCAAAAAATGCATCGACGTCGACTGGTTAAATCAGAGTAAGCGGGTTCGTATGTCCAGTGACAGAGTCACCAGCGAAAAACCCGCAATATTGCCGCGAACCATGCGTTCACTGAGGGCGAGGCCCAGCATTCGCAAAAAAGCTCTCAGGCTAGTACTAATCGTAAAATAAAATTTCAGCCACGATGACTGATGCTGATTTCCAATGGCCTACGCTTCGAAATGGGGTGGCGACAAATATCCACCTATCCTGCTTGAGCTAATCAAGCTTTACTACATTTATTGCAGTTGAACATTTTGCCTCTCTGTAGTTCATACTCTTTATTCATTAAGACCTCCGTCACTATATTGCAAGGTTACCTAAACCTGTGAGAACCCGGTTTTATCTCCTTCTTGCATTTCTACAACCAATACTGTAAGCCCCCTGTTGCTTATCTCGAGCGCTGATCAGTGAGCGCTTTGAATACCCGCTCTTCTGGAAGGTAAACGTTTCCTACGGTTTTTGCTGGGCGAATATCTTGGCATTCCATTACGATGTGCCGATTCGTCTCGGGAATGTCGCTGCAACAGACAAATGCTTCATCTCACTGCGAATATTTGCTCCTGTGTGTTGTTCTCCTTCGGCAGCCAGTTCTTGCCTCAAATATAAAAAACACTACCCACCCCGTCCTCATTTTTGTTATCGTACAAATTGCCTCTTGTGATTGCTCGCTTACGTCTTTGTACACCTCCATGGAGTTCTCTTGTATCCATCCTTCGTGCTGAATTTACCAATCAAGCCAATTCTGACACTGTCCTTATCAAAAGCGTAGGGTGAAGAGCGCTCAAGAAAAAAAAAATCGCGAACAGTCACACTACTCCCTAATGCAAATTTCGAGCGAAGCTGTCTAGATGTTTTGAAATCGCGATGTATTTTGGCAAAGAATTTGATTCCGAATGACAAAGTGTTCTTGGCGGCGCCACTGAGCTTCTGCACAGGCAGCTCGTTTGGCGTCAGTGGCAGACGAAGCATTTCCACCGGTTGCGTCACTCATTGTCCAGAGAGAAAGCGTCAACACGGGAATGAGTTACTCGCGAAGAGCGAATTCCCTAATGGCCGTGGCGCAGGCAGAGTAGCCCATGCGCAGTGGGTCCGAAGCCCTCACGAGCGCTTTGTTTCCTTATATGGCATCGGAGGACGCGCTCGCGCATGCCTTGTTGCCGTCGTGGTGCACGTCTCACGCAGCACTCCGCTATCCTGCCCACAGTTTCGCCACACTCTCTTTCTCCGCTTTCCTCCTCGCACTCTTATTCGCTTTCGCCTTCTTTCATCTCCCGCTGTGCGCCGCGTTCGCTCTTTCATCCTTGACTGTGCTCGTTTGCTCGGTTACACTGAAGACGCAGAACGACGCCGACGCTTAACGCAGAAACGGCCGCCTAGGAGATGCGCTCTAAAAACATGGTTGGGAATTGGACCCGAGGCCTCTGTGTCTTTTTTAACGCGATAGCGTTAAGGAGCTCGTGTCGCAGAAAAGCCGGTGTCGTCGGCGTCGTTGGCCGTGAGCGATAACTCTCAGAAGGCACTTCATAAATCAAAAACAACTTGCAAGATGGGCTGGGTGGGAATCCAACCAGGGTCACCGGAATGTGAGAAGGAGACGCTACCACTCAGCATGAGTTCGATGGCTCAAAGTAGGACAAAAGCGCCTCTAGTGAATGCGGTGTTGCCTTAGAAGCGTGCCGTAGAAGGTATATTGCGGTGTATATCGGTGATTATGAGCATGTAAATTACAGAAGTCGCAGTTATACGAGTAGCGAAGTACGTTCCCCCTACATTTCTTCTGCGCTCTGCACACACGCTGAGCCATCTTGCGGCAAACACAGAAGACCCCCTCCTCGCGATGTGCGGCGCTGCCCCAACAGGTGGCGCGCCACTCGCCCGCGCGACGCGGCTCCTCTTTCCGCTCACAGCGCGATTCCTAGGTGCAGCGTTCGATGCGGGAGGCTTCTGACGTGATCACTGCACCGTAGCGCGTCTGGTGGGAAAGCGTCCCCTGCGATATGTGCCGTGCTGCTGGCGAGGAGCCATGCGCCTGCGTGGTGCTCCCAAGCGAGACAGAGGACGATCTCATCGAGGCGTCAGCCCCATGATCGCGTCCGCCTTCATGGCGCGTCGCGGCCCGGCTGTCCGTGCCGATTACGACGTTCGGCTCACGTAGATCATTTCTCCCTCCGAGACACCAAGTTATTTGGTTCGTTCCGCTTGCTCTGGCGCACGTTTTGTCATTGTGTGACTCAAGAGCATGCCGAGCGAATGATTGGGCGGTGCGAACGGGCTGCGATAACGCTATCGCGTTCCACTCTTGAAGGTGAAGCTCAAGCGTCCTCCATTTTGTGTAAGCCTCCTTGGGCTCGAGTTGTGAACTGAACTGCTCAGCGTTGCAATTTTTTTATTGCAATAGAGATGCTCACGAAATTTAACTTACTATAAGCCCAAAATAATGGCTTGGCAGCTCCTTTATAGCCCAGGATAAGTCCCCTGTAGTGGCGATAGCCGCGTTGCAATATTTTAACACAGAAACCGGATGCTATATCGTTCAGTCACCGACTTGTTCTTATTTGCAACTTGCATCGAAGAAGAGTCGTGCCTAGCCAGGTTCCTCCCCATCTGGTGCCAGCGCGCACCAACCGTCACTAAGGGCTCAGCACAAAAGTTGATTCTCTCTCTCTCTCTCTCTAGCCAGGCGGTTTTATCGAGAGGAAACAAGCCTTGCTACTGCACAGAATAAGGACAGGATATGCATTTACCCCTGCGTAACTATTCAAGACGGTATGTACCGATTCTTCGCTGTGTACTTCGTGCAATGAGACAACAGACGTCGAACACTTTTTTCCAGGCGTCGTAACTGTGCCTGGCTTGCTTTGTCCAGGAACCGCTGCGTCCTACCCAACCTGAGCAGGACGCCATTCTGCATATTGGCACATGTGTTTCCTTAACGTTGCTGTTCCCGTCGCCGCTCATCGTGTTCACGGTGCTCTTCGGGAGTCCTAACTACGCATGGCCTTTCCATAGCGCCCTCCGAACATAAATGAAATCAGTCACTAGGCGGGTCGTACTCTTACATACGAAAGTGTGGTTACGTCACTGCCTGCTTCGTATGCTACAGCTGTCGCTTCACGGCAACTGCAGCTTATGCGACCGTAATCTTTACCGGGAAACGCTTGCGGCAAACCCTATGTGCGAAGGCGAGCTTTCTGGTTATTTTTTCCCCGCACGGCTGGCGCCACCGCTGACGCGAATCCGCGGAGGTGCGCCATCTGGTGGTTCTGCAACGAACCCACCGGGGCACATGGCGCGCGCCTCACGCTGTGACTGGTTGAGTTATTGCCTACGGGCACGACAAATGCATTAGAGGTTACAGGTATACAGCTTCGCTGTAAATCTCACAGGCCTGAGCGACGCACGCAGCACTGTCACTGCATAAGCTGGAGGAGCTGCTCCATGGGAGGCCGTGGTAAATAGCTTGAAGACGATAACTGCAAGTATGCAGTATATGGAAAGTAGTGTTTTAATTTGCAGACAATTTTGAGAACGTACTGAACTGTGCGCCCAGCGTAGGCGGCGAGCTGCGGCTTGTGCTGCTTTATGCATAGTGGTCTGCTGAGACCGATGTTGTCTGGTTGCAGCCGCGCTTAGCTCTACGATTCGCTTCTTCAACAGCGGTTTGTACCATGCGAGGATGCGCCATAACGTGCACCGAATAGTAAACACATGTATCGGGACTATGCGGCACACATGTCACATCCCTTGACACGTGGTACGATACGATTCAACTGCTACAGGTTGTGAAACCTGGTGGAATACAACGAAATGACAATGCTAAAGTTGCACGTATCGACGCTACGCGGCGCGCATCTCACGTCGCGTGTGTCGCGTGACAAGTCGCACGGTACGATGAAACCGCTACATGGCGGGCCACCTTGCGCAATAATATGCAACTGCAATGAAAAGTGCGCACATATTGGCGCTACATCGACTCCTGTAGAGGGCATTTTTCCGCGGCAGCTGGCAAGTGCTAGCGAGGCGTAGAGGTATAGAGTAGCTGACTCGCACAGGGAACCCAGGTTGGATCTCGGCGGGAACTGGGTATGTTTTTTTTTTCTAATTTCTGGAAACAGCTGCGATCAACACCGGCGGCGGACAACATCGGGAACCTATACGGCTATGGTAACGAGCCCATAAAAGCTAACGCTGTAAGATTGTTCCATGCACCGACATCAGTGCCTCAACACAACTTCCACTTTAGCGCGCGCACCTCATCGATGTTTCGATGTCTCAGTTAGACCGAGCGTCAACTTTAGCAAACAACGTTATGCTTAACACAAGTCGACGAACTTTGCTTCTTTCAATTTTTTATGTTATCGCTGGCATGACTTTAGGATGACGGTAATTACCCGTGAGCCGCAGAAACAAGGCCTATGACTACCCGGTAAGCCGCTAATGCTACCGGAGAATCCCCGTAACAACCACTGCTGTAAAGAGGATAGGCAAGCCGGCTGTGCAGAGGGAATGAAGAGGGGGACAAAAGGCAACATGCGCCGAGACGACAGGCAGCTAGGGGGCGGCAGCCGCAGCAACTACCGTGTAGCTCCGCGAGCGCACCGGATGAGGAAAGGAAGCCACATCACGGTCGGTCGCGCCAGAGATGACGCTCCTCCCCGCTCTCCCAGTGGCTGCGCCAGCTGGCGATAATAGTCTCCGGCGCGCCGCGAGGTCTCCTTCCAGACGCCACGGTAGCGGCAGCAGTCGCCGCCGATTTCTCCCCCTTGATTGGTCTTTTGCGCGGGAGACCACGAAAAAAAACTGCGGGAATTGGGGAGAGAGAACGGAGGCGCGCTTTAGTGTAGTCGACGCGGCAAGGAGGTCCACTGAAGGAAGGTGCAGGTCACAGGAAAGCGACGACCACATTCAGCTCCGCATCGCCACTGCCGCTTCTCATCGTTCGGTGGCGCCTCCTACATGGAGGTTGTTCGAAGCTCTTTTTTTTTCCTCCTTTTTTTTTTGTCACGGGGGAGAGACAGACGCGCGTGCTGGGAATCGATCATTCACGCCAGTGATCAGGTGGGCGAACTCGACTGGCCAGGCCCGCCTGCCAAAGACGACGACGACAAAATGGCCCTTCGTATCCCCAGCTGCGCGGCGATGTTTATGCCCCGTTCCGCCGACCCTCGTTTTCCCGGTTCTCTTTCCCTTCGATTACCTTTCCCGCATCCTTTATCCCTACCGGCCCGCATCGCTCTCCATCTTCTGTTTTGTCTCCTTCACAGACGGGGGCGTCGGATTTGGCTTGAATTCACGTACGCGTGTGCCACTGATAAAAACAGCGAGCCCAAGCCCGATGTTTCTTCTTCAGCGTCCTCTTGGAAATTTTACTTGTTCAAGATCCCATATTAAGTAGCAAGGGCCAGTGTTCCTTTTATCCCGGCTACAAAAATATCCTGTTGCCCAGTTTATCACTTTTTAGGTAAAGATTTTTGTGTCCATCTCTCTCTCTCTCTCTGTGCTGCAATCATCATTTTTTGTTTTGGTTTTGTTTTAGTTTGTAGCGGTAGGAAGTTTGCAGATGAAGTGGATGATGGGAACCCTGAATCCACCGCTTCTAATGGAAGATTGATGAGCCAGAGTTGCCTTTTTGTAAACTGCTCTTAGTGAAATCTTGGGAAGCTCACTTCGTGCAAGCAGTATATTGCGCAGAGAAGGAGTAACCATGATGGCATATTTAAAGCAACGAAGAAAAATGCTGAGTAGCTTGTGCTGCTTACCGGCATCTTTTTAGATTTTCGCGCGGTCGTGGCTTTAGCTTACAGAGGACGGCTCTAGTGTAGGCGCTTTTAGAATAACTGAAGAAAAAGGAAAAACGCTTAGCAGAAGCCAGAGAGCGAGCGCACAATCTATAACATGCTGCTTCGTATGACACTTTAGTGAAATTCTAGCCGAGCCATTCCTCTGAAGAACAGAGGCAGCACTGATTTTTCTCCTTGAAGTAAAACCATTTTATCCAATTCGCGCTGGATGCGAAAGACCAAATGCAAAAAGCGACATACAAAAAGGCTCGTGTGCATGGATTTCGGTGCGAGTTAAAGATACGCAGATGGTCGAAATTATTTTGGAGTTTCCCGCTATACGTAGTGCCTTGTAGTCACATCGTCGCTTTGGCAAGTAAAACCCAGATTCTAACTTTATTTTTATTTTCTATTTGTGCCCTTGCTAAGAAAGGGGAAATTCTCTAAACATGCGATACAACACGCACCTTGAGCCGGCTAACCCGTTCGAATAGCATAAAACTTTTTTCTCTGTCACTCTTGCACAAAAAAGCATAAAATTTAAATAGGATACATTAAATCTGAAATCAGGTATTGTCGCACTAATCTAGCGGTGGACATTATTACTACCGGGCTAAAAAAAATATGAAAGGATCTAGGGCCGAATTCGCGAAGCTCTTCACTCGTAAGTGCTCTCGGCCACTGGCTGGCCGCCTTCGCTAATAATACACCCAGCATCAGGATTGGCTGGAAAGTTCTCTTACGAACGATTCTACCGTAAGAGCTTTTTGTACACACGGGCTCTGTTCTTTTACCTTTCGGGCAAGATTACAAGTTTGCCGAGTATAGCGCAATTGTTGAGGACTGCCGCTCCACTTCATATTTGACGCGTTCCTTATCATCTTGTATACTTTTCAATTAAGTCCCCAACTTTGTCGACGTGGTGAATCGTTGAATCGCCGATGTTAGAATGAAGACCGATAGGGCCTGGCATGCCATTGGTCGGCGCTCCGTATACTACTAGAGCAAGTTGAACAGAAAGGGAACGGAACAATAATTTATCCCGCGTTTACATGAATGCGACACTAGCGCATTCCATTTTCTCGTGCCTCATCATATTGCGATGCGCCAGTGCTTGCAATTAGGGTTTTTGACACATCAGCCCTCGTGCGCCGGTATCCGAATCGAAATCGCGCCTTTTTCTATAGCAAACGCGTCCGGGCTCGGAGCAAACGCTCCGGTGATCCTCTTTCACCGCCTCCCACTTGATGTTATGCGCTAGCCGTTTACGTAACTATTGCGTAGGCGACTTTGATCGCTTACGATTGCGAGGACATAACACAGCGCCGCCTGCCCGCAGTGCCTGAATGACGCGTTAAGTTGAATCACGTGCCGGAGCGTCGGCTTCAACGCGGTCGTTTTGAGCCCTTACTGCTGCTGAATTTCGGTTGGTTGTAGCGTTTCTTTTTTTTTTTCGAGAACGCTCGTTCACTGGTTTACTTAAATACTTGCGTGCTATATGAGAATGTCCGAGCTTTCTCCGCGCCGATTTGGGCCAGATATTGCTCTGCGAACTATCACAGAAATAGCTACAGGCACGGCAGCTTCTCGGAAGCTCAACGGTCGTTAAATTCCAGTGGCAAATTTTAAACTAGGAAGTAACAAGTTCCATTCAGAAATGTGAAGCAGTCGGTTACATAAAAATAAATATAGAAGACTAATTAGGAAAAGAGGAGCAGCCGGCGCCGTCTAACAGGCATAAACATATTCTTGCATACAGTTAATGAAAGTTCGGCAGCATGTTGCACTCCTGTAACACGTGAAGGCGAAAGTCTGCTGCACACTTGGCAATGCGCAGTCTCGCATTGACGCGCTGCTGCTTTCACAGTTCGGCTTCTTCGGCTCGTTTTCGCCGCTTAGCTGCGGCTTCGCGCGCTCATATTGGGGGGTCAGATTCGAGCCAACGACGTTTCTCTTCGACTTTACGTTGCACCCTCTCAGCACGGCATCGAAACTTATGCTGTTTTGTGCGTTGCATCGGTGATTTCAATGAATGTATGCACTGTCCGATTCACTTTGCCGAGCACTTGTAGCCTCAGCCTTACAGTATGAGTCATTGCATATTTTGCGTGCTCATGGGGTACGAGCCATTGCTTACGGGGTATGAGCCGTTGAGAAAGTGACGTGTCTTTTTTTTTTTTTTTTTTGTACAGTTCGACTAGACGCCGCGTTTGTGTACGCTGTATGCGTGATTCCAGTTAATGTATGCACTGTACGCTTCACTCTGCTGAGTGCTTGTGGTGGTGGTAACAACTTTATTGAGATTCTGCTCAGTTATCTGGCAGGCCCAAGTTCTAGGATGGCCCCTCACGAGGAGCGACCCTTTCGGCCCAGGCAACGAGGGCTTTTTGTAGTTTTTCATCCGGTGTTCTGAGCTTGTAGCATCTGGATTACGAGAAAAATGAGCCATTGCATTTTTTGCTTGCTTAGGCGGGTATGAACCATTGCTGATAGCCAACACGGCCATTGCTGCATCATTGCATGCTGATAGATTTTGTTGAACCGGATGACGCGTTTCTTTTTTCTTTCTTTTGAGGCTGTCGGGGGTATGAGCCAGTTAAGACTTTCGCCTTAATAAAAAAAATGAAGCCAGCTATGCAGTGGCACAGCGACCGACGTCGTTAATCTGAGGTCTTTTGTTGCTTTGAATATGCGAAGAGATCCCATTGCAGATGTTCGAGATTTACTCGCACGCGTTATCATTAACATTATTATTATTATTATTATTATTATTATTATTATTATTATTATTATTATTATTATTATTATTATTATTATTATTATTATTATTATTATTATTATTATTATTATTATTATTGCCGCTACTACTACTACTACTACTACTACTGTCTTCTGCCGTACAACGTCCGCACACGCCTGTATCGCATCGTTCGGTTAAGTCAGATTTTGTCCTTGGTCGTCTAGCACCATAAAATGCGGCTCCATTATGCGGCATCATGCTGCAAATATCTTCGTTATACTTAGCTTACGCGCAATACGGATGATGAATAAATATCTGTATAGCGGCCTTTTGAAGTGTTATCGCCGCGCAGAATGCAAGGAGTTGGGGATCAGCGGGAGCCTTTATTAATTTGCATAAGAAGTGTATCGTGCCGCGTGGCCGTGCCTCATCCGCATGCGCCCCAGCATCCGATATGACAGAGAAAAAGAAGATTGCTGTAATTTTCTTTTCTTATATTAGGAGACGCCCGAAGAGAACAAAAGAAAAAAAGAAGAGGGAAACTAGGAAATGATGTGGGTAATATGGTATAGTATGAATAACTTTATTGGGTCCTGAAGGTCAACCCTAGGTTGACGCGGGCCGCTCCCACGTTGGGACTGTCAGGCCGAGCCCTTCAGCCACATCGCGGGCCTTCTGGACTGCCCGTAATGTGGGTAGTGGGTAATGTGGGTAGTGGTCAAATTTTATTTTATTTTAACTAAAATATTTGCGTCATTTTACCTCCTGTTTATAGTATGTAGCGGTCAAGCGTGTGTTTGTTCACGCTGCTGATGAAAAAGCAAGTCACCTAGTCAAATAATTTGTTTTCCACAACGGCAAGCGCTATCAACGGGAGTAACCTGGCCGCGTCTTGAAAGCTAAGAATCCTTCGCAGTAAGTTAACTTCCTGATATCAAAACTCCTATGAAGGATACTTAACCCATTCAGGCTGTCGGAAAGCTCTGACCAGTTTACTTTTGTATGTACCGTGTCGTGTCGCTGCATTAAAAAATATAAAAAACAATTCTACAAAAACAAGAATAAATCCCGGCTTTGATTGGATATATTCCCCGATTAGCGTGTAATAAAGGGAATCTAGAAGGCCCCGAACAACATTTTTCTCCTCTACTAGGGCAATCAGTGCTCTTCAACTACAAGAGGCAACATCCATGAACCAGTGAAATAAACAAAATTCACTGACGATTACGATACTTCCCTAATGCGAAATTTGAGCGCAGCTGTATACGTGTTTCCATCTCGCGATATATTGGCTGGCGCGGACAACCTGTCTCATATATGGCACGTTGCAAACGGAGCGAAGTATTTCTCAACTGCCTCGCTAATTCTGACGCGTGGGCGCGATTCGCAGCCGCCGCCGCAGACGGACCTCCGCTCATGCAGCGCTTTGCTTTTATACAGATGACGCGTGCTACTGGCGCCATCTCGTAGACTTCGTCGTCGTAAAGCCCGTCGCGCGTGGCACTACGCTTTTCTTCTCACGCTTTCGCCATATCCTCCTCCTCTACTTTCAGCTCCATGGTACCGCTGCACCATCCTCCTGCGCTTTCATCCACGCGCTCTCTTCGCCATCCCCGTCTTTAGTCTCACGCTGCGCTCTGCGTTCGCTCTTATCCTTCGCTGTGCTCGTTCGCCGAGGTAGGACGCCGACGCTCACCGCAGGAACGGTTGCCTAAGAGCTTCGCTCTAATAAACTCCCTAAATTGGGGTATAAGATCACCGCGCGCGCTCTCGGCCAAGGCCACGCTCTCGGTCACGTGATCCAAACTTTTGACCGCAAGAGGGATTGCTACGCCGGCACTTCCAGTGGTACCCTCGCGGCCGACAAATCCGGCTGTCGCATTAAGGCGGCACCCCTTTCTGTACCCGACGACAACTTTCTTTGGCAGTACAGCCAAAGCTACGCGCACGCACTCGCACGGGTGCAACTTATGCTTTCGTGCTACTACGCCAAGTAGGACGGACGTTTTGCGGGGAATTTGCTGGGCCAGGAAAACCAGACATTGACACCAGAAAACCAGAAAACTGGGACCAGTAAAAAGGGAAATATTTTTACTAAACAAGCTTGTTGTTTCTTATGAAACCAATTTTCAACAAAAAATATAAATTCGTATGGCTTGTTTTAAACAAACGTAGCTTCCATGCGTGGATTAAATGCAAATGCGCAGCAAGAAAATGTGTGTTTTGTCTCCATAGCTTTGGCTGCGCTGCCACAGAAAACTGCGGCCGAATTTAGCTCGTCATGCCCCTTTATGTATGAATTTGAAGCGTTAGAAAAGATTGATGCGATGTGCTACTGTTAAATTAATGTAAAAGTGGCTTTCGTTTGAAGAGATTTCACGGCCTATCCCTATCTCAAGAAGAGAGGCCACGTACAGTACGTATGCTTTACCGTGTCAATAGATAGTTTTACTTTCTCGCGAGTGTTTTTGCATAAGCAATACCGGAGACGTTGACCTGAGCAGCGGCGTTGGTGGAGCCCCCTTGCAACTCGGAGTTTAACCAGAGGGCACCCAACTATTTTTGCCGCAAGAGGTCTTGTCCCACATAGTTGCTGGCGTAAAGGCATCGGCAGCAGGACAATCAGTGACGCACTGTATAGCGGCTATCTTTTTCTTTTTTTTTCTTCGACGAGAACAGTCGTGCAGCACAAACACGCTTCTATTACCATGGATTAAAACATCACAAGATGTCCCTACCGACGCTGCTGCTGCCGTCTAGGTCACCGGTGTTGTAAACGGCAGTATGTACAAGTAAAGGGCTAGAGCTTTGAATTGCTGAAATTGCGCACGAGCGCACAGCGCATTAGGACTGCTGATACGTAACATATTTCCGTACCTAATAGACGAAAATGGTCCCTTTATGTTTATTTTTCCACGAACAAATTTCACAACACAATCGAAGGCTCATGCTTTCCGCCCTGTTTGTGAAATGTGCACTTATCGACGTTTAATGTGGACAAACTCCACATTGTCGTAATGAAAATTGTAAAGTTCATGTTCCTGCGGTGAGCGCAAGCCATATGTTCAAATGGACTAAATATGTTCCCACATCAAAGACGCATGAAAAGACGTTCGCATGGGCCAGTCGATCACAGAAAACACTTACTGTATCCCATTCCTAGACACGAGGATACCATCCAACATACACTTTGGAGATGAATAGTCTCAAGATTGACCGCATCACACTCATTGGAATGGCTGACTGTGCGAGCTGTAGCATCTGAGGTTCGAGCCACATATGAAACCATCGGGTAGATTTCATGCACGCTTCTGAAAGTTAACTTTGCACGTTTGAGCAAAGTAAGAACATCACTTACGGCTGGAAGAGCAACGATGAACACCTCGCCTTATGGACACCTCACCTCAAGCTTAGCACAACTGGTAGCAAAAAAAGAAGAAAAAGAACAAAGACGCAAAATATCTAACAAAAAAAGAAAGACACAAATGATCTAACACTACTTACTGAGGTACATGAAACAGCGCAGTCACTGTTAGACAAGCGCGAGTGAACATCACTGAACTGTAGTTGTCATTTGCGAGAGTGTCCGAGACAAGCAATAAATTTCCCGGCTCCGCGCACGGCGTTTTCCCCGCGCCTGCTTGACAGCTCCGGTCCGGTTCAAACTTGACAAACGGCAGTATGCGAACTTCGCGCACTCCCGCGGGCCATTCATTACGCTTGTAAGTAAAACTTCAAACAAACCTGGCTAGCCTCGCACAATCCCGATGGGGAAATCATCAGTGAATACAAACTGAGTAGTGAGAAGCAGCCGGCTTACCAGCTCGGGTCATACAGATGGTCACTCTAACGTCATGGCGACGCGTACGTCAGCCTACACGCGGGAAAGTGAGCATCGGGGAGGTGAAAGGTTCCGGTGCGGTCCATTGTATACCAAAGAGACACGGGCGGGGTAGGCAGGAAGTACTCTATGTAGGCCTTTAGATGGATCGCGCTGTGCTGACGCTTCTCCCCTCATGGGGGCGGTTTGCTTCCTTCGCGGCATGGAATAAAAATGGAATGGTTCGCTCACGTGTCACTGCGAGCGGAGACTGACTGCCATGGAATACAGGAGTTCTCATGAGTGCTATACACAAAGTCAGGACAGCGTAAAAACGACACTCCATTTAATTTCTATTGAACAGTTCGCGGACTCTGTAGAAAAATCCTATAGCCACCTTCAACTGCTGCTGCCAAAATCGCACTGTCGGCGGCGTGATTTGGCTGCATAAGTTCAGCAGAATCTGAGAAAAGATTTATTCTGTGCTCTATCGGGCTGTGTAGTATCACGTACACAACTTATCAGACGGTGATGCCTCGAATATGACGCACACCTACATGTTAGTACACTAAAAAAATAGCCTAGTACATTCGATTATTCTTCCTTGTAGTGCTATTTCTTTCTTCCCGAACTCGATTGCTTGCACTCTATGCAAGAATGCGTTATTTCGCTACAAAAGTATGACAATGCGATTTCAGGTTTATTTATTTATTTAATTAATTTAGCTATATATTTATTTTTTTATTTATTTATTTATGTAATTTCCTCAAATGTCTCTTGTTGAGACATTACATGAGGGAGTGGAGGGTTAGTGACAAAGAAAGATACTACAAATTACAAAGGGATATTTTCGATGAGTCGCTTGAATGCAAGTGGGTCGATGATAGTGGCAACTTTGGGTGGGCAGGCCATTTCAGTCTCGTGTTGTGCGCCGGAAAAGTGATTGCTGAAAAGTCACCGTATGGGCTTGTGGGGGATATACTGTGTTAGAGAGACTGGTGCGGATGAAGCGTGCACGTCGAAGCTTTCCCATACTTCAGCGTCACCTGATCGAATCTTAACAAGACAGCGTTTCGCTCTGACTTCTTCATTGCCAAAACAGACGAGCTCCTGCTTTATCCTTTCGCATGCGACAAGTAATCAAAAACAGAGCATCTCAACGTTATTTTGCATAACCTACACAAAAGGGTACTTTTGGCACAGGGTATTTTTCCGAACGTCTTACAAAACACTTGTGCCAAGGTCCTGGTACAACTTACAGTAGTGAACGCCATTCTGATTTTCCTGCTAGCTCCCTTCTACATCGCCTTCGCCATCTGCGGAGCCTATGATTGGCTAGCGCTACGGAGGTTGCAGACCTGACTTCTCGGTGTATGAACCCTTTCAGCGAGCACTCTACTGCCGCCCATAAGAGCCGCCACTTAAAGCAACCGCCTGAATATGTCGAAAGGCTCTAAACGGGTGAGCATATTTAGGTGAATGTATTAAGTTTCGTATAAAAAGTTGCCCCTCGGCAAGGCGGCAACCTCTCTCTCCCTTTTACACTTCCACGGCCACGTAAAATATCCTCCTGAGCAGTATCCGGCGAATTCGCGCGTTAGCGGAGTTGCACGCGTTGGCGCTGACACGCCGGCTAGCGATAAGCGTGCCCATGTCGACAGGAACGTTCACGACAGCGCTGCACTATGATTTACTGCACAATGGCGCGCCTAAGCCCACAAAACTACGTGAAATGAGAAACCCTACCGAAATGATGCGCTGACTCGCTGAGTCCAACTTGGTATGGTTCTCGGCCACGGGGTTAGTCATACCCATAACTCCCAGACAGGGCGATTAATCTATTGTTGCGAAGGTTGGAATTCCAGCCTGGCATATGCTCGGTATGCCTAGACTGTCTCGCGGCTAGAAAATGTCTCGGCGAACAGCGGCGTACGCTCGCACACAGCGGATACGATGCACAGCTGCAGCCGAAAACAGTGGCGGAAGACTCCTCTCTACGCCTTTGCATTCCAGCTGGACTCTGCCGTCACGAAGCTACCCTGCTTTGTCGAATATGGCTAGGTCTGGCCTTCACCAAGTCTTTTGTCTTCCGAATCAGGTGGGCCGACGACGCCTGGTGTGATGACTCTGGTAACGAGGAGGTAACGAGGAGATTCTCTGTGACTGCCCTCGCTATAATTTACAGAAACGATCGCTCGCAATCGCGATAGTGCGCTTTGACCGAAGACCTCTAACAGAGGAACTTACTTTAACATGCCGCCATCACAAGCCATCGCAGCAGAGGGCGACGAGGGCGCTGTTGCAGTTTTTAAAGGCAACAGAATTGGACAAGCGGCTGCAGCCGGAACAGATGTTTATAGTGCTGCAAGTGCTACTGTGCTGTGCGGTGACAGTATGCGGTGACAGTGACCGACTGTGACTGTTATTCTGTGCTCCTTTCTTTCTTTATCTCTAGTTTGTTATCACTTTACCTCCCCCTCGCCTCTCGCCACAGCGTAGGGTAGCAAACCGGATCTTCCCCTCTGGTTAACCTCCCTGCCTTTCCCCTTTCCTGTCTGTCTGTCTGTCTGTCTGTCTGTCTGTCTGTCTGTCTGTCTGTCTGTCTGTCTGTCTGTCTGTCTGTCTGTCTGTCTGTCTGTGTCTCTCTCTCTCTGTCTCGGGCACGAAGTTGTCTATTTTAGTTGATTTGCAAGCTCTGTCATCGTAGCTCTGCTCCACTGGTATTTGGCGCTGCCTAGTGGCGTGTCGAGCTCAGTCCTCCTCGGTGCGCTGTGCTCGTTGTGCTAGCTCTGCTTCACAATCATGGGCACGTGACTCTTCTATCAGGCTTGAATGGCTTCAGCCTTCCTAAGCCCTTTCTTAATAGTCATGACACTGGCGCTTTTCGGAAAAGAACCTAGAACAATCCAGGGCGATACTACCGCAACATAGCCGTATATGTAACACCAGTGATCTGACTTCTGTGATCTGACTTCTGTGATCTGTACTGTGATCTGACTTCTGCCATGAACACAGGTTGGTGGACGCGACATGTAACGTACAGATGCTAAACTGAGATAAACTTCGATACATGTCACTGTAAAAATGCACCTGCTTTTGAAGTATTAGACAAAAAGAATGGCGGCAGGTGGGCTAGAGAAATAGAGATTTTAATGATGGCTGTTGAATTTGGTGTAGCTATATCCGAGCATGGAAAGTGTTTGGGATCAAAAATACAAAACAATAAATATTTTAAAAACGTAGATGAGTAAGAGAGATAAACGTCAGAAATACACTCATTCACTCACTCACTTGTATTCTTGATTTTTCTCTCTGTCCAACACACACTCGCACAAATCTCTAGCTCTCTCTTTCTAAGCGAAAAAAAAAAAGCCAATCATGCCGGCCGAGCTGACGCGCTATGCCTTTAATACGCTACCGATGGCACGAGAAACTTGGGATAATGTAAAAATCCCATTCATATTTTAATTCATTCCGATGTTCGACGGGGGTGAAATTCAAAACGCTCGTGTACTTAGATTTCGGTGCACGTTGCAGAACTCCTGATGGTGAAAAAATTGACCCATAATGCCCTACTACGGCCTGCCTCATTATGAAATTGTGGATGTCGCACTTAAAACCACTAAATTAACTTACTTTTTTAAACACTCGTCCTGCAGGCAACACGTCCGCCCACTTTTGCGCGCTCCTGGGAGGCGGAAGCTGCTCTGTACCGCGCACTCAAACCAGCGGTTTGGCGAATGCCTCTCTCAAGCGTTACCCACCCGACTCATGCGCGATGTTCGCCAATCTCAGCGTTCACTGCGCAAACCGCGGCGGCGGAAATGAAGCCTCACCAAAAAGTCGTTAAAAAAAAAATAGCGGTTAGCGGATACACACGACCGATTGCCCTCTCCTCTCCGCTCTCTTTTCCAACGAAGATTTCTAGCGCTTCGCCATTCTAACCCTGCCAACTTTTCGGCGCCCCCGATTCGGTATTGCCGAAAGTTGGCATTACACCGGAAAGTCACGAGCGCATTTTGCGCATTCCGCGTTCGACTGCCACACAGAATTCCACTGCAAGCAAGGCAGGCGCACCACATACGCGCGAGTGCGACAGATCTGGTGCGGCCGTTTTCGCGGGCGGCGAGGGTGCAAGTGTATACGGCGCGCTATCGGCGGAAAGCGTTAGCGCGCCCGTCCCCCCACGCCCCACCATGGGCCGCCGCTGCCGCCGCGCAACGCGTATATCGGCCGGGCGGCTTCCTCATTCGGCGGCTTCCTCGTTGGGTGGCATCCGCCGGCCCCGTAATTAACGGCGTGTCCAGCCAGTCCTCGAAAAGCGCGAGCGCGCGCAGCCAGCCTCGGAGGCCAGCGCCTACAGCTCCGCGAGCCCGCCAGGCAGCGTGTCGCTGATCGCTTCGGTATTGATTGTACGCCGAGGTAATGAAGCATCCGCACCCCGGCACTGATTTCTTCATGCGTCGCGGAAAATCGGCTCTTTCGTTCTCTTTCCCTCACCTGCGCATTATTTTATCTCTCTTCCCACTCGACTTAAAGAAAAAAAAATAATTAGAAACGAAGGGAGCGCAGGGTGTTACGAAATCACATGCGCCTTTAGAAGTAGCGACGTGTTACGCAAGCAGTGGCTCGCCCGAAGTGAAATGAGACCATTGCAGTTCAATTATACTCAATTCTGATACTTTATGAGCTTCATTAGTGGCTCGGAGTTAGTGCGGCGACCAGGATCCCCGGACGTGGCTAATGGGCTGTGCACATAGAGCAGTAATGCATGGAATAGAACTGAATATAGTTACGAGCGCGGTGGCCGTATTCACACTGCTGTTTAAGTATATTTTATATAAGTATATATTATCGACAACCGCGACTGGCCATTACATTGGCTAGCTAAGAACGGCCGGGCAATGCTTCTTGGTATCTTGCTGCTGGTCGCTGTGATCAGTCACCGCAGTGGCTCAAAGTTGGCAGCGACATTGAAATCATCTTGTTGGCCATGGCAACGCGTCCCACTCGCTTGCGTAACAGAGGCCAGAACTCGGCCATCGTAGCAGCTCTCGAATATTCACTGGCACGTTAGTGTGATCTCTAGATCGTTCCTTGCGGCTGTCCATCCAATAGGATCCCTTCCCTTGGGATCCAGTCCGTAACCCTTAATGACCGATGGTCATTAAGGGTTACGGACTGGATCCCAAGGGAAGGGAAGCGTAGCAGGGGGCGGCAGAAAGTTAGGTGGGCGGATGAGATTAAGAAGTTTGCAGGGAAGGCATGGCCACAATTAGTACATGACCGGGGTTGTTGGAGAAGTATGGGAGAGGCCTTTGCCCTGCAGTGGGCGTAACCAGGCTGATGATGATGATGATGATGATGATCCAATAGGCCGGTCGACTCTAGAATGAATCGCACTGCTTGCAGGCGCGGCTCTGCAGGGTCTCCGCCGGCGCAAGAGCTTTTAGTGATCGGCTGCTGCCTTGACAATCGTATTTTTGGCCTGTAATAATGTGCCCCTAAATTACTGGCGCTTTGATAATTGAAATAAGGGGTGTCGACTTTCACATGCCCGTAAAGTCGCGCAAGCTGTAACACTCACCAAAGCTGCGGGGTAGACTTTTACTAATGCGTCAGATTTAGCCTCCAGGATATTACACCGTTATTGTGCTGCAGAACAGCAAATGTGAACGTAGTATGCGAATCAGTCTTTCGAGTGGATAATGAAAATACATGCAGGCTGAATCGAAATATCCTACAAACAAGCCCTTGAAGATGGACTAACGCAACACGGGCTTGGAATTGATTGACCCAGGGACGGTAGTCCGGTCGTATTATTTAGCAATGTTCTTTGAGCTAGAGCTAGTTGCAGCGCGATTATTAAACCAATTTCCCATTGCGTAACTTTTTCTGTCTCCTAATTACACGGTGTGTCTACTATTTAACGTGTACAATTTATGCGCTGGCACGAGCTTTCTTCAGGTGCCTTATATTTTGTAATTCTTACGCAACCTCATAGTCGGTTCCTGTACCGAGAGCGTATAGTATAGCGTGTCACATATTTTTTAAAAGAATATGCAGGCAGAAGCCATTAACAGTGCAGTGTTTTAGTTTTCATACGCGTTGATTACGAAATACGCGGAGAAAACCAGTTCTGGTAATCGCGAACATCGGCCTCCGCTACGCTGATACGGTTCGAACGTTAATTTTATGAAACAAGAAAAATCGTCTGGCTTGAAACAGCGCACGCCTCGTCGTAGTTGCAGCCTGCATTGCGAAAGGAGGCTTATACGAAGGAGCGGATGAATACGACCGCAGCCGGATCCTAGTCTTGGTGTGCACGGTAGACTCCCAGCTGCTTATTTCGATGGATACCGCACATGGCGCAATGCAAGAAAGCAAAAGAACAAAACGGCCGTGTTCCCTCGCATCCTATCTGGTCACACTGACTAAGCTGCGCATGTCAAATAGTACTGCATCTAATCACCGAATTCGTCATGATTGAAAAGGAGTCTCTTTTTTGTTGCGAGAGCATTCTTTGTCTGCCTACCCTCACCCACTTTGTCCTTGCCGGCTGGGTATCTGTCTGGCCTCGATATGACGATTGCGTAATATAGAAATTAATAAAATTTTGTCCTCTCCCTAGAGTCTAAATCAGGTCTGCAGCACAGTAGGAGTAACTTTATTCAACGCCACGTGGTTATAGTCCGGCTTTTCCAGCATGCCATACGGGGGCGGGCGAAGTCTGATGCCTCACACCGGCGACGCCTGGATTCCTTGTATTGCCGAAAAATTGCCCCCTGCGTTGCTCGCCCTGCTTACTGTGGCCCGCAGCAGCGTGTAGATTGGTTGTTACAGCAAAGCTTGCGCACAAGTGCGCGGCGAGTGAGCGTTTTTTTTCTTTGACGAAGGCAGAAAGTGCACAGACATGGCACGCTCTCTTCAGTGCATCCGAACGATAGGCCAGCATGTCTGCCGGCCAGTCAAGCTAGCGCGCGATGCACTCTTGTCCAGCGGCTCTAGCGTGAGAAGAAATATGTTTTATTACCGCGTCAGCCTTCGGGCACGCTGACCCCAGGGATGAATCTCCACATGGCTGCTATAGGCTGTTTTCAAGCAGACGCTCTTTCGACGCTAGCGCCAAGGTCCCCTTCAGTTACGGCCCTAGCAAGAGGGCGATACTTTGGCATAATGGCGGCGCACACGAGTGTTTACGTTGTCATGCCAACAGGAACAGCAGCCTCGCGGCGCCTCCTCACCCTAGCACTCTGTTTTTTCTTTTTGTTTTTACTATGACGATCCACTGCGCTCCCTCTCCACCCTATCCCATGCTCCACGCACCTTCACTTTTGCTTTCTTTTTGCCTGTCCGCGGTGCGTGCTATATTTTTCTCTATTTTTTATCGTGCGCACGCCCTACCCCAGGCATTGTTCGTGAACGGGCGCGTGGTGCGCCGTGGGTTCTTTGTGCGTTGGCCCGCACGCAGTCTTATCCATACTTCTAGTATGCCAGCATATGCCACAACATATATAAATTCCACTTTCAACACAACAGATATTTGCCCTCGTTTTATTGACTTCCGTTTCTGAAAACAAATATTTTGGCATAACTTGGTAGGATACATGCTCAGAAGGCGAACAAAAGTGAAGAATGCATGACATGTACATGACTACCGAACAACACAAAAGTTCAGAGACAGTGTAATAACAAAATAAATATAAAACTCAAGAAAACGCGAATGCCGTTTCATGTACACACATATAAAAGATTTTTATATAATGACCTAAAGACGATAGTGTAGAAGAGCTTCTGATATGCGCACTGAGAGCTTCTGATATACTCACTGAGATATAGCACAAAACTGGGCGACGTGTATGACATTGTCATGACAACTAAAGAAAGGGAAAATTCACTGCTAATGGGAAAAACAATGACACGTAAAATACCTAAAAGATAGAATAAAATGCTAAGATTGTTTTATTGGCAGCCATACGAAAAAAAAAGAGCAAGAACTTACTTATAAACATACTATGTGAAATGCATGAAATGTTCATTACTACTGAAAGAAATGAAAAAGACATAGCAGAAAAAAAATAACATTGTACTAAAGACGGAAATATACGTTATCGCATTATCTTGCACTTGGCCACAACTTGAGTAACGGTGGCAAGGTGGAGCAGAAGGTAGTCAGCTTTTGCAGCAGCACATAGAAACGATTCGCGAAAAGGCCTATTCTTCAATCAAAGACCAGGTGAAATAAGCCAACAACACGACTTTCCTTTAACCACGAATGTAATGCTTAGCAGTAAAATTATGTCACTTAAGGCACTAAATCATACCTACTGGGCACTCCTTTGTGTAGTAAAGACGAACTGCAATAATCTGCATATAAGACACTTGCAAGGCTCATGCTTTCCAGAAAAAAAAGCGTATCATGCCAACACATGAAGGTTGTTCGCGTGGTTTTTCCATCGGCAATTACTTAGATAATACATAAACACGAACAGTAATTTTTCAGCTGTTAGTACGTTTGTAAAACGCTGACACACAGAAAAAGCACTGAGGGCGAAATGGAATGTTGGGTGAGTTACTGAAGTTGCAGAATGAGACTTGGTCTCAGAAAAACAAGTCATACAGACCAGGTGACAATGAGGAGGAACATCTATTTGTCAGCTTTCTCTACCGGTAAGAGGGAAATGTAGCACAATCAAGGCGCAACGATGTCCGGAGACTCAGGGAGCACACACATGCACAGGACGGTGTTCATGTACATGCGTCATCTTATGTCCTTGGCTCTGCGCGCTCACCTGTTGTTTTTAGGCACTCGGAAGAACCTTGCAGGGCTTGTTTTAGAGGTATTTTTGCACCACTGCACGATGCACGAGCGGTGAAAGTCGCGGAAAGGGTGAAACATCACGGAGCACATGCACACAGCTATCGAGGACCACCAAACTGAAGAAACTGCGCACGCCGATGACGCCCAGCAGCGCACGCTTCCCGATAACAGCAGATAACGAAACATGAAACTTTATGCAGCGGGCTAAGCTGGCGCCGAGCAGGCAGGCGCGCGCGGAGACAGCCGAAAGTAAGGGAGTTACGAGGGAGGGCAACGGGAGAGGAGTTTAGAGGAGGAGCGAAAGGACACAGCCTCCTAGATTGGCGCGCGCGGGTGTGCGCAGATCTAGGAGGCCGCGCAAGGGAAGTGAAGTTGCTTTCCCGCCCTCCTAATGGATGGCGCCAATTACCTCTGTCACCGAAGCGCCGAGGTTTCCGCGACCGGCACTGACTACACCGTGACGCTAAAATGTAGTAGAGCGTCCACTTTTCGCCGGCGTCGCGGAACTGCGCCGCACGTGGGGGGCGTCCACGTTAGGCGGGATCATAACCGCGACTTAACTGTTGACAAGGGGTACGGGATACATGCGACAGTAGGAAGTTCGCATAACGCAATCATTGACGTCGCTCGGCGCGACGGCCGGCACGTCATCAGATTTCCCGGTAGTTCGCTGCGCTCTGCCATCCATCGTAACACATAAAATCCACATATTAACCGTCGCAGCCGTTAGAGGAGGGTCCTCGAAAGAGACGCCCAACAGAAGAAGACGAAAAAGAGATAAATGATCAGGATCGATGTCATGTTGCAGCAGAACGTCGACACTATATGCTGTCAAAACTGATACAGCTAGGGAACGTCGGCACCAGGCTAAAGAAATGTATTTCGCTAGAATAGCAGCTTGGGCTTGTTGGTTTTCCGTCCTGGTGTTAACAGCGCAAAACGTAGACGGGACACGAGACGAAAAGAAGACTCCACAAGCGCTGCGCTTGAGTTGTTTTCTCGTCTCGTGTCCCGTCTACGTGTTGCGCAGTTAACACCAGAGAAAGGGCTTGAGCACTCCAAACGAAGGAGGAATTTGAAGACAAAAAAGACGACCACATGGAGGTTTGGAAATTGAATCTTATTGACAAGTATTGTGTCCCGTGCGAATGCTCTCGCGTAACTTAGGCAAGCATTGTATAGATGATTTAGCGCTAAATGTTACACTAAGCACGATAGCCGTTTCATCAGGTGCTTAGCCACGAGGGCGATGCAGAAGTTCCCAAATACATTCGGCAATACCTCGATGGAGACTCATGCGCAGCTCCACAACAAGAGAGTGCCTGTGGTATGAGCATACTAATAATGAATTCTTTTGTTGGGGAGGATAAGAGGAACTTTTAGACAAATGGATTTAGAACTTCATGGAACATTGAGATCACCTCTCGTACGTAACTGCCCAGTGTAAGGGAATTATCAGGCATAATGAATGGCAAGGTGGACGCATGAAAACATCAGATTGAGTGACATTCCTCTGTTCAGTGCAACAGAAGTTAAGTAACGTGTGTCTTATTAAATATTAATGTGGTTTAGTGATTCGGCAAAAAGGTCAATCATATTGTCACGAAAAGACTATGCACGATGTACCCGGCGTGGCGAGGGAGGCAGTTGTACAAGATGGCATGCAATAATTCAAGCCGGCGTCCTCAGCTTCTACCTCTTCTACTTCAGCGCCCGTCTCTTGCTGAGCGCGTGATCCAGTCCCAACTTATTTTTTCAGCGCTGGATCGTGACACCTAGCGGCATTATTCCCCCGCCAAAAGAAAGGCATCGACCCGATGCTTACTAAACTAGAAAGAGGAAGTGTGTCGTATGATATCAGATTGGCTTCGCCTTAACCCGCGAAATACGGCTTGAGGCGAATAACATGCACTATCTCTGAGCGGTGCTGTCGACGCCGAGGCGACGCGGCACCGTCGAGAATGACCTCATAGTTCACTTCACTAACGCGGCGTATCACTTTGTAGGGTCCAAAGTATCTACTAAGGAGCTTCTCAGACAACCCCTGGCGACGGACTGGAGTCCACACCCAGACTTGGTCACCTGGCTGGTACTCTACTTGCCGATGTCGAAGGTTGTAGCGTTGTGCGTCTCTACTCTGTTGCTTCGCGATGTGTGTGCGAGCGAGTTGACGAGCTTCCTCTGCGTGTTGAGTAAGTTGCTCGGCGTCGGCAGTAAGTGATGCGTCAGTGTCGTGCGGGAGCATAGTGTCTAGCGTGGTCTGGACCTCGCGCCCGTAGACAAGACGGAACGGTGTGAAGCGTGTGGCTTCCTGAATGGCGGTGTTGTACGCGAATGTAACGCACGGCAGGACTTGATCCCATGTTTTATGCTGCACGTCCACATACATAGACAGCATGTCAGCAATAGTTTTGTTTAGCCGATCCGTCAGTCCGTTGGTCTGCGGATGATAGGCAGTCGCCTTGCGATGCTGCGTGCAGCTCAGCTCGAATATGTCCTCTATAAGTTGGGCTGTAAAGGCAGTACCTCTGTCGGTGATGACATGTGAGGGGGCACCATGTCTGAGGACTGTGTGATCAATAAAGAACTGGGCAACTTCGTAGGTCGTGGCACGTTGTACAGCTTTCGTCTCGGCGTAGCGTGTCAGATAGTCAGTGGCGACTATAATCCATTTGTTTCCGCTGGCTGACAAAGGAAAGGGTCCCAGAAGATCCATGCCGATTTGATCAAACGGCGCGCTAGGTGGTGCGATGGGTTGGAGTAACCCCCCGGGCTTCAAAGACGGCGACTACCTGCGTTGTCACTCACGGCAGCTTTACACGTAACGCTTCACCGTAGTAGTAAGTCTGGGCCAGTAGTACGTCTGGCGTACTCGTGCAAGAGTGCGCGAAAATCCCAAGTGTCCAGACGTGGGCTCACAATGGCAGGCTAGAAGAATCTCATCACGAAGGGCGGCAGGTACTACCAATAGATACTCTTTGTCGCTGGCACTCGAGTTTTTCTTGTAGAGGACACCCTTTCGCAGGCAGAAGGTCGAGAGACTATTGCTGAGTGTCTGGGCTGGGTTCTCCTTCGTCACAGACGCAAAGCATTCAGCAACGTCTGCTATGGGCTCAGCGAAAGCGATAGTAGTACGACGAAATAGGTGCCGATGTTCCTGGCTGAAATTTGTCACAAGGAGCGCCGAAAGTCCACCTCGAAGCATAATGAGATTGCGGGCTGCACATACACCATGAGTCAGCATAAGGGAGGAATTGCCCTCTGAAACAGCTTCGCCATCACGCAGATCGTCGCATACGACCATTACCAGGACACTTGCGCGTGGTGGTACAGTTACACTGTCGGCGTAAACTCGAAGCGCGTTGCGTCGGCAATTGTCGTGGTTGTTCGCGGCTCTTTCTGTCGAAAAAGTCACTGTGCGCTCCCGGAGGTCTATAATGGCACCATACTCTCGCAGAAAGTCGACGCCCAAGATAAGGTCCCGAGAACAATCGCGGAGTATAAGGCAGCTGGCTGGAAACGTGGACCCACGAATTTGTACTCTGACCGTGCACATGCCCAACGGTGTTACGACATGCTCGCCAGCAGTACGAATTTGCGTTCCAGACCAAGGCGTGATGACTTTTCTCAGTTCCGTCGCTAGTTTTCCGCACAAGATTGAGTAGTCGGCCCCCGTGTCCAATGAAGCACTAACGTGGCGGCCGACGAGCACAACAGGTATGTCAAGCGAGAGTCTGTCGCTGAGTTCGGCTGCTGTCGTCGTTAAATCGTGCTGAACAGACCGTGCTCGCGTCGATGGGAGATCTTCGGAAGGGCGATTATCGGCGGCCTCGCCCCCGAAGGTCGCTATTCTTAGTTTTCCCGGCGAGGGCTTGGCGATCATCCCGGCGCTGCCATTGGAGGGCTTCAAGGAGCGGGGGAAGAACTCCTGGGGGACGGCGAGCGCGACGGCCGCCGAGGGAACAGTGGCATACTCTGCTGGGTCAAGTATTCTTCAATCGCCCTAGGCCTTTTGCCATATCTGGGCCTTGGTGAATCCGCGGCAAAACCTTGCAGTGCGAGGCGGCGGTATGGGCACTCGCGGTATACGTGACCGGCTTCTCCACAATGATAGCACAGAGGCCTCCTGTCCGGGGTACGCCAGACGTCACATTTCATTTCGAGCGGGCGACGATCCTCCATAAGTTAGATTGGTTGCACAGATGGGAGCGGCAGGACGTATGACGCGGCGTAAGACGTGGCGGGGTCGAAATGGGTCAAAGCGGGGACAGGGACTCGCCTCAAAACTTCCGCATACGACGGCCGCTGCAACTGTGCTGTCACAGGCGGCGCATTGTTGCTTGGGACGGGACATTGGATCGCTTGCTGCACTTCGTTCCTCACAAGGGCAGAAATGAAACCCAGCGTGGGCTGAGGCTGGCAGGTGAGCCGTTGAAGCTCATCATGCACCACAGAGCGGATAAGATCTCGGAGAACGTCCACGTTTCCAAAGGCAATCGAGTCCGTCAGTGAAGCAGCGTTCACGTGCCTGTCATACGGAGCTGAGCGCTGGTCCGAAGGTGAAGTTGGGTTCGGTTGCCTTTCATAGAAAGTTGAGCGCTGGTGTAGCATCTCTTCCATCGTGATGGCTTCGTTTAAGAATTACGCCACGGTATTCGGCGGGTTGCGAACAAGGCCAGCAAATAGCTGTTCCTTAACGGCGCAGCTTCCTTTCCTCAGACATGGTTGGGTCCACCCGACGGAAGAGGCGCTTCATATCCTCGACGTACGACGTCACGCTCTCGTTCGGCAGCTGAATGCGAGATTGGAGCGCCCGTTCAGCTCGTTCGCGGCGATCAGCATTGGTGTAGGTCTCCAGCAAGGCACGACGGAACTCGTGCCACGATTTTATGAGCCCTTCTCGGTTCTCGTACCAAGTGCGGGCACCGTCCTCCAAGCTGAAGTAGACATTCCTTAACTTCGCCGCGTCACTCCATTCATTTATCTCGGTAACGCGCTCAAACTGGACTAACCAGTCTTCTACATCCTCGAAGATATCTCCGTGGAACACTTTCGGCACTCGGAGATTCTGCAGCAGATACTGCGTTGCCGTTGTGGCCGTACCTTGCCTAATGGTCGGCAGGGACGTCGACGTTCCTTCCATACCGGTGTGTGGGGGTGTCGATGTTGTTGCGGAGAGATGATCAATCTCCGGAGGCAATCCTCGGATTTTCCTGCTTGCCCGGTGAAAAGGGGTGTCCGCTAGAATAGGGCTGGTACTCTTGCTACCAGGAGGGGTTTGTGGCATCGGATAAACCGTACCCCGCACCTCCACCAGTTTTGTCGCGAAAAGACAATGGGCGATGTACCCGGCGTTGGCGAGGGAGGCAGTTGTACAAGACGGCGTGCAATAATTCAAGCCGGCGTCCTCAGCTTCTACCTCCTCTACTTCAGCGCCCGTCTCTTGCTGAGCGCGTGTTCCAGTCCCAACTTCTTTTTTCAGCGCTGGCTCGTGACACCTAGCGGCAATATACAGCTTTGAGGAAAACTAAAATTTAATAATTTACATAGAAGAGTTATGACTTGGGTTGATACTTACTTGTTGCAGCCGAACAGAGTAACAATGGAGGAAAGGAACACGCGGAAGGCATCGACAAGGCACTGTGCAGCGCCGCCTCGCCCATGCTTTCCGTTTGACCCGAAAGGCCTCGAGAAGGCACTTTGCAGTACATCGCCCATGCTCTCCATTTGACCCGTCCATGTAATATTACTCCATTTAATTTATACAGCTCAGTGTGAAACGTGGATATTTGTTCTTCATTTAAGGTGTTGCCTGCACTTTCCTGTTCCTATAAACTCAGTCAACTAAGGATTTCTACTGTGAATTTTTAAACAGATCCACCATATGCGCTCCGAGGAGCTGATGACCGCGGATCAAAGAAAGAACGCAATGAAGTGGCGAGATTTCTTCAGAAGCTAGAAGCTTATGCAAGACCAAGATGTAGTCCACACATTGAGAAAAGCACCGTTTTAGGCTGTACTAAACGTTGTTTTACTTTTGACTTCACTTCAAAGCGCTGACATTGAACGCGCATAATCTTGTACAAGTGAGTCACTTTCTTTCTTTCTTTCTTTCTTTCTTTCTTTCTTTCTTTCTTTCTTTCTTTCTTTCTTTCTTTCTTTCTTTCTTTCTTTCTTTCTTTCTTTCTTTCTTTCTTCGTTTATTTCTTTCCTTGTTTCTTTCTGGCATAGAGTTTCTCACTATTACCTAGAGGGAAATCTGGCGCTGCTGCGCTGTGGTATGAATGGGAATGCCGGTATATTGTGACTTCGGATTGACATCGTTCTCGGAGAGACAGGACACCTTGAAGACGCGCCTGGCAAGTACCGTTCAGTCTGTCACAATGATTCATTTCCTCCTAAAACAGCGCGTAAAAAGCTGTTTTAGCTTTATTATTACGCGAAAACATGTTTTGTTTAACTATGAAAACTTGTTATTGCGTGTACGACTATACGTTACGTAAAAAATATCAGCGGGCCGCTAAAGTTGGAGGACAGACGACAAAATTCGCGCTCGCTCTGAAACAGTTGGTCGTCTGTTCTTGCTTTTCTTCGCTTGGTGATGCAGTGCGGGTGAGTAAAGATGTAATATGCGTGAATGGAAACATTTAATTAAGATTTTACTTTGAGAACACGTTATTTGCGTAGCCATATCCACGTTTTAGACGAAGCCTCTTACAACACCAGCCAACACGAGCCTCGCAGACACATATACCGTCATTCCCATGACGGCACGGTGCCCCCTTAAGAAACTCCCATAGACGGTGGCGCCAGATTTCCCTCTAGATTATAGTGAGAAACTGTATGCTTTCTGGCTTACTCATTTTTCTTTTTGTTCTAGTCAGCGGCTAAGGATACCTTGACCACTACCTCTTTTCACCTCTCATATGTTTCCGTAGGTTCCAAAGGACCTTCACCAGGCACGTTGGAGAATATTTATTATGCACTGGGAAGTCGTGGTCCAGAGAGCGTTCTACCGCAAGAACTCGTAAAGCGTCCTTAGGAGTAGCAGGAATAGGATCAAATGAAATGTTGCGAGGTCACGGAGCCATACAACAAGTTATTTTCCGTGCAATATGGCAGCGTTAAAATGCACCGCATGCAAGAGACGACTTACCCCGTGTCGAACTGCCCTCTCCTGTCGCATCAATGCGATTTACCTTTCTAGCAAAGTGCGCATTGATGCGCATTTCCAGCGCATCAATGCGATGCGCTGGAAATGCGAAGCGTAACATGTCGCATTCATGTTAACTTCGCTTTTTACTCTCTTCTCGCTGCGCGGCGCATTTCCAGAAGTGTTTCCGCACGCTTTGCGCTTCGCTGGAGACCCCGATATTGCACTGCTGCCAGCCAACTATGCGCTGCTGCGGGTGACGCGCGTGATGTGGAAGCGGCAGCTGTGACGTTACCTCTGTTCGAAAGAGAATGATTGTTCTGAGAAGAAGGGCGCACGAGCTTTGGCTTTAATTTCAGCTCCTCTCGCTGTGTGCATTTGTGCAATTCTTTGCAGGCCTGGTCTCCACCACGTGATGTGTGCTCTGCGCTTGTCTGTTTGTGATTTGCACGAACTATATGGTCAGCCACTCCTCTAAGTCATATTTTTGAATAATTATTTTACTACTCCCGATGTTTACACTTCCGATCTCTGTCGATTTCTCTACAATTAGGAGTCGAATCACATTGTCCACTCACACTTGTGAACGCAAATAGACTTTAGAGAAGCAAGCGCTTACCACCTTTCTACTTTACGAAATGGTCCAGGCTTGTCATGGTGGATTATCAAACCTGCACCCTGATTTCGTCGAAAACCTAGGCCAAGCGTTTGAAGCTGCGCTGAAATTGCTTCCGCTCTCTCCCTCTACATTTCCTTCTTACACGAGCTTCTTGAATTAGAGGTCCGTGCACCGAGCGCAACGCGCCCCGCGGTAGCGACAGACTGGAGTCTCAAATCCGCTAGCAGACCATGTAAGTACAAGACGAGCCTAAGCCTAATCACGAAGAGTGGCCGGCAACATTAGCTGCTCTCTTCCAGGTTCAGCAGCAACCTGAAACCTTCGTCCAAATCGATTCCGCTCGGCTGAGCGCGCCCGCCTCGAACGAACAAGCCCCGGGGCAGGAAAGTGCGCCGTCACACAACAGCGTGCCCCAGGAAGATCTCAATCCATCTTTATCCGGGGCTTTGCGAGTCCGGCGCTTCAGCTCGAAGTCAAAACGTGCAACGGACGGAGAAGCCAAATCGAATTCCGTGCTTGAATTCGCATTCTGGACAGTGCATGTGCGTATATACAGGTGCCACATACAAACACCAGGCATTTTGGGTCGCGTCCATATACTACAACATCCCACAGGCCTGCCTCGAATGTCTGCAGTGCATTCGGAAACATTCTGTTCCCGGGCAGCATGCCGCCGCGAACCTTATTGCATTCCACAGGACAGGGAGGCGTTTCCTTTCTTTTTTTTTTTCATCCTGTGTGCTTCGTGGACAGATATAAGCGGTAGCTTCGCGCACCCGGGCTGGCGTGTTGTGTCACCATTCAACTGGAACGCGCAGCGGCGGCGACGTCGGGTCTCTTGCCGTTTCTCTCTCTCTTTCTCTCACTCTCTGTCTAGGCAATCTACGGTGGCGTCAGCGGCTGCGCCAGATCCCTGCCTCAAGCCGCTGCCGTGACGTGGCACGTTTATTTACTTACGTCGAGAACGCGTGCACTCCGGGACGTTTTTGGTGCATGCTGTGGAGGTCCCGGATAGGTTTCCTTTGATATGTGCCGCCGCTCAATTGAGAACAAGTCAGTGGACCGTCTTCTTTGCTTGAAGTGCCGAGTTTGCGAAAAGACGTTCCCATCGAAGAAACGTTCTCAAGTTGCGTCAGTGTGGCACAAGAGTATGCGCCGTGGTATATATATATTTTTTTAGTAAGCACAAGACACGTGGGCACAAAAGGATACAGAAGAGAAGCTGACATACTGCCTTATGCGACTGAAAGACGTTTCATTTGGAACTCGTTCCTAAGCTCGAATTTTCCTAGTAAAGTTTTTTGATGCGTGAACGAATAAGCAAACTATACTAGTTTCGGCATCATTTAACATGCGGCAGCATGTTGCCCTGTACCCATACCACTTGATGCTATACATATGCTACGTGTAAAATAGAAACCACACTTAATCCGAACACGCACATTATATTACGAAGCAAATCCACGTCATCTCTCTACATTCGCAGGAAAAGTGTGTTGTGTACATTGCACGACCATTATAAAAGTTTCGCGAAGATTTTTATTCATTTTCATCATTATATACCGTAACATTTCACACTCATCTTCAGATTTTAGTTTTAGGTTACGTGAGCTGCTGTAGCTAAACTGGCATAACTATCATGGTGCCCTACAGGACCTATTTCTTTCCAGCGCCTCAAAACTTTTTAGCGTTGGCGCCCTAACTAACACT
Source organism: Dermacentor variabilis (assembly GCF_050947875.1). Taxonomy (NCBI): domain Eukaryota; kingdom Metazoa; phylum Arthropoda; class Arachnida; order Ixodida; family Ixodidae; genus Dermacentor; species Dermacentor variabilis. The sequence continues at coordinate 56,489,493 of NC_134571.1, read as the reverse complement.
AATCGATCATCTACGTAGAATTAGTCAAAATGAGGCTGGTTGACAAACGAGAAGAGGAAGAAAAAATGACAACCATTCTACTCTGTGAAGATGGAATGGCAATGAAAGCTGACGACAGTCAAAGCTCTCAAACGAAAAACAAAGTGCTTTCGCTGCCATTCCATCTTCACAGAGTGGAATGGTTGTCACCTTGAAGTCGGTCACATCGCCGGAAACGTCTGGGAACGTACGGGACAGTACCTGGAGCACACGGTCCCGATTAGTCACGTCTCGTACATTTCCGATCCTCGCCAGGTCGTTCTCGAACGAACCACAGATGGTCGCACACTCTGCAACTAAATGCGAAATGTATATCCAGAAAGTCTAGCCGAAACTTGGCATCCGTACGTATGAAAGTACAGTTCACTCGATCCATTCGGCACCTCTGCTGCCGTATTGCCTTGCGAGTCTGGTGTCGTTGCTCGTTCGGAGGTGCACGGGCTCGCGAATGTCGGTTTCGTTCAGCATCGCGGGAACGTTCTTCGTCGGAGGTCGTTTCGCGCCGGCACCGTTTACATTCTCGTTGCTGTTCCCTCCGGGGCTCCTCGTGCGCATGCTGTTCTTTGGGTGTACGAACTATACGTGTCCACCCCATCAATAACGCAGTTGTTGAATGGCTCATACTGCCTTAATCACTGGCTCATACCCCCATAGACGCCGCCTCCCAATTGCGATTACAGAAGAGAAGTGAATTCTATGCTGGAATAATGAGCGGCAAAGGAGCCAGCTGTAGAAGACGACGAACGCACGAGCGCTAGCACTAGCGAGTTTGGGCGGTTGGTGCCGAGAATAGCCCGCAGTATGTGCCATTGAGCTCGGACCCTTTCTGCACTATCACCAGGGTCGGCCCACATGATGATTTTTTTTTTTTTTGTTGCCGGACGCCGTAAAAACTACGGAAGGTTAGTCATATACAGCTTTCGCTGTAAAACGACAGGCACATACTCAGAATACGAAAGATGCATTCAGTTTGGGCATTAATAGACATGACACGTTTATTTACTTATATCGAGAATGCGCACCATCCGAGACGAGTCGCTATATACGTTGACTGTCCCGGACAGGTTTCCTGTGATATTTGCTCATGTTGCTCATCATCTTGTTCGATTTCTTTCTCATCTGTATGACAACATTATCGTCATCTTCATGCGGAGTACACCGTCCTCCGTCATCACCTGTATGTGATCACCTGTATGCCGTCGTCCCTTGTATGGCGAGAGCTCAGGCGCAGCGCCTGCGCTCTCGCCAAGTCCCTCGGGCTTCGTAAGGTTTCGCCTAGCCTGTGCCTCACACACACACAAAAAAAAACTAATCCAATAACTTTCATGTTTGCCACCGAGCCCTGTTATATAACAACAACTTGACAACCAATGTTGAAAAAAAAAATACTTTGCTAAAAGTGATTTTAACAGCCGATGCCTGGCCAGCAAATCTTGATGACGGACATAGTATTAATGAAGGCGGTGGGTGAAGGGCAGACAGTCCTTGCAAACCGAAAGCACTGTCGATTCGGCCCCAGTTATTTTTTTTCCGCACTGAAGCGACTTATGTTACGTCTGCACTCGAGCTAGTCGAGAATAAATACTGACTAAAGAAAACGTTCTTTGTAATTCGGCAAGAATGTGTTCGTAATGATCCTGCCATCTTCTTCTACTAATTTCAGGCGCAAGGACTAAATGAGGGTACGCAAATCCGTGGTACTAGCACAAGCTCAGCGCGAAAGTCTGCAAAATCCCGAGCGAGGCAGTTTCTCCGAAAATCCTGGTTATAAGAACCGGACGAGAAGCTTCTTCTGTTCACTCTATTAAGCAAATAAAACTGACACCACTGGACAGTTCTCATCTTGCAAGAGAACGCCAGAAGGGCAGAAAGTAAAATAGAGAGCGTCAAATGCGCAAGTGCAGAGACGATCGAGTGTAGTACGCGTGTTTCTTTTGTCGATTCCAACGCTGCGTACACGCTAATACCGACCGCAATGTCGCATGTCCGTCTCGCCTCTTCCACGAAGGATAAAATATGGACACGCCTAACATATGGCCTAGCCCGACACCGTTTAAAGAAAACAAAACAAAAGCAGTATAATCTTAGTCTCCAGTTGCAGCTGCTCGCGTATCACGTGGGGCCGCTTAGTGCGCTGTGCCTGCCGTTGCAAAGCCTTTAATCCGCTTATGCGAGCGGATTCGACGCCTGGGCGATCGGTGACGAACAACCAAAAGAACGCGCACGAATCCGGCGGGACGGAAAGGTAACGTAGACTTGCGTGGCGTTAAGCATAATTATTTCTTTGCCAGCTTACGGCCTCACTGAAATAAGTTTCTTTTTTTTTCTTCATAATATCTTTTTTATTTGTTCCTCATGCGGTATGCATCCGCGTTTGTGTTTGGCAATGGCTAAGTGTAATTTTTATTCGCGCTCCTAAAGAGTAACGAAACTTGTCTGTGTCCGTTAGTTCGACTGAATCGAAGCAGGTTTTCCTGTTTGTTAGGGTGCATGGTTACAAAGAAGAAAAAATGTAACTACACGAAATAATTTGCAGTTCCGCCCAAAAGGCGAATCACCGATTGCGGTAGCAAATTATTAGATAGCTGTACAAATTAAGGATATTAGCTTTATCGGCCGTACAGATTTGTAAACATTCGCTTACTAACTAAATTAACTATGATAGAATGTGTAAGCGCGACTCAACGAGGACGTAGAAACAGACACACAGATACAGCGCTGTCTTTGCGTGTCCGCTACTTTCTACGTCCTCGTTCAGTTGCGCTTGCCCATCCTACCATAGATTCAAACCAACTAGCCCGTCAACGTGCTTTAACTAAGTTAACGAGCATTGTGTCACCCGCGTACAGGTAAACCTGAACACATTTCGCTTGATGACAGCGGAAACTGTCTGTGAAAACGCGGGTGTTAGGAATCGCGGCAGCAGCCTAGCCAACTGTCCTCCGTGCATCTGTCACTTCAACGTGAACGAAACGTCGAAAGCACAGCGCATACGAAGCTACCTGCACTACGCGCAGTCTGCAAACATCGCAGATCGCTTTGAAGATGAGGCCCACACGGGCGCGCACTTTGGCCAAGTCGAAGATCGCTTTCAAGACACACGAGCGCCGGCAACGCGTCCGTATGCGGCGTCCGCCAAAGGAGTCTGCTACGGCGTCCGCGATTCGCGTGGTCAACTCTGTAGTAGACGCCGCGGTTGCCTCCACTATGTACGAAGTGGCGGGCGAGGAGGACATCGAGGCACCACAGCAGTCGCCTGACCCCCCGGCCTCGGGCGCCACATGAGAGGGCACGCATCTGGGCGGCGTTTCTCGCTCGCGCACGCCAGATGGAACCGCTTTCGCGGGCTCACCCTCACACACTTTCACTCACACGCAACCTCTCGGCGACGGCAGAAATGCGCCTGGAGTGTCAATTGCTATTGCAATAAAAATACATTAATTCTGTACCTATGTGTATATAGTCAGCGGAAAATTCCTTGTGCAAGCACCCATCTAATCGCTGAGGCGATGTGAAACGTTTTTTAGATAACGGCGACTCGTCTCTATTACAAAACCTTTGCAGAAATATGTGCAGTTTTTATGTCGGGCACTGCATTGCCGATCATGGAGCGTCACTCGCGTGCCTACTATTATTTTAGTAACTGCAAAATGACGACGACGCTGAACCGCGGTGAGGTCAGCAAAGAAAGCTTTGCCTTAAAATGCGAGCGCGAAGAAGCTGTTGAAAAGTGGGGTGAAGGCTCGATGCCATTACCACAAAATGTATGGACGCCTCATGCTGAACAACCAGTGAATCTTTTTGCCATTTTGTCAGTGTCACATCAGGACGCGGAGCAGGGCCCTACCGCTTGTGAAGACTCTTGTAATGCCGATATTGATACCAAAATGTGTTCGCACTGTTGTTGAACTGTGCATCGTTTCTTTATACGTCGAAGGCGGCTTTCCGTGGTAGAAAACGCAAGAAAATAGCGGATTGATATTGATATCGGGATGGATACCATTACTGCCCACAATTCGAATGCGCTTTCCGAATGTCGCTTCTCAATTCCAACGAAACTGTATTTCTTTCGAGATGCAGGCAGAAATTACCAAAGAGTCACTGAGTTCGGCTTAGCTGAAAGGCGACACTATTGCACAGCCCTTTCGGGCCACGATACTATCGCGTGAACAAGTCTCACTTCAGTTGATGTTGATCTTGATTCTTTGAATCTCTGCGTCATTTTATTTATCCTGCAATCTCATGATACCTCGCCACCAGTCTCTGCAGTCCCCAACATCATCTCGGTGTGACGGTAACATGGCCGGATCAATAAGCATGCAATGAGCCATCGCATCGTAACGCTGTTCCCCGTGTTCTGCTAGCAGCTCCAAAAAGGTCCCTCTAGGGCTTAACGCAACATTGTTTATGGGATCGTAAATATCCTCAATGGCGCGCGCTTTTCTTTTCCTCGTGCAATAAATCTTCTGCACCACTCGTACAAACAAGTCCTCAGAAAGACAAGGAGAGAAGAAATAGTGCTGGAAACAGGTACAAAAGCCACCAAATTACGCGCATTTATTTCTGTGCATTGTCTTAATATTTGCTTAAAGTAATAGCTCGTGGTAGCTGCCTTCCCAGAAAGATAACTCAGTGTGATAGCCTCAGCCAATAATGTACATTCAGAAGAATCTTTCACTTCCGCTGTCTGGCATCGCCATTGATTTTGCCCTTCAAATAATTTTAGTGAGCATTTTTCACTCGAACCTGTTTGTAACATTAACATTGTAATTTTTGCTAAACATTGCTTTTCATGTTGCTGATTTGCTGACAAAATCTCCGGAAAGGGGCTGTAATATTTGTTCACTACTACTATTACTACTACTACTTACTATTTACCATCACTTACGGATACAATACTACTACAACTACTACAATTACAGCTATTACAACTATTAATTGTTGTTATTTCTGCTATAAGAAAAGGAGTAGCCGTCACCATTAAACTGTGGCTACATCTCTTTCTTTTATTTTCATTTCAATAAAGTAAATCTACAACCACTACTATTCTTGCTAGTGCTATACTTTTATGACCACAAAAGAAGAAGAACCCGGTTGAAGGAGTGGACTGTCACAATTCTTGCTTACGAGTTGCTGAAGGATAGAAGTCCGAGTTCTCGTATTTCTTCAACGTTAAGCCTTTTTTCTTTCTTTAATCTTGATGTACAATCACAGGAACGTCAAAGCCGGCTATTCAAAAATGCCATTTGTTCTGAATTCTTTCGGTACTTTCTCAAGAGTACAAGGAGGGGGGTTAAGGAATTATGTATACGATGGTGTCCGTCGTACACAATAAAGAAACGGAACTAGGCCGCAGTCTGAAATCCACCGCCTTAAAACTGAACAATGTGCCATAGTGGTTCATGGTCGAAACCTCCACTGGAAGAAGCATGCACAAACAACAAACAACAGCAGCCGCAACAAATGTCTTCTTATAATGCCAGTGGTTCAAAGACTTTCTCCTACGACCATACGCATAAAAATGGCGCTGACTGCATACAGCGTCAGTCTCGCGAATTTTTGCGACTCATTCGTTGCCGACCGCAGCTCACTCTGACGATTTTCTGTGCGTGTGTGTGGTTTGTACCATGACGGCGCCAACAAGGTGCTATTGTAAGACTCCTCCCCCACTGTCTTTTTTATTCACATTGAACGAATGGTGGGCACTGCGTAGCGCTTATAATTTTTCTCTTCTCAAGCTTTAACTGATGACAAACTGCAACCAATGGTCCTCGATGGTCAAAAGCTTCAATTTGTTCTCACCTTTTCACACTGCTAGCCTGGACACGTGACCGCGACTTTCCTTCGCGGACCTCTCTCTCTCTCTCTCTCTAACAAATGACACGGCACCCACAAATGACACGGTAGAGCGGGGGAATGGTGGGGTGTTAACGCCATTCGATCGATACCAGCCGAGCCGACGTGGCCTCTCAAGCGCCGACAGCCCCGCACATCTGCCTTCCCGTTATTCTGCACGCGCCCTTGATCTCCACTCACGGTCCCTGTTCGTTGAAACATCCTTATTTGAGCTTATCATTTCTGATGGCGCTTCGCCCCGTGTAGTAAGTAACTGGGATTGTCTTCCTCTCCTTATGTCCCGTCTTCGTTGTTCCTTCGCAAATTGTGGGTTCAGGCTTCTAGGAGCACTTTGTCGCATTCTGCAACGAAGATTCACGGCGCGCGCAGAAAACAGAAAGAGGGAGCACTGCGCGGATACAAATAGAAAAAAAAAGCGGCCTTAGAAACCTGAAATGGTCACTAATGCGGGCACATATTTGCATATCTTGATAGCTGTTCCTGGTATAGAAGAACGCCCACATTACTCTAGCCGGCATCAGCTTAAAATTTATTTAGATATTTGCTTTAATTCGAAAGCTCTCGACGACGTTTTCCCTCTAGCGCCTGTCATCGCAATAAATGTTCCAACAGCTTCTCAAACAAAAATACAATGGGGAACATGATTTCTTTAGACGTATCAGGATGGGGAAAGACTGCGTGCTAACGCCGAACTTCATACCTAAAGTTATTGCAGTAATTCTATAGCGTCTTGCGCTTCTAAAACGTGCAGGTTGCCTATGAATCCGCTCTAACAGCCAAACGTGTCTATATGTCGTGCTCTCCTGGAAACTGTCCTAGCAATACTTCGTGATGAACGATTAAGATAATAGAAAAATTCCAACTCACGGAGGGTTCTGTAAGAATTATATAAGGTGACTATGATTGTTGTGTTCCAAACAACTTTAAAACTTCTTGGGCGAACGACGAGCTACGCTATAGGGTATAAGCACATCGTTATTCGGACGGGCTTCCACTGCATGGTGGTTAAACAAAAAATAATAACAAAAATAATTTGTAGGCAAAATAGGCGTGTAAAGCTTCGCTATTTGATAAGCCTTCGACATTAAGCAACGGTTTCGGCCGCCGAAAGGCGTGAAGCCACCATGAGAATACTTCTCGTTCCAGTTCCTATAGGTCTTTGTAACCCAAGGCCAAAGGACCAACAAAAATGGCTCAAGTTGACTGAAATGGAGGTCTTGAGTTGCACGGAAACTACAACAGATGCCCTTCAATAGCACGAAAGACGATAACAGTGCTACGGCGATGACAAAATGACGTAAAAGGTAAACTAGGAGGTTTAACTTGCCAAAACCTGACAGATGATTACGAAGCGCCGTAATCGAGGACTTGAAAATATTTTTGACCGCCTGGATTCATTAACGTGAGCCTCACGGGTGGCTCGCGGGTCTCTTGTATGCTCCCTTATAGTTTGAAGGTATATCACTACATAATATGGTCACGTTCTTTCAATGAACCACAACTCCAAAACGGCGCTCGCGTCGACCTTCCCTGCTGGTCTTCCCGTCGTTTTCTCGACGCAAAAACAGGGGCCCCTTTCCAACTAACTTAGTTCTCCTTTCTTGGTGCAATCCAGAGCTAACCTCAGAGATCCCTAATTCTGTTCCCCTTCTCTGCACGGTAGGCAATGACAATCTCAAAAGAAAAGAACCATACTAGGGGCTCCGCTACAATAAAATTAATTCTTTCTTTTTTCTTCTACCTCTCTTCCTCGGCAGGCCTGCTGAAGCTGCAGCAGATATTCCACATGACGGCGAACAAAAAGCTCGTGGTGCGCGTGGTGAGACGCTTCTTCAACGTATCCGACGCCAACTCTTTCCTGCACCAGATGGAGCTGAACGACCGTGAGTCGCGCAAGTACGTCGTTCTGGACAGCACCGCCGACGTGGCGCGAGACATCATCATCAACCACGTGCGCGACCTGTACACTGGCCGGAGGAACTTCCACTTCCTCCTCACCAGCCTCGTGAGTAGCAGTGCATCCTACTCCTCCTTCCTCCTCCTCTCTCTCCCTGTTATCTGCTTTCCCTCTTTCCCATTCCCCCGGTGTAGGGTAGCCAACCGGACGTGATTCTCGTTAACCTCCCTCCCTTCTTATCTCTTTCCCTCCTCCTCCTACTCCTCCTTGTGTTTCCTTCGGAATCCTTTTTTTTATCCTGCGCGCGCGTGCGTGTGTGTGTATGTGTGTGCGTGCGTGCGTATGGGTTTAATATAATTATTGCGCTTTACTTTCCGAAACTGTGCAACGGGTTGCCACATTCCTACGCAGTACCATTATGATCCTCTTAATATTGCCTTACATTCGATCAGTGAGAAAATAGACTTTATGAGTTTTGTAGCGTTCGTAGGGGCTGCTGATTAACTCAGGCTACCTAGGATTCTTTATTATGCAAATAAATCTACCCTAATCGACCTAAATCTAGAAGGTGTGGTATATTATTACTTATGGGTCGTACTTTGCTGTATTTCTTTGATTTTGTATTGTTTTAGGCATCAATCGTCGCTGCTCAAAAAGTCACACCCCTGTCATCATCATGAGGAGCCGCTCAATGAAAAAAATTATGATAAATGAATAGAATTAGAGGAAACAAATTTTTACAATATACTGCGCGGGTTCATAAAGAAACATGTGTGCTTTGTAAGGATGGTAGCGTTAAAATAATGCCCATTTAGGTATGTTTATAATATAAACTGAAATTCAGCTCCACACTTCAAAAATGTGCGTGTCGTCGCATGAAACCTGCCTCTGCATTTACGTATGGTTGGCTACCCTAAGATTTATTTCGGCCGATGCAGACCTTTGATATCACATTACTATTATTCAGGACCAGTAGCGCAGTTTTCCTATAAAAATGTGAAAATAAGATCGTGGCCGGCGAAAATATTCAGGCCATCGGTTGACTGTGAAGCGTAAAGAAATATTCAGCACACCGTATTAAGCTGAAATATTGATCTGACATGGAGAATGAAGCCGCCGTAGTCTTCTGCGCATCGCAAACATCTGTAATTTTGGATGTGACATCAATTATTCTTCGAAGGAGCCTACGAAAACAATGCTGACTAGTACGACGTAGGAGGTATTCAAACATGCATTTGAATTCCCTCAGTGCTTGACACTCGTCTCGCTACAAACCTGTTTTCGATGCTTTGTGTGCCATTTATATACTCAACTACGATGAACAAATCCAACTGTTACAGAGTCGTGGGACGTTGCGGAATCATCGCCCAAATTCCAGTGAACGTAATTTTTTTCGGCGAACTACACTAAAATTTTAATTACTGTAACTAAAGACGCAGAATTTGATGTTCAGGCCGCACATAACTCGTGACACCGACCCAAATTTCTAATAACTTAGACTCGGTGCAACATTTCGTTTTTGAAGGAGACCAGGAAACGGTGCGTATAACACTTGTGTAGTGTCCTAATTATTTCACACACTTTACTTTTTGCACTTACGTAAGCTAGTTATACTTTTTCCAGGACACCATGCTAATATTTCACGTGGTTCTCAGAGCACACTTATAACACTGTGGAACGCTTTCTGAGGTACCTTATTGCAAAGGCCGTCATTAGCCCACAGACTTGAGACTTTCTCGACAAATATTGGCAAAGGTCCCTCGAAAATATTGGCAAGGTCCCTCGTTTAGTTCACAGATGACACTGTGGAAACCTTCAGTGCGCCTTGTATCACGCATGAAAATAAGGACAATGACTTCAGTAATCATTTGCAAAGATTAACTAATAAACTACAGGAACTCTCCCGCTGGGACCGCTCCTTTCTCCTGCGGTTGCGCGTCGGCTGCTACAGCACGGCCGCCCGATTGCACAGACTGCACGGAACTGGCAGCCCCGCATGTGTGGAATGCGGCGAAGAAGAGACTCTCGAGCACCTCCTGTTGCATTGCCCATCCTTTGATGTTGAGCGCACTGCGCTTTGTGCCTCGTATCGTCGCGTGGGTCTGCCTTGCGACACGGAGGGAGCCCTTCTGTTTCCCGCAGCGCACGCCTCTATCGTCAAAAGAGTGCTTGCTGCTCTCCTTGACTTTTGCTGCGAAACGCAGCTGAGAGCGCGGCTATAAGCCCCGCATCGCTCCTTCTTCAACCTTGTCCTTTTTTTTTTGCCGCTTTCTTTCCTTCTCTTCCTGATCCTTTTCTCCCCACTCCCCTTACCCTGTGCAGTGCTGTTGAGGTGTCCTCCTTTGAGAGACAGTTACGGCACTGCACTTCTCTCTTCCTTTCTTCTAAAAATCACTACACACACACAGGAACTTTGGCTCCACATTGCCCCTAGCATGCCCCGGATTAAGATTAAGTAACAAAGACCTATTAAGTAACAAAGACTCGCTTAAATAATTTATTACCAAGGCTGTATTCACGTGATGCTCTTCACACTTTTCCCACACACCCGATGTTTTCTACACTATTTTCTCAAAACGTAAACTCTGTAACACACTCAGTTCTTTCAGGACTTCGGGTAAACATCCTGCGCGTATTCATAAAACACACTTCTAACATCTGAAACACTTCTATTTGTCATTTACGACGAAGGTGGTAGTTAACCTACGCAGTTCAAACTTCAAATGTGCATCACCCACAACATGCTACCCCAATATGACAATTGAAGCTAACGTTTAGTTCTGGACAGCGAGCACCATGCTCCGGCAGTTTGTGTCGCTTCGGCCGTCTGTCGAACTTCAACGCAATGCACCCGCGGAGCTCAATTGGCAGCATCTTCAAAAAAAAAAACCGTTACCTCAAAAGATCGGCCACATTTAAACAACTTTCTATCGGGAATGCCGCGCGGTACTCACGTTTAATTATATGCGCATTTACGGTAGTTTGTCATTAATTCCCTGCTGCTTTAGGGAAGTGTCTTCTAAAGCAGCACATCTTCTGAAATATTTTTACAGCGAATCTATATGTTGCTACCGATTCGTGCGTCCGTCTGTCGATCGCCTGTAGGCCGAAAACTCTTCCGGCGCAAAACCACGCGCATGCGCGAAAAAAGAAAAAAAAAACAGCGCGAACAGGAACTGCGTACCGATGATCCAACGGCCTACCAAGCTATCGTTTAATGAACCGTCTCGATTAAGCCAGTGATAAACACCGGGGCACCACGTTGCAGCTTCGCTGGTTAACCATCTGTACGGAGTACTTGGGCGGTGATATTTTTTTAAATGCTACTGATTACGCGGTTGCATTGCGGCGAAGTTTGACAAATTGCAGAAGAGGCGATGTCAAAAAATCCTGCGGAAGAACATTCTACGCACTTCCTATAACATCTCTACAGAAGAAAACAAGCAGTTTTTAATTATTTGTAGCTTTATCATTCTCCCAAATACTTCGAATCTTTAGTGCGCATTACCCATGATGTGCCCCTTCCTTTTCCAGCTGTAGTATCGAAATATGAAAGTGGTGCCACATTTGGTTCAAGCAGGACAGCAGGCTCTTTGCAAGCGCTCCCTACACAATTTCTACATAACTTCTAAACAGACACGAACGCCTCTAAAAGGCTTTTCGGTGAGCGCTGCTACATCATCTGCTCTTGCTTTACACGTGGTGTGTTTCCTTTTCACAATGCAGGTAATGGACGAGTACTTTAACAACCAAATCCTCGAGCTCGGCGTGGTCAACGTCACCGGCTTTAGGATTATCCAGGTCAACAAAGACGAGTTCAAACAGTTTCACAAACCTTGGGAAAAGCTCGACCACAGCAAATGGCCTGGAGCTGGAACACCCCATGTATCCGTAAGCATTGTGTTTTCTTGCTTAGTGGCTCCGAAAAAAAAAAGACACTCCTCATGCATAGGTTTGATTCCTTACGATAAACCCCCTTGGATGGATTTCTTAGAGTGTATGTGGCTATAATGCTGTCATGGGGACTGCCTGTCGCCATTACTGAGAAAGCACTTTGTGGCAACCCATTATTGCACTTCACCTGTAGTTTATTTTTTCCGCCACATAACAAAGACAACAAGGTATCTACTATCTCAGGCGCACCAGAATCCCCGTGCGTTTCATGTGTGACCAGTGTTGTGAGCTGTCTTTAGTGTATCTGCTTGGCCTTGCTTTGCATTCCAGTGTGTCATGTGACCTATGCTGTGAGCGTTTTAGTGCCCTTATGTGAAGTTACTTCATATACGACTTTTTTATTCTGGTTCATTTCCATTTTACAGTGCCGACTTCTCTCCTTTCTGGAACGCATTCATTACTATGTGAGAAGATAGTAGCGCACGAGAACAGAAAATTGTGCGAGTTGGTGTTCTTCGCGATGACCGGCAGCGCGAACGACGAGGACGAAGAAAGAACCACACAGTACGAGCGTTCAACTTCAATTGCAGTAAACTGTAAAATAATTTACGCCCTTATTCACTGTTAAGTGTGTAAGTTATTTTACAGTGTACTGTAGTCGAAGTTCAGCGCTCATCCTGTGTGATTCTTTCTTGGCCCTCGTCGTTGGCGCTGCCGGTTACCACGAAGTAGGCGGCGCCGCTATTAGGCGCCGACATCTCCTAGACGTCATAAAAAGAAGAAAAACAGTAAAAGAGATTGCCGCTCTAATGGTTCAACACAAACATGTGATAGTGTCTTCGTGTGTTACTGCTAATGGACATCCATTAACATCGCAAGAATACACATTAATATCATTAATATTATGAATATTCTTATTTCGTTCCTGAATTCGTTGTCATGTAGCAATTTTTTTGTCGTATTTGTCGAAATTAATGAAATTGCCGGAAAAAACGACCCTATTATTTGCGATGCTGAAATAAGAAGCGACAGAATTGTTGAGGTGGAGCCTTTCCCTGCGTTTTGGCGCATCTACATGATGCCTCGTACTGGTATTTTTCGACGTTTTTTGCTACATGTAAAACTTTGTTGTAAATAGCATCAAGATTTGCGCGCCTCCAAAAGAAACCTAAGACGGTGAGCACATCGACGGTGAGCACATACTTGTGTGAAATTAGACGTTTTATTAGAGAAGCGACCACCGATTTTATTAAGAAGCATTACTGACAATAAAGGGTAGGACATGTAGTAGCACTACCTGGTTAGGGTTCCAAGGCACGCAGTTGCCTGAGTATAACAATCTAGCGTGAAGCAGAGAGAGAGAGAGAGAGATGAAGAGGAAAGAGAGGGAGCGTAACCGGATATTAGAATCCGGTTTGCTACCCTGCACTGGGGTTGGAAGATAGGGGTTGGAAAGACAACAGAGAGGAAAGGGCCAGAAAATGAAAAAAATATATGCATACACAGAGACACACACACAAAGGGCGTTCCAGTTATAGGCGTTCATATCGTGCAGCAAATAAGTATTACACAAAGGCACAAGAACTTAACGAGACGAGTGCTAACTGACAACTAGTAACATCATTTATGAGGCTGTAAGATTTCATTGCACTGCTTCAGCCTTCCTCAATACGCATATTTCTATAAGTGCACAAGCGCTTCTCCAAACCAATCTGTCTGAATGCAGCTGGCAGCGGCGTATAGTCGAGCACGTCAACATGTTTTGAGCGGTAAAGCGCCCTCGCCGCGGGGACAGAGCGTGTTGTGGGAAAAGAAATAATTATTACAAATCGAACAGCCGTCTCAAAAATGTTCGAATTCCACAGAGAACAATATCGCCGTCTATCTCAAAACAAGAAATAATTGCAACTATGAAATTCTGCACAATAAGTCAGCCGCACTCACTGCAATCTTTCTCACTCGTACTGAGTACATACTGTTTGGATCCCACCGATGGCATCGGTTGTTGGGAACTCGGCGCTGACGCCCGTGGTTGTACCTGGGTCGCAAGCCCCAAGGGTAGCGTTGGCCTGGCGGCCTGGGGTACAACTGGAAGCATCCGAAGGTCCCGGCAAAGCATGAGTCGACTGGTAACAACAAAACAACTTGTTTATTTTAACATCGCAAAGAGTTGGCGGTCAGGTTGACCGAAGTAGAGAGACGGGAGAGCACTTTACTCAACAGAAGAAATCGGAGCCCTCCTTTTGGCGTCCGGGGGCAGCTGTTTTTATACTCTCGCAGTTGAGGGCAAGAAGGAACCCCTCAATAGACGAGCACGTGATTGTACAATGGGCTAATGGTGACGCACACTGTCGTAGCGCCGCCGGTCGGGCACAAAGACTGGGAGGAGAAGGTAACTTCGGCTCTCGTAGCGCCTCTGGTCGGGCACAATGACTGGAAGGAGAGGGTGACCCCCTGCTGTCGCATCGCCGCCGTTCGGGCACAATGGCACATACACTCACACACGCACATGAAGACACGTGGCATCGGAACATGCCTGGAAATGCCTGGAAACGCCTGGAAACGCCTGGCGGGGAGCGTTGCGGCGACGCCGAACGGGCCAAAATGTCTGCCGCCCCGCCGCAGTCGCGCCGGCAAAACCGCGCGTCGCAGGCGAAACGCAACAGATCGCCCCGCCGGGGGAAGGAGATCCCGATGGACAGGGGACTGCATCCGCTGTCCGGAGGGATGTCGCTCGATGATGCTCATAACCGAAGTCGGGCGTCCCTCGACGTTTCTTGAGCGCAGCGCACAGAGAAGGCCTCGTTCTCTCGTTCAGGTTCGCACGGGACACTGCAAAGTGACTTCGGGAGAGTTCACATTTTTGTTCTCGTTCCCGGCAAGCGTTAGAACTACGCTGAAACTCAACCGCTCAGTCAGCAAGCACGGCACAACCCTCACTAAGCCCTGCCAGGCTCTTTCCCCTTTTTATACCACTGCCTAGTTCCTTACAGTAGTCTAGCATCACTCAGAACGCGTCCACAAATTGGAAAATTCCACTAGAAAGCATATCATCACTTTGAAACACTAAACAAAAGCAATATGTTAAAAAAAATCCTGCCTCAGGAAGAAAAAACATCAGTAACAAACAATTTTGAGGCTGATTCCTACGTTAGGGGCTTCGACTTAAGCCATCGGCGTTACCGTTGAGACTCCCCTTTTTGTAACGCACCTCAAAGGAATATTGTTGCAAAGCGAGGCTCCAGCGCAGGAGGCGGCCATTTTTGGGAGAGATGGTCTGCAGCCATTGGAGAGGGCAGTGATCCGTCTCAATGATAAACCTCGAGCCGGCTAGATAGCATGACAATTTCTGAACGGCCCACACGAGACATGCACACTCTTTCTCGGTGGCGCTATACGCCTGCTCACGACTGGTCAGCTTACGACTAGCATACAGGACGGGGTGTTCTACTTCTCCATTTTCCCGTTGGCACAGTACAACGCCCATGCCTCGCTCACTAGCATCGCACTGAACAACGAACCCTTTGGTATAGTCTGGCGATCGTAGCACAGGCTGGTTTGTTAGGGCACTCTTTAGGGCGCTAAAAGCTCTTTCCTTTGTCTCGTCCCAGACGACTGTTTGAGGCTCTGACTTTCTTAGAGCATCCGTCAGGGGAGCCGCGATATCAGAGTACCTGGGGATGTACCTCTGATAGTAGCCGGCGACACCTAAGAACGACCGAATATCGGTCTTTGTGCGCGGTTGCGGAAAGTCTCGCACAGCGGCCACTTTTATTTCAGAGGGGCGGCGACGACCCTGACCAATCACGTGACCGAGGTAGACAACCTCGGCCTGTGCTAACTGGCACTTAGGAGCCTTTACTGTCAAGCCCGCTTCGCGCAGGCGGGTTAGCACTGCCCGCAAGTGTGCCATATGCTCAGACCAGGATGCGGAGAATATCGCTACGTCGTCTAGATACGGTAAAGCGAATTCTTGCTGTCCCCGCAACACTTTATCCATGAGGCTTGAAAAACAGTATGGCGCGTTCTTCAAACCAAAACTCAACACTTTAGGACGGAATGTTCCCATTGGTGAAATGAACGCCGCATACCTACTAGCCTCTTCTGTAAGTGGAACCTGCCAATAACCCCTGACAAGATCTAGGGTGGAAATAAACTGAGCGCTACTAACTTTCTCAAGGCGCTCCTCGATGTTAGGGATCGGATAAATTTGATCCTTAGTGATGGAATTAAGCCTGCGGTAGTCGACGCAAGGACGAGGTTCCTTGCCCGGTACCTCAACTAAAATCAAAGGGGAGGTATAATCACTCTCACCTGCCTCAATAACACCGAGCTGTAGCATTTTCTTTACCTCAGCCTCCATAATATCGCTCTGGCGGGGTGACACCCGATACGCCTTGGATCGTACTGGCTCTGGGGAGGTAAGTTCTATATCATGAGTAAGTACAGAAGTCCTACCAGGCCTCTCAGAGAACAGACCTTGAAACTCTTGTAATAGCTGGTGTAGTTCGGTTTTCTGCTCGGGCGACAGCGGTGCTTTACTGATAAGGTCACTAATGACTTGACCGGTGTCTTCCCTGTTCGTCACTGAGCCTAGTCCCGGAAGCTCGACCGGAAGCTCTTCAGGAACGTTTACCATCATGCACACCACTGCTTCCCTTTGTCTATAAGGTTTGAGCAGATTACAGTGGTAAACTTGCTGTGCTTTCCGCTTTCCTGGCAGACTTACCACGTAGTTAACGTCCGACAGTTTCTGAACAATTCGTGCTGGGCCCTCCCACTGCACGTCTAGTTTGTTGTTTAGCGATGTGCGCAATATCATGACCTCATCGCCCACCTCAAAACGACGGGCCCTGGCTGTCCGATCATAATAAACCTTGGCCCTCTGCTGGGCCTTTGTCATTGCTTCACCTGACAACTCCTGTGCCCTTCTTAAGCGTTCGAGGAGCTTAAGTACGTACTCCACCACGACTGGGTCGTCGCCCCTACCTTCCCACGATTCTCGAAGCATGCGAAGCGGAGATCGAAGCGAGCGACCGTACACCAGTTCAGCTGGCGAAAACCCCGCAGCCGCATGCGGCGCGGTCCTTAAAGCAAACATCACCCCAGGCAGACACAGCTCCCAGTCAGTTCGATGTTCTAAACACAACGCTCTCAACACGCGCTTCATGACGGAGTGGAGCTTCTCAACGGAATTCGACTGTGGGTGGTACACTGAGCTGTGTAGCAGCTTTACCCCACACCTTTCGAGAAAAGTTGTCGTCAAAGCGCTAGTAAACACTGTGCCCTGATCTGATTGGATTTCCGCAGGAAAACCAACTCGCGCAAATATGGACAGTAGTGCATTGACTATCTCAACTGAGCTGAGTTCTTTAAGCGGCACTGCTTCAGGGAACTTTGTCGCTGGGCAGATCACAGTCAAAATGTGTCTGTACCCCGTGGCTGTTACCGGCAGAGGTCCCACTGTATCAATAACGAGCCGTCTAAAAGGCTCCGTAATGATAGGTACCAATTTCAACGGCGCCCTCGATTTGTCCCCTGGTTTGCCCACCCGCTGACAGGTGTCACATGACCTCACGAAGTGGTCTGCGTCCCGAAAACACCCCGGCCAATAGTACTCTTGCAAGAGACGGTCCTTAGTTTTCTTAACTCCTAGGTGTCCGGACCACGAACCCCCGTGTGACAAGCGCAACAGATCCTGACGATAGCATTGAGGCACGATCAGCTGATCGAACTCCACTCCTCGGCGGTCTAGATACTTCCGGTACAGGACTCCACCTCTTTCCACAAAACGCGCAGTTTTCCTGGCGATACCTTCTTTGACATTGCAGCGCACGTTTTCCAGGCTGCCATCCTTTTTTTGCTCGGCTATCAAAGCCGACCGGCTGACTTTTAGCAACCTATTAAGTCCGTCTGACGTAGGCGCGATGAGCAAATCAGTAGATAGCTCTTCTAACTTTCCCGCATCGGGATTTTCCTCTCCGGTATCTGGTGCCTTTAACGTTACAGACTCAAGTTTATTCAGTTCGGGCGTGCTCTGAATATCAGCTTGCTGCGCCTCTGACCCTTTTTCGTTGTTTGATAACGTCGGCCCCGCAACTACCGCCTTTGCAGCGAGCTCCCGAACTTTCGATCTGGTTAAGGCCTGAACACTAGCTTCACCAAACAAAAGCCCCTTCTCGCGCAGGAGGTGATCGGACCTGTTTGAAAATAGGTACGGGTACTGGGGGGGCAGCATAGATGACACTGCCGCCTCCGTCTCAAGCGCTCCGAAAGGTCCTTCAATAAGCACTTTTGCTACCGGCAGACACACGCTATGAGCTTCCACGGCTTGCTTGATCCACGCGCACTCGCCCGTGAACATATGGGGTTCTACGTAAGACGGGTGAACTACATCCATCGTAGCTGCGGAATCGCGAAGCACTCGGCACTCTTTCCCGTTCACGAGGAGGTCTCGCATGTAAGGCTCGAGAAGCTTCATGTTCTCGTCAGTGCTGCCTATTGAAAAAAACACAACTTTTGGTGTTGTTTCCGGACACTGCGTCGAAAAGTGACCCGGCTTCTGGCACGTATAACAAACGCGCGCTTGCCTCATCTCGAACCGCTTTCTGCGTTCGGCTTCGGCTGCCGCCGTCTCCTTAGGTTCGGTCGCACTGCTTCCACTCGCATCCGCACTACGCGTGTTCCCCTTTGCTCTCATGGGTGTGAACTTCGGCCTCTCAAACTTCGAGCCAAATTCACCCTTTTGACCGTCCTTAGCTCCGCGAGCCCGACGCGTCACAAACTCCTCGGCTAGCTCAGCGGCTTTAGCCACCGTACAAACGTCTGGCCTATCCAAGACCCAGTATCGCACTTTCTCCGGTAACCGACTATAAAACTGTTCTAGCCCGAAGCACTGCAGAACTTTATCGTGGTCACCAAACGCTTTCTCTTCTTTGAGCCACTCCTGCATGTTTGACATAAGCCTATACGCAAACTCTGTATATGACTCACTTCTGCCTTTCTCATTTTCCCGAAACTTCCGACGGAACGCCTCCGCAGACAGCCGGTACTTTTTTAGCAGACTCGATTTTACTTTGTCGAAATCCTCTGCCTCCTCTCTATCCAAGCGAGCGACTACGTCGGCCGCCTCGCCGGGTAACAAAGTGAGCAAGCGCTGTGGCCACGTTTCCCGAGAGAACCCCTGCTTCTCGCACGTTCGCTCAAAGTTAACCAGGAACAAACCAATGTCCTCTCCAAGCTTAAACGGCCGCATCAGGTCAGTCATTTTGAACAATACGCGTTCTCCATGCACCGTGTGCCTGACTTCCATTACGAGCGCGTTCCATCTCTATCTCGAGACGCTTCATTTCCAACGCGTGTTGACGGTCGCGCTCTTTTTTCTCTTGTTGCTCTCGCTCTTTCTGTTCTTTACGTTCACGCTCTTCTTTTTCTTTCTGTTCTTTACGTTCACGCTCTTCTTTTTCTTTTTGCTCTTTAAGTTCGCGCTCCTGTCTATTTGCAGTCTCCCTCTCCTCAATGGTCTCAAGGCATTCCGACAGCTCGTCATCCTCAGCCTCTAACTCAAGAATAGCCTTTAGCAGTTCAGGTTTTCTTAGTTTGTCTGAGACATCCAGACCCAACTCTCTTGCAAGCTCCAACAATTTCGGTTTGCGCAACGACTTCAAATCCATGGCTGCTCTGAATGCTGCTTTCTCTACTGCTTACTATTGTCTTGCCGCAAACTAACCCGGCAGCAACGACAACCGCAATTACCAGCTCTGTTTCTGACACTAACAAAAGCCTGGCAAAGCTCAGAAGAAAAAGTCCCGCACTCACCAAACCTCGCAGCCAAGAGTCCAGCGCAGTCGTTCCGCTGCAGGCAACCAGTCATCACACAGGGCTCGTTGCACTGCTCCCGGATCGTCGTTGAGCTGCTCAGCATACAGTCAACTGCATATCTTCGCTGCTGGCCTCCGTTGTCGCGATCTCACCGCTGGCAGACAGTTGTTTGGATCCCACCGATGGCATCGGTTGTTGGGAACTCGGCGCTGACGCCCGTGGTTGTACCTGGGTCGCAAGCCCCAAGGGTAGCGTTGGCCTGGCGGCCTGGGGTACAACTGGAAGCATCCGAAGGTCCCGGCAAAGCATGAGTCGACTGGTAACAACAAAACAACTTGTTTATTTTAACATCGCAAAGAGTTGGCGGTCAGGTTGACCGAAGTAGAGAGACGGGAGAGCACTTTACTCAACAGAAGAAATCGGAGCCCTCCTTTTGGCGTCCGGGGGCAGCTGTTTTTATACTCTCGCAGTTGAGGGCAAGAAGGAACCCCTCAATAGACGAGCACGTGATTGTACAATGGGCTAATGGTGACGCACACTGTCGTAGCGCCGCCGGTCGGGCACAAAGACTGGGAGGAGAAGGTAACTTCGGCTCTCGTAGCGCCTCTGGTCGGGCACAATGACTGGAAGGAGAGGGTGACCCCCTGCTGTCGCATCGCCGCCGTTCGGGCACAATGGCACATACACTCACACACGCACATGAAGACACGTGGCATCGGAACATGCCTGGAAATGCCTGGAAACGCCTGGAAACGCCTGGCGGGGAGCGTTGCGGCGACGCCGAACGGGCCAAAATGTCTGCCGCCCCGCCGCAGTCGCGCCGGCAAAACCGCGCGTCGCAGGCGAAACGCAACAATACTGTTTTTCTCGTCCTTTATTTCTCCCCAAGAAGTTGATGCGTTGGCTAGGTCTCAAAAGCGAATGTCCCCATTAGAAAGCGGAAGCGGCACAGAATGAGGAAGTGAACAAGCCAAAAACATCGACAAAATCTAACATGGCAAGTGGTCATAGCCGTCCAAGCTGACTAATAACCACTTCCACCAATCCAGACTGCAACAATACGATACAACGGCGATTCCGGAGATCTCGTTGCTCTTATTTCAGCAATGGGCATTACGAGCACGGCACCAACGCAGCTGTAGTATCCGTTGTGACAACGACCATGAGTATAATAAAGTAAAAAGCATTTGTATCACTGCTTAGTGACAGTGGCTATGATAAAATACGTCTTTATGTTTGTTGCGTTTGCAGTAGATTTATCCCCAGCTGTTATCAACTCGATTCCCGCACTGTAGTTTCTGCGAGGGACGACTGTACGACGCTTCTGGGCTGCCGCCATGAAAGGAGTTCAGTGAAGGATAAAATCCACTTGCTTCAGACAGAAATTCCAGTACAACACAATGACCCGGGTAGCATTGGAGAAATCCTTCAAGCGTTCTAACATCCTGATTTCTGTGCAGCGATTCGCGCTTCTAGCACTGCCCGCCCGACTACAGTGCCGGTCTCCAGCATCAGCTCTGCTCATATTAGCAATTTGTGCTCATTTTTTTTCGTTTGACTCGTTTGTTTCATTTCGAGCTTCAAAATTTATTGCGTGTCTTTGTGGATAGCGTTTACTATTGTATAGAAGTGTCCCATTGATGACAGTTACAATTATTGCGGTAGTATTCTTTATTTCTTTTCTTCGTTCCCATTGATATACCTGAAGCTGCTAAAGTGACAACCGTCACACAGAAGGCGAAAGACAATCTACTCACAACAGCTGTGCATCAGAAGAGCTTAGCAAGTGTGATTTACTCCACAGTTCATCCCTTATGTCAACGTCATGTGTTTTCTGCGCTTTCATTTCGCGTTTCATTGCATAGCGAGATCGGGTATTTTAGATCTTTTTGAACAGTGTTAACTTTCCTAGCGCGCATTCTCTGATTCTTGTTGAGGCTATTCAGAGAAACAATGTAGCCGACAAATATAACATCTAAATCTACATTCAACATCGTGTTAGAAAAAGAAAAGCGCATAAACAAACGGTGCAAATACAAGCACGTAATTAAAAAGAATTAGCTGCGGCTTAGCTCAGGTAACCATGGATATGCAAAGCAAAAGCTCGGTTTAGCCTGGTTAAGTGTTGGTTTCAGATGGTTTACCTTTGATTTAGCTGTAATTATTATACCTAGGTATACAATCATCGTTAAGCCAGGTATGACGGCTGTGCCTAAGTCGGTGGTTAGGCATGACTGTGATTAGGCTTGGGTAGACACGCATCGTTGGACAGTGCGACACCTGTTGTACCACAGGGAAAGCGCAAGTGCTAGTCATATAAAGAGACGCCGCGAACATGCCCAACGTCGAAGCACAGACGGGCAAGGCGAGAACATTGATCTCGACGGTGCGACGCCTGTTGAATTCCGGACCCTCTCCGGTGAAGCTGCTCGCCGGGCGATATCCGCGGGGTGGTCAGACGCCGCTTGGCGACGACGGCTCAAAGCCTCCCGCTCCCGCGCAACGCTCAGAGACGACGGCCCGGCCTCGCTCTCGTCCATGGCCAAGCTCGCACTGACTAGGCGAGCGCGGTGTTCCTCTTAGCCAGGCGCGCGGGGAGTCACGTGGTCAGGCGGCGACCCAGCTGCGGAGAGCGCATGCGCCAAACCGGTGGCAGTGGCAGTGGAGCTCGGCGCGGCGAGTCACGTGGTGCGTTGTCAAGGCTAGGGCAAAGCTGCGGTCAAATGAAGGTCAAATTGCTGGCGACGGGGAAGCTCGGCTTGACGCGGTTAGTAAAGCTTCCCCATTAAAAAAAATCGGCAATTAAGTAGCCCTTCCTATTACTGCTATGGTAAGATTGCAAATGGACCTTGCCAAGGCACTGCAAGAGCTTGAAATGAAGAAACGTGAAGTCATTGCTGAGTTTTCTGCAGCACTACAGCAGCGAGGATTGAGTGAACAAGGAACCGTCAACCTCACACGATAATACTTCTCATGCTACACTATATACAGCCGGAATTCACACATTTCCATCGTATCGCACTGTCGTTACTACTGCTTTCACATCCACGAACCAATTTTGCATTCATCTGCGCTTGCGCTGTACATTCAGAACTGCTGCTTCACGGAAAGCACTTACACTACCACTTATTCCCTCACCGATGCGCATGTCGCCTGTAAAACGAGGACAGTGGAAAGTGAACACTGTTATCCGTGGCCATAAAGCGATGGTGTCCTTGCGACGACTTCGAAGCAGGACGCGAATGTCTGGCGACGCTGTGGTGCACACTTCGCCCGAGAAAATAGGTTACACAATTATTCCCTCAAAGCCGCACTTGAATAGGTTTGATTACATTCTGACACCCGTTACGACACATAACGTCTATAATCCGAAGAGCAGGAGCGTCCTTGCATACCTCACAACCAACGGCGTTCCCGAACGTGCTAGCTTCCATACCTGTGATATATTAGACTGAAAGGGGCAAGTTTCTCAACTGCGGTCATGTTTCCATATTGCCCTGAACGCTCCTAGCTGCCCCAAAATATCTTCTACGGGCAAGATAAAAAAGCATCTTATACAGCAAAAATGGAAGCTGATCTAAGCACCTTTTATGCCCAGAAAGATATGGAACAAGTGACGTAAATAAGCAAGCGCCGAAGAAAATTCACAAATATGCTAATATATGCCCGGTGAGCACCTTCTCAGACGTGAAATACGAGTGCATGTGCCGCGAAAAAAAAAAAGAAGAGCACTCGCGAAAGTCTTTTTGCTAAGAGAAGATGTACTCGCTCATATATTATTGTTGCGCCCTTGATCATGCCTGCCAAAGGAGGGCGCATTTACATGTAAATCCATCGCCTTCTGATAACGCCCACTAGCGCGTTACGAGCAAAATATGCCCAAAAAAGAAGGATCTCGAATGCCTGTGATCCATTCCGCGCACCGTTGATGTATTGGGTGATTTTCCATTCAGAATATTTGCAGACCGGGCTTGTTTGAAGCCGCGGTACATCTCTTTGAAGTTTTGAGGTAAAGAAACAACGCTCGAGATATGCGGGCTTTATTGCGGTAGTGTTTCTGCACGTCCTTTTTGAAAGCTTTTAATGGAGGGAAGGCTCGATGGACACGTTTGTGTGCCTTAGGGTATACGCATACTGAATATGCATTCTGGTCGGACTCAAACAGAATACTGCAGATACGTCAACATTCGAAAATGCCTCGACCTCCAATTTGAATATCCTTGAGATATTGGGAAGTTGTATGGACGAGCACCGTGCATACTAACCTTGGGAGCTTTTTCAGCAATTTTTTTATTATTAAGATTTCGTTAAGATTTTTTTGTCTAAATAGACTTCATATGTGCCACTGATGAGGTGAGTTCTGTAACTACCGTAGCCGTGACTGTCAGCTAGCTAACTACTACACATGCTGACAGAACTGCAAGCACATAAATGCTTCGAGCCCTTTTGTTATACTCCAGCAGAATTTTATTGAGAGTTATAAATCTCGACGGTGGCGTATAGAATAAAAAACAAAATCAGAGTCATTCTAGTCTATGAAGGTGGGTGATTAGCGAAGCTATGTATGGTGATAAATATGTTGATAATGGTAGTGTAATGAAGACACAAGCCCCAATAAATTTCGTTCTCTTACGACTTTTTGTTGTTTCACTAAATTGCATACTCAGTGCGGTTTCTTAGTTTTTAACCTTCTTTTGTTTGCTTTTTTAGGATTTATTAGTTGGTCACCAAGGGGGCTATCGCTTTCTGATCGCTATGACACAAGGCCAGTGGCTCTATGGCGACACTGGAAAGGTTCTTGGCCAATATGAGGTCTATACGCGACCGGTGAAGTGTCGTGGGCGCACTGATGTTTGTTTAACATTGTATGCCGAACCTTTTCAAGAGAAACGCCACGGACCACATTCCTTCTGGCCGAGACACGTCTATGCTTAAATCACCTACAATCAATAGAGAAGTGGATTCGGTAGGGCTGATACAAAGGTGCATACACGATTGGTGTTTGCGGCGCCATCTTCGTCCGTATTACGTGCCACCCGCCGTCGCCATGCACATTCCCGCTCCTGTTCACGACGCGCTGTTCTTCCGCAGTCCTCGCCGCACGCGGCCTACCCATCGCACGGATGGAAGCGAAGTGAGATAAGGTAATGTGGTTTGCCTAGAGAGCCTGTGGCGTAAAAGCACAATCCCTATTAAACAGTGTCTATTCCGGGGTTACTTTTTTCAGTACAATATTTTGTTATCACAACACGTTTTGACACCTCTCGCGATCGAACACAGCTAGGGCACACCCAGCGGTACGCTTTTTGCTTTATGCTTTAGCTCTTTTATATCTGGCGTGGCCACCATCTTTTATGACTACGCACACAAACCGCCAGGACCTAGCATATAACAGCTCTGCTGTAAAAAATCTAGCGATATCTATCCTATTCTCAGTAGCCACACGCTTACATACTGACGATCTTATAGTGCAGTGATGATGCATATTTATTTATATAGAGGATTAATGTACGGGGCGTCAATTTGGTGACAAGATACGCCACTGCCGCAGCGATGTGCGAAGTTGGCGCCATTCACCGCCGTGCCGTGACGTGGCGAGGAAGCGAAGACGAGGCGAAGGGGAGAGGGAGCGATGGCGTAAAGGAGTAAGGGTAGGCAGCGGTTATTGGGACATCAGCGTGGACACCGAAATAACAGTCATGCTTTGCAACTTTTAATTAGAGCTGCTTACGCACACTTATTTGACATAGCTGTTAAAGCAACAAAGCAATGGCTTCGCTTAAACTGCATACCTTTCTTGCAGGCCGACGTGGCGCTGATGCATGACGCAACAAAAGTGATCCTGGACACGTACAGTCGCTTGCTGAAGAACAAGTCGGACATCTTCCGCAACAACTTTCGCAGAGGGGAAGTGTACAACCGTGGAATGAAAGGCATCGACTGCCAAAGCTGGCCTGCCGTCACATGGGAGCACGGGAAGGCTATCGCCGAGTTTCTGAGACAGGTGAGAGGCAACTGGTGACTTAACCTGCAGATGACAGCAATGCGCCAAGGAGCTATAGTTAGCTCTTCGTGTAGGCAAAATTCACTAATCAGCCATATTGTCGGAGTGCGGCGCACAAATCTATCTCAAAAACGCGTAAGCTCTGCCTTTCCATAACTGCAAAAGAACTTACTGCATCCGATACTCTTTAGGGCGGCGTTACATTCCGTAAGGGCCGTGTGGATTAAATAGAAACTCAATATTATTAACCGTTATTGAATCAATCAGGAGCCGTAAACCACCAATCATTAAGATTCTCTTCAGTGCAATTTTGGACGCGTACAATAGGGTTTTGAAATGTAAATATATGCCACTACGGGTCTCTTAGGCTGGATATCTCAATGGCATTCCGTTTCAGGAGGCTGCAGGTGAGCCATGGGGATTACTGAAGACTTGCAAGCATTGGATTAGGAGCCTTGAGCACTTGCTTCCTATTCGCGCAAACACCACTGGCCCTTTGGTCGTCCCAGATATCATAGACGCAGATCACGAGCTATAGAGCTTGACTTTGGTGTCACGGCGCTTCACTGCACTTCCTCTTTTCTTTTTTCTATTTCCCCTTTCCCTTATCCCCAGTGAAGGGTAGCAAACAGGACGCTCGTCTGGTTGACCTGCCTGCCTTTGCTCTTTTTGCTAGTTCTCTCTCTCTCTTTCTATGTATAGTTTAAGATTTACTTTAGCTCTCCTTGAGGTAAAATATACGTTCCGAGATGAATGAATATAAAATTTTACGGAGAGTACACCAGAAAGGATTCAATAAGACTAGGGAAAGAAAAATTTGAAAAATTTGTATGCTTCTTCGACTACATTCAGGAGTTTCCCTCAGGCTTTCCTTTTTTTTCTTTAAAAGAACTATGATATCGGTGTGTAGAAAATAACGACCTTCGTATCACTTTGGACTCTCAGCATGTCTTCGATAGGGCAAGTTCAACGGAGTTATTCAAGAACTAAGACAACTTCGCGTTTTCGTTTTTGTTTCGTTATTTAATTTGACAATTTGTGAATCCGCTGTTGACCTTGAACTTCACATTCTACATCGTTAATCCGACAGAAAAAGAAGAAAATCACCGACGCGTTAAAACGCATATCGGCATTGTTTTCCTGCATCAGAACAGGGTATAAATCTTGAAAAAATGCTATGAAATATCGCGGCGACGACCGAGTCTCTGGGCGTCAGTAACTGTTACCGTTGGCCACCCCCTCCCCTCGACGTGATATGCCCGTTGAAGTAATCACTTGTTAATCTAAATCCCCTCTCGTACAGGCTAGCGGTCTAGTTGCATATGTGCAACCTATCTCAATCTGCTGCCGACGCAGGCAAAATACATATAACCAAATCTCTATCTGCAACAAGTTGAACACAACAGAAGATTAATGAAAACGCTTGCAAAGACGCACTACACTCGTTCATGCGCAGGGAGCAAAATCCTCTTGGCTTGTAATGATCTGACTTGGCCATGATTCTGCTTTTCTTTACCGGTAGTCTCATTTCGTGCTTCAGTGTATCTGCACCCGGAAAGAAATCAAAATTTTCTATTTTCTTTCTTCTTTTGGCAACGTAAGAGCTCAAACGGCGTCATACCAGAGTAGCAAAAACACTAAACAAATTCTCGTTCAATCTTTTTCTATGATTTATGGGTCTGCACAGCGAATCTCGATAGGCATGCGACTAAACTTCACCGAACACTACTATATAACTTCATTTGCAAATTGCTTATAACTATGTTTTTTCTACTGCGTTCACTTGCTCCGCCAGGCACAAGCTGGCTATAGTGATTGAATTTAAATATAAATAAACATACATTCTCTCTATATATTCCAGGAATAGTTGGTTTCTAAAAAAAAGGCATCTGAACGCAAAAGCTGCTGCTGCTGCTGAGGTTACTATGTCGCCTGGAAACGAGGCTCACGCACATAGTTAAAGCGAGACGGCCATTAAAGTTTGGGTGAGGAGAATTGCGCGATTAAGTCTTGTATAATGACAGACCCGGAACGGTGTTTACCCTACACAAATGCTTGCTGGGAAACTTCTGCCGTATTTACTAATATTCACAAATGCTCTCAGCCTCGAAGCTCCAGCTCAACAATTAGGCTAATAGAGAGGGAGAGAAAAATGGGAGAGAGGAGAGACAAGGAGGTTAATAACCTACCCAATCCTGCACTGGGGGAAAAGGCATAGTTGGATGAAAAAAGAGAGAAAGGGCAGAAAAGCTTTGCGAATTCAGCCCCTGCGCCCGAATTAAGAAGCGCTTTGTTCTTAAGTGCTTTTTCCCATTGGCTGGTGTTGTTCGATATTAACATTCCGTCACTGCGATTGCTCGAATGAAGAGTTCCAGCTCAGGCTTTTTTTGTGTGTGTGTGAAAAGGGGCGGTGCTGCTCGGAAAGTACTGCCTTCATAAAGATTCCTCTGTTGTTTTCTTACTTTTTTGTTTTCATTGACATTTGTCGTGCCCCTTATAATAGAAACATATTGTTATATTCGCGTTTCTTTCTCTTGAAACAATTCACCATTATTAAAGAAAAGTATGAGGGCTATTCGCAGTTATATGAGTACCCGAAGATCAATGTTCTTGTATTCTTTTGCAGACGCACATAATTGGCCTTACAGGAAACATATCATTTGATGCGCAAGGAAATCGTGTGAATTTTACTATCGACGTAGTTGAAATGACGATGAACAGTGAAATGGTGAAGGTAAGCCCATGTTTCTGTATTATAAGTGTCATTCAAATTTTCTGGGTTTTTTTCATATTAAAAAGCACACATGTAGACTTTGATGATTTACTCATAAAAGGAGATGCTTAAAACAGTCATATTGTATTACTGCATTAAATAAAATACTATTGCCATACATGAGATTTCATTTCAGTTAATATATTTGATAATATTGAAAACGCTGTACAACATGTGATTGTTGATTTAATATGCAGGAACGACATGAAGAAATTCGCAAATAAGAACATGTGTACATTAACACACACACAATAACGAACACTATCAGTGTGCTTGAATCGATGAGCAATGTAGGGGGCGCAACAAGGCATTTGGTATGATGTGCACATAAGTCTTCAGCCAAAAAGAAACAAGCAATTGAAGAAAAAAATAGAATAAGCAAAGTAAAAGTCAGTCACGAATTTCGGGACACTTGTACAATCAGTTCACATATGGTGAGCAGGTATGCGCGGCAAATGTGAGGTGACGGGGCGTCCGTTTGTGACCTCTGCTTGGCGACCACCAACCTTTAATGCGCTTATGATTATGAGGACATCTTTCTATCCCTAGATTGCGGAGTGGAGTGACTCGTCTGGTTTACATCCTCATCCACCAAAGTACAAACGAGTAAAACAAGACAGTGAACTAGAAAACAAAACATATATTGTGACTAGCATTTTGGTAAGTCACGCTGTTCGTATATCTTTTATTTCCTAATTTACTTCATAGAATATTCATGTTTTACAAATGCCGGTATTTACTAAAGTGCACTGACGACTTGCGAGACGGAAGCAATTACTTAGCAATAAGTTCTCGCGGTTTTCTTTAGGCACGCCACACATTGCTTTCGCCGGGCTACTTAATGCATCTCTGTATCTTTGAATACCGTCACCGCTGCACGCCTTAGTGCAGCAAACAACTGGCAGTGACAACGTGATGCGATGGTTTCACCTTCGAACTCAGGGTGAAGGCAGTGCTGTTTTAGGCGTATAAATGGGCGAATAATAATAACATTGAATAAGCTTGATGATCGATTTTCATTTAGAGTGCAAAGAATAATTGCTATAGTAGGATAGCTGTAATATTCACGTCATTTAAATTCAGTTGTAAATACCACGCTGCGGTGCTCAAAGTATCGAATATATGCAGATAATGAGATAAAGACTGATGATTGCATTTCTCCACATAGATGGCATTGTTTCCTGTCTTATAAACCGCAAGAAAAGAGCATCAACAAATACAGAAAAAGAAATTTCGGCACCTGATATTGCCTGATATATTTTTGTCAAACTGTATCATAATGGCAAGGTAGCTCAAGAAGCATATCTTAGGCCGAATTCACTTTCACACTCATCGTATCAGAAAAAAAACCTTACTCACGCCACCAGGCCATTTAAATATATGGAGACAGAATTACCGTGTTTTTACTTTGCAGAATCAGACAAACGGATTCTTGCTAGTGCTTATTATTACAACCTAGATACTAAACACAGCTTTCTTTTTTCATCGGTAGGAGGAGCCATACCTGATGTTCAAGAAGCCCGAACCAGGGCAAGTTCTAGTTGGGAATGATCAGTTTGAAGGATACTGCAAAGATCTGGCCGATCTAATAGCTGACCAAGTCAAAGTCAACTACATCCTGAAGCTTGTCAACGACTCCAAGTACGGGGGTCGCGATGTCAACTCTCCTGCCGGATGGAATGGGATGGTCGGCGAGCTTATCCGCCAGGTGAGAAGTGCGTGGGATAAAGTTTACATGAATTCACAAACAAACAAACAAAAATAAGTTGTCTCACATGTTCGCCATATAACACAAACACTTCAACCTAAACTTTATGCTCCCCTGCAGCCCTGTGCTCAGACAAACTGCTCTCACTACTAAAATACACTGTAGATCAGCTCGAAACCATTCCGACTGATAATATGGAGAACTCCTTGTTCCACATAGCACAAATATTTTATGATCTCACGTGATCGCAAATGTTTTGCAAGTAATCTATAATCATACAACACTATCGGGTATACGAGTTATGTGGCATCTGTACCGAAGTTGCCCGGAATAGGCGAAAGTACACGTGCCTGGAGGCACCAAGCCTCTCTCGCTGAGACGCGCAGGCACACCTTATATATTCCCGTGTCCTCCGTAATAATTATATTCATACGTATAATAAACACAAAAGCAAAAAGGGAGGTGGAAACGTAAATATTGGCTCCTATCTTCTGGTCGGCTGCATATAATCTTTGTGAATGAGGCCCAACGTATTTAGATATCGTGCGGAAATGTACACATGCTAGGTGGCTACATACTAAAAATTAATATATATTATTACATTAACTGGAACGTAAAGAGCATGGACC
The DNA here is from genome assembly GCF_050947875.1 of Dermacentor variabilis. Lineage (NCBI taxonomy): Eukaryota > Metazoa > Arthropoda > Arachnida > Ixodida > Ixodidae > Dermacentor > Dermacentor variabilis. Next base: position 56,458,872 of record NC_134571.1, on the reverse strand, counting down.
TTAAGTTGCTCGCGGCAATTAGCGTACCATCTAGGCGTCGTTCGAATCGATTCGTTAATTAGCTGCTCCAAAGAAAGCAGCCCTATTATCAGCAACGCGTTAGGGCGCTCGTCGAGTGCCTTAATCACAAATGCAATTTATTCTACTGTCTCAGTGCATACGTTTTTCAATCTGAAATAAAGAATATTAAAGGGAATGTGAATGAGTTATTGTCGGGAAATGTTTTCTTGCAGAAAATTTTCATTACGAACACCCACGGCCTTTTTGCTGCTGAAAAAAAAATGCGCGAATTTTTTCATGACTTTCGCAGACGGCATTCCCAAAAGCGTTAAAGCGAGATCACTTCAGTGGAAACGAATAATTACCGCCAATGCGGAGACTATCAAAGATGCTCAACGAGAACTGAGCTGTCTGTATGAAATGACCATCTATTTTAGTTCGTAGCCACCGCTATCAGCCAAAGTATGAAACAGTTAGGTGATAGGATCACTGAGATGCAAAGCAAGATGACGACCTTAGAAGCAAACACCAACCAGCGGTTGGTCAAAATAGAATCATTTTTCTAGTTTGTTGTGGGTCCGGTAGCGCCACCGAAACCACCTATACGTCTTTCTGACCCAACAGCTAGCAACATAGCCCGATTCTATCCCCACCTAGGGTCGGTGTCCAGCTCGTAAGAGATGGCTCCGCCCCTTGAGACATTCCGAATTTGGCAATGGAACTATAGGGGCTTTTCTAGGAAGAAGGCTCCCCTACAGCAATATCTACGCAGTTGTGAAAAGATGCCCCAAATTATCTTATTACAGGAAACCCTCTCGCCTGGCATCTCGATGACTGGGTTTTGCTCGGTCGCCGTACAGTCGGGGGGAAAGGGGGGTATGTACTCTCGTTAGTAAGGAACTCACTCATGTGACACATGATCTCAAATTGGCTGGTAGTAATATTGAGTATGTTGAGAATATTGAGAATATTGAGATTATACCTGGTCGGGTCAACCGAGGCAGCATATATGTTCTTAACATATATGGTAGTCCCAACGAAAAAAGGCAAAGATTTAAGATTCTGCTCCGCAAAGCCGTAGACATGGCAGGCTCAAGCCCTCTTATCGTCACAGGGGACTTTAATGTCCTGCTTCATGTCTGGGGTTATAAATATGATGCCAGTAAGGGTAAGCATCTCTGGCAGAATGGATCTGGACCTGACGCTGATCAGTTACCCTAACTTTCATACCCGAATCGGGACATCCACGTGTAGATACTCTACCCCCGATCTCATCTTCGTCAAGAACGTGACTGAGGCTAAATGGAATTACTTGGCTGAGAACCTTGGTAGGGACCACTATATTTGTGACGCCCAGCTTCCTATCGTGGGTAAAAAACAGCACGAATTCTCGTACACGGACTGGGATAAATTCCGCAAGCTTCGCGAGGAGAGGCCTTTCTCAGATTGCCGACCTACCATAGAGCAATGGATGGTTCAGGTCCAAGAGGACGTTCGGTGTGCAACCTCTAAGGTCTGCACCGACCTTCCTGTTGAGAAAATGGATAGCAGGTTAGCCCATCTGTTAGAGGCCAAACAGTCCATTCTCAACAGATGGAAGTGTCGACGATTTAAGCGTAGACTACGCAAAAATATATCTGATATTAACAAACACATTGAGGAGCGTTGTGTAACCCTCTCTAAACAGCAGTGGGACGAGGTTTGCAATTCGATAGACGGCCAAATGCGCAATGGTAAAACTTGGAGCTTGCTTAAGCATCTTCTTAACGAGACCAATACTAAGACTAATAAGAGGCATGTCATTGGTAGAACCATACATGAGGCTGCACGAATGACCTCTGAGGACGAATTAATCCGCACGCTTGCTAACAAATATCTCCCAGTCGGCTCAGGGTGGTCTCCTGTACATCTCGATTACCAGGGTCAGGCCAATTCCCACCTGGATGCGGAGTTTGGCGTTGAGGAAATCCGTAGCGTGCTACATAGACTCAATGGTAGATCCGCACCCGGCCCGGATGGCATCTCCAACAAGGCGTTGCAAAATCTGGATGACAAATCAATCGAATACCTCACAGAGGACATTAATTAAATTTGGAGGAATGGAACCGTCCCATTACCTTGGAAGACTGCTCTCGCAGTACTCATCCACAAACCTCGCAAAACACCTAGCGTTGACAACTTGAGGCCCATCTCGCTTACATCCTGTGTGGGTAAGGTAGCGGAGCATGCAGTCCTGAATCGGCTCTCCCGGTTCCTGGAGAATAACTACATTTACCCCCACAGTATGATAGGATTCAGACCAGGCCTATCCAAACAGGATACCTTGAAACTGATTAAGCACGAAATCATAGACAACGACTCTAGCGACACTCGGGCCGTTTTGGGACTTGATCTTCAGAAGGCCTTTGACAGCGTTCTACATTCGCATATCCTAGCCTCGATATCTCGGCTCAATCTGGGTGAGAGATTTTACAACTATGTTAGATCGTTCCTCTCGGATAGGAAGGCTACCCTCCGGGTGGCCGATCTCGAATCACAACTGCTGGAACTTGGCGAGAGGGTCACTCCACAGGAGTCTGTCGTTTCCCCCTGTTTATTCAATATAGCCATGGTCGACCTAAGCAGAAAGCTTCTCGAGATTAAAGTCATGAAACACACTATGTATGCTGACGATATAACTATATGGTGCACAGGAGGCAATAACGGTCAGGTTGAGGGAGCCTTACGGGAGGCCAAACACGCTATCGAAACCTATCTCGAACCCACCGGTCTCAGATGCTCCCCCTTGAAGTCGGAACTCTTGCTGTATAGTCCCAAGAAACGCGGTCCAAGGCCCAAGGGGTGGACATCGTTAGAAGACAGAGGCATTAACCTATATACAAGAAACGGTTGCCCTATACCCAGAGTCGATTCAATCAAGGTCTTGGGCATGATCGTTGAGTCAGGGGGCACAAATGGCAAGACTATACACAAGCTAATTGCTAAAACTGAAAGTGCTGTTCGTTTGGTTCAGAGGGTATCAAATTGGCATCATGGACTCAAGTAGGATAACCTCATTCGACTAATGCATGCCTTTTTTCTGTGCCACTTTACATACGTGGCAGCCATGCATCGATGGAAACGGGCAGAGCGGGATAAATTTAATGCACAGATTAGGAATATTACTGAGCGAGTTCTCGGATGACCCGTATACACTTGTACGGAGCGCTTAATGAAGCTTGGCATTCATAACACTCTTGAAAAGATTGCAGAGGCCGAGGAGCGCGCACAGCTAAGTCGCCTCACTGCAACGAAGGCAGGGAGATACATCTTGCAGGAACTCGGGTATCACCCTACAGAGTAGCGGAGGAGTTCTCTGACGTTCCTCCGTCGATTCGTGAGAAGATTACGGTCGCGCCAATACCTAGGAACATGCACCCCGATCATAATCGCGGTAGTAGGAGGGCAAGGGTGGCCAACCTCCTTAGGCAAATACACAGTGATCAGCGACAGGTCAGCTTTGTGGATGCCGCTACTCGTAAGGGATGTCGAGCGTTCACCATCGTCACTGTCGATGGTCGGCAAAGAATCACCAATGCTGCCTCGGTTCGGACTAGGGACTCTGAAATAGCTGAACAAATGGCTATTGCACTAGCCCTGCTGGATAGCTCACGGGATGTCATCTATAGTGATTCAAGATCTGCAGTAAGAGCATTTGAAAAAAGGACCGTTTCCAAACTGACCCTCAGACTTCTTTGGGGCAAGGCAATCACGCACCGCTTCATTTATTGGTTTCCCGCCCATCCGGGTCAGATAAAAGGTGTTCCTCCCAACCTCAACGAGTCGGCTCACGGGGCTGCGCGTGAACTTGTCCACCGCGCTACCCTCGACCAATCGGAAGCCGACTCCCCAGAGAACAAGGACACGTCCTCCACCTACAACGAGATTATTAAACACTACTATCTCAGCCGTAAAACCTACTTTGTTCCTCATCCGCAGCTCAATAGAGCTCAAGCATTAACGCTCCGTCTACTACAAACGAATGCCTATCCCAATCCATCGCTCTTACATAAAATCTATCCGGATACTTACACCATTGCTACCTGCCACGATTGTGGAGAAATAGCCACGTTAGACCACATGCTCTGGCGGTGTGCCAGGTCACGCTCTGTCATCGATAACAGCTCGGTAAGATGGGAGGTGGTTCTCCGCAGCCCTCTTTTGGCTGACCAACTCTGGGCTGTCTAGCAGGCCCAGGATGCGGCCGAGAGGCTCGGCCTTCCAGTTCCCACGTGGGAGTGGCCCGCTTCGGGAAGACTCACGATCTGCAGGACTTCATTAAAGTTTTACCATACCATACGCTTAGACGAAGTTCTGTTTACTTCTTGCATATTGAGGGATGGAAAAGTATCACCGCTATAACGTAATGAACACATTTGCGTCTCAATGTTGTATAAGCTTACAGTATACACTAAAAAAAAAGAAATAAGAATGTTTCTGCCTCTGTGATTGATAACTATGTAACGGGAACTACTGAAGTGTTTTCTTGGTCTATTAAGTTCTGAACGCGCATGTATTGGTGCTGTTTAGCGCAAATTATGTACGTAAGAATAGCACGTGCTTCTTATAACTCCCCTAGGGGACACACAACAATTTTATGCAAGGGGTAAAAAACATTGGTGGACTCATATGACAGTGCAGAAGCACAGCACTTGTCTATCCAGCGAAGCTCTTAAGTTAACGTTTCGAAATTTCCCCTACAAGATAACACAAGCCAAAATTAGCAGAGGGTTATAACGATGCGTGTGCGATGTATCTGTGTGAAAAATTTCGCCCGTTTATTTACACCAAAACCTTTAAAATGCTTCAATACCTAAAATTGCGTTTTCCGCGACTGTCGTCTAGCCTCGTAGTCCACGTGGGCTCTACAAATTGCTCTCCGAAATTGATAGCTCGCCCAAATTTTTTACAAGCCCACTTTCCAGCTTCCTGAACTAACTACCCAATATGCTCGGCAGTTATTTTGTGATAATCTTTTTCGATTCTCTGCAAGCCGTGAGGCGTGCAAGAATTAGCACACTTCTGGCACTATTAGTGGCTATATCAGGCGCGCAAGAAAATTTAAGTTGAACTGGCACGTTTTCTGAAATCTATACTCTAATCTTACAAGATTTAAACCTGACACACCCAGTATTTTCCGTGAGAAGATCCTATAAGCCTCGAAGTCAGCCTGAACATGCAGTTGCTGAAGCTAGCTTAAATTCCCACAGCATGCTTAGATTGTCGCAATGCCGTGTTACTTTCCCATGCACCCTCCTTATCGATTCCAACGTTGCCACTAATTATAAGCTGACGAAGTTTCGCTGCCTAAATGGATGCATATCTGCAATTTATGCGGTGGCGTTTACACTCAAGAATTACTATTTAATTAGTAATAGGGTGTGTCTTCTACGCAGACAGACAGACAAATAACTTCTGACGTCGTGGAATGAAACATTGCGGCGGCCGGACTTTAATGACGCCAATGTACGTGCACGTTTAAAGTCACAGTGTCCCCCTCACGTTAGTGTAATGACGCGTGTGATGAATCTAGCTAGTCAGAATAAATCTGGAGGCCCTGGCAGCAGCGTCTCACAGCTAACTTCGACGTTGAGGAGCTCACGGGTGTTAAATTGAATCAAGCACGTAGCCTGAATGCGGTTTAGTTGTTTTCTGAGGTTATACGGAAAGTGCTACGCATATAGATTTTCTACCCCGTCTACTCAACTGCAAATGGCTCCGGCCACGTGTGGCAGCGAACTGTTAAAAATAGGAAGGAATAATTTCATATATTACCATCCTTCACTCATGCTACAATATAGCTGGTTCAAACGTATTGTTAGGCTGGTTATCCTGTCATGGCAATAAACGGCTGTAGAGTATGCGAAGGACAAGTAATGACACGAAGACGATAACAAGGCTCCTTTTGGTTGTCTCCGTCTAACTTACTGGTCATGGTGTCCTTTGGCGCCGTTTGCAGGCATTGCAATATAGCGTTTTGAGAAGCCAGCGACGTGCTGTATATTTCGCCGCCACAGTAAATAAGTAATTAAATCAAGACAGCAAGGGCTATTTGAGTTGGCAGTTGCGCAGGCACGTTTCCCCGAAGGTTTTGTCGCTTGTGTCAGGAAGTTGGTACGGCAAGATGATACAATGCTTTCATCTCATTGAACTTTACATCGACCTTGGCGACAAAATAGCCAGATCGGGCTGACAAACAGACATGCTTATGTCTGTTGTTCAATGTGGTTCTCTTGCAGGAGGCGGACATTGCTATCGCACCCCTGACTATCACGTCAGCCCGGGAGCGGGTTATCGACTTCACTAAGCCCTTCATGTCGTTGGGAATCAGCATCATGATCAAGAAGCCCATGAAAATGAAGCCCGGCGTGTTCTCCTTCATGAACCCGCTGTCGCGAGAGATCTGGATGTGCATCATATTCGCCTACGTTGGCGTCTCGGTGGTGCTCTTCCTCGTCAGCCGGTTCTCGCCACACGAGTGGCGCTACGAGGAGACGTTCGTGGGGCCCTCGGTGTCCAACGACTTCTCGCTCTACAACAGTCTCTGGTTCTCCCTGGGAGCCTTCATGCAACAGGGGTGCGACATCTGCCCCAGGTAGGCCACCCCGGGAGCCCGCCGTGCACTGACGGCACCATTCGCAAACCGTATCGTGTGCTGCTGCCTTACATATAATGCAGAACTATTGCGTAAACGTGCTCGAGGAGAAAGTACTGGGAAGATATGGGTTCCAGAATCAACCGCGGCTCTCGAGCCACAACAACGAAACAAAATGCGGAGTAGCCTTAGCTTAATATATATTCTGAATAAAACTAGCCTAGCTCTGCACGCAGGTGAACCACGTAGCGTGCCAGCTGCTGTACTTCCCCAGCAGCCCCCGATTGTAGGCCACAACAGGGATAAATAAAACTGGCAATCAGAACGATGCAAAAATCTTTACAACCTTCACTCGCACTTAAGTTTCTCATACATTAGTACTGCTATACTGCCGAAATAGCATGGGTGATGCTTAAATAAATAAAGAACATTTAGGGAGAAAACTCATGTCCGTCTTTCTTGAAAACAAGGCGCTACATCGCGTTCGATGAGGAACGATGACACCTCGTCTTTGCACAACAACGAATAAGCAGACGTGGGTCAACGAGGCTAAGCAAAACACGCCATAAGAAAGCCTGTAAGGCAAGAAACCAGCTATCACCGTGTTGCGCTCTGTTCGACTAATATTCCGTGCCTACTGGGTCGCGCACCAACGCTCTGACCTAAATCAGGCCTCAATGCTCTGAGCAATTCTTTCTTAGCTGACTAGCTTTAAGACGCGTTGTCCGCGTACTATAGGTACACCTGTGATCTAGAAGAATGGCGTTAGGATCCACTTCCGAGTGACTGTTGGCAATATACAGTGTCTCAGAGAAACAAGATATTAAATATATAGCTAGGGCGCGGCACATGACACGGCTTGCAACAAAGCTTACTTGCAGAGGAGCCATAGTGCATCCCGGTTCGGGCAGCTCCCTTCAATTCTCAGTGTGGGCACTGTTTCCACCGCTCGGCCCGCTTATGTATATTGTTGTTTTGTGCACCGGCTTAACTGACCGCTTATTGTATCCCTGTGCACCCTCCATGCGCATTCAGTACTCACTTTCTCCTTTTATTCTTTCTATTCTCCTTTCCCTTACTCCCAGTGTCGGGTAGCAAACCGGGCGCTCGTCCGGTCGACCTCCCTGCCCCGTTCCTCTCCTTACTCTCTCTCTCTCTCGTTTTATTCCGCTGACTTTCCCGTTTGAACGACGCACGCACCACGAAAAGCATGTGCACACATGTACACAAGTTCACTATGGTCACGTGACCACGTGTCGCTCGCCGCAAGGAACGAAAAAGCCTGAAACTCGCGAAAATTTCACTGCAAATGATGGAAGCTTCACCGCGTGTGAAACAGTCTCTGTCACCAAGAACGTGACTGACCGTGCCCCATGCTAATCACACATAATATTCGTTCTGCACTTTTTAGGCAAGCTAGCGTCACGACTGTAGCCGACGTCGTTGTATTATTGCATGTGTGCGGGAATGTAACTCACCAGGGTGACGTGACATTTTGGAAGTCTTCCCAATTATGCTTTTCGAGGGTTGCAGCCTTAGAATGATACAACGCTATTTATTAACTATCCTCCATTCGTTTCAACAGCTTCATAATTGCGCATAATGTTGATCATTACTCTATAATTTAATGTCCATTTTCTTTTTGAGTTCTTTTGCTTTGCACTTAGTCGAACGTTACTGCAAAGTGGTATTACTTCAACCTGAAGTGATTTCTTGTTCGTTAGTGCACTTAGTGGCAAAAGTGCCGCGCGCCTGCATGAAGACTGCGTTAAAACACCGTGTGAAAGTTACTTAAGACAGGTGACTTATTCAAAAACAACATGCAATTCGTCTTCGGGTCCCCCTGACAAGGCTTGTATAACATAACCTACAGGCAGTGACTGATATTGGTTACGTATGAGACGTATGAGTCACATTATCATGAATTCGTAATATCTTCTTTTCGCATTCTCTACACGTGCATTCAAATAGATCTATCCCTTACACTAGAAGTTATAAAAGCTACATTAAATAAGCACCGATACCAAACTTGAAGCATGAACACGCGTCTGTAATGGCGAGCTTCGGATGACGAAGGAAGTGCATATTCTCTCTAAGGTCAATCTTCCACTACTGCTTTCTTAGGTGTCTCAGTTTGCCGTCGCCAACGCTCTCCTTTGAAGCGTTGTCAGCGGGAGTACGCTGGTAACAAGAAATTTATTGGTTCCATTTATAGCCAGCGTCTCGGGCGGCAAAGCCCCATGGACACGATCTCTAGTTGATCACTCAGGGAGCGTTGCCATCGCGTGATCCTGTCGTGTCGCTACCCTCCCACTTTCTCTGCTCTTCTCCGGCGGCGAGTAATCCTCTTACTCCTCATGCAAGCTGCCGTACACCATTTGTGCTTTTTTGCCTATGCCTGGTGTTAAGTTGATGGAAACCTTACCCACACTGACGATGGGCAGATGTCGTAACCTTATCGGTGGATGGCGCCCAGGACTGCGGGGCCCGGAGACGAATTGGCCCTAACGGGCAAATAACCCTAGAGCGAGGCGTTGTGTTGCCGTTCAGGGTCGTTCGAGATAAGCCTCTTTTTTCTACTCGCTTGCATTTTTTGTTGTAGCTAGTTAGCTGCATATGAGCTGACATAAAAAGCAGCTACGTTGTTCTTAGTACAAGCACTCCTTACCGACATCTTTTTTTTTTCTTCTTCACAGATATTTCTCGACTGGGACGTTACGTGTGTCTGCATTTACGCACGTAAATTGGATACACGAACACTGAGGCGATACGCTACACCTTTGTTTGTTGATTGGGTGTTCGAACATTGCAGAGAAGTTTATAAAGCGAATGACAAACTACGAGGAACTATTTACGCTATCCTGGTTTGCTTTGTTTCGAAAACTGCATGATGTAACTCTGGCCTCAGTAGAAAAGGGCTCCTTCAGAAACCCTGAAGTGTATTTATTTATTTTTTTTGCTGATAACCCCTAATAAAAGTAAGGAGTAAACGTTTCTTGGTCAAGAGTTCATAATTGGGATTGCAGTAGTCAGGAGTACAGATGAAAAGCACAAATTTGGCTTGACCGGATCTCCACTTCCATATTCAGATGACTTACCGCAGAAACACTTCGAGTAACCGTAAATTAGACTAACCTTGAAAGTCTCTAAGCTAGTTCTAGGTAAGCAGAAAAATCCTCATCAATTGTAAGCGCTACCTGACCTGCAGCCAATCTCGCAATGCCTTACTTTCGTTCTTTAGGTTCTGCCACGCAGTGCGGATGCCTCGTTCTAAAACATCCCGCCCTGAAGTCTGGGCCTTTCCTTCCAGATCGGTGGCTGGTCGCATCGTTGGCAGTGTGTGGTGGTTCTTCACGCTCATCATAATATCGAGCTACACTGCCAACCTGGCTGCTTTCTTGACCGTCGAGCGAATGGTCACGCCCATCAATTCCGCCGACGACCTTGCTAAGCAAACGGAGGTAGAGTACGGGACGCTGTCCTTCTCTTCTACTCAAGAATTCTTTCGGGTAAGTCAACGCACGATTCATAGCCCAAATATTTCACGATACGTGATCAGAGAGTGAAGTATCAGCTCGAAACCTAATCACAGTTTCAACGAAAGCAGTTCGGGTTTCTGTTTTGGTGGCACATGCTTCTTGTCGAAACAGTTGTCCGTAAGATGTCCATCAGTGCGTCTACTTTCTTTTATTGTATTCTATTTCAAACAATTTTCCTTACTCGTAGTGCCTTATCCAACATAAAAGTGAGAAAATATAGCAGCAAGCAAATGCCTCCTGATATTCGTTATACGCCAGCAAAATGTAACCTCCTTAAAGAGAAGCTTGGTACCTTATTTTTCTTAGTGACACAAGCTATGTCAAACTGCAGTAGAGTTTGGGGCAAGTATATAATCCCGCAGACATATGCTGTTTGTCCAAAAATTAAACGTAAGAAAAAAAAGCAAGCATTATCGTTGAATATGAACTGAACTTTAATAATATTTGCAACCTATTCTGTCTGGTAATCAGAAACGTGCGCGGTAAACAATTATTTCATTATACGTCACAGCGAAACAGCAAAATAACTAAGCTCACCGAACCTTGAACAAGGTGCAGGCATATTGCACAACATGTTATCTAACACAAAAGGAGAACGAATACAACGCACCATCGTAAAGCAATGTTAAGCTGGGGCAATATAGGTCTGGTTGCACGCCAGGGAACCATCACACCAACATAGACAGAGCGCCATGTCGAGTATCGTGTGAGTGTTTTTCTTGTCTCGATCTTTTTGTTGTCCCTGCTCTGGTTTCCTACGATGCAACGCACAAACTGACCGCACTAAGTACTCTGCTAAAGCGACGCCTACTGCAATCATTTCGATACATGTTATTACAGCAAAGCTGTATATGGCTAGCGAATTCGTCCGTCCGTCTGTCACCTGTACGCTGAAATCTCCTCCGGCACAATCCAATGCGTATGCACGAAAAAAAAAATGGAACCGCGGCGGTCGGTCTGAATGTTACTCTCTTCCGTCTATGTATAAAGTGCATTACTATTTCCGCGTGATGTTATCAGCCGCGGCGGTCACTCTTAATGTTATCATGTTGTCAACCATGTTATTACGCATGATCTTCATGGCGATATAAAAAACGTGGGATGCGGCGCTCCTTCGCTCTCATTGGTCGGTCGAAAAGCATCATAAAACGCAATAGTGTTCCCACCAATAGTCGACCTGAACGTCGACCTAGAGCATCAAGTGGTTTGTATCCTTCCTGTTGGAACGGTTTGCAATTGAGTGCTACACAGACGTCAATGTGCCGAACACGCGTCACCGGTCATGTATAGATTTAACCTTTGGCAAGAACGTGTCCAGCACAGCAGTACAACCAATCGCGCTTTGCCACAGCGACCACAAAGCTAAGGAAACTGTGGTAACAATTGAGACCAAATTAAGATGATAAAACTACAAAGTTGCGTCTATGTGTCTTTATTCAATCAATATAGCAATAACCATATGCATCAATATAGTTGTCAATATAGTCACCCCAATACAGCTTTGCTGGTTATCCTTCTTTGCAGAGTGGAAAGGCACTAAATTTGCTATGCCATTACATAACAGGTATAGTATAGTTATCTTACACAACTGCGAGCTGAAGAAGCACATAAAGGATGGCTTTGTTAGCATGCAATTCTGTTGTGCAGGTGTGTTTAGCCTCAATTTACCGGGGCGAAGTACGGAATGTTTTTCTTTAAAGATTTTTAACCGTACTTTGTGCATTATCAGTCAACATTGTCTAACTTACTACTGCGCGCGGTCATCGTTATATATAATCACAGTATATAACCACATTAGTTGGCTTTCTACAGACAAGAAAAGTCAGTTTGGAAAAAGTAGTGTTTGCGCTAGTTTTTCTAATTCCTGTGCCAACTGTGGCAAAAATACCCACGTTTTGAAGAGGTGAGCCCAGTAGCTTTCTCATAGCAACAGAATGGAACCTTGTATGCTTTCACGCAACAGAAACGCAACTCCTTCAATGTCGAACCAAAATAAAAGTAACTGTATGCCTTTGCGAACGCGTCAACAGACTATTCGTTTCTTCTTGAAACAATGTTGCTGATCTCTGTAAGGAGTTGCAGGAACTTGAATTATATCAAGAGAGTGAGAAAAGAAATAAGAGGCGAAAGCCAGAAAGATTAACCATAGTGACTATGCAGTTCGCTACTCTGCACCAGGGCAAGGGGAAGGTTGAAAATATGAGGGCAAGAACGACATGGAGATCAAACACAATGTTCTTTCTCTTGATGTCAATTAGAATATCATCTATGCCCGTTTGCTCTCTGATCAAAACCGCTCTCTTTCTGTCTCTTAAAGTTATGCCTAGCATTATTCGTTCCATCGCTCTTTGCGCGGTCCTTAACTTGTTCTCAAGCTTTGTCAGCCTCCAAGTCTCTGCGCCGTATGTCAGCACCGGTAAAATGCTCTGATTGTATACTTTCCTTTTCAATGATAAGGGTAAGCTCACATGCAGGAGCTGGCAATGTCTGCCGTATGCGATCCAACCCATTTTTATTCTTCTGTCAATTTCCTTCTCATGGTCCGTGTTCCTTGTGATTAGTTGACCTAGGTAAACGTACTCCTCCACAGACTCTAGAGGCTGACTTGCGATCTTGAACTCTTGTTCCCTTGCCAGGTTATTTATCATTATCTTTGTCTTCTCCATAGTAAAATTCAGTCCCACTCTTACACTCTCCCTGTTAAGGTCCTCAATCACTTGTTACAACTCGTCTGCATTGTTGCTGAACAGAACAATGTCATCGGCAAACCGAAGGTTGCTGAGATATTCGCCGTCGATCTTTACTCTAAGCCTTCCCAGTTTAATAGCTTGAATACTTCTAAGCACGCAGTGAATAGCATTGGAGAGATTGTATCTCCTTGTCTGACCCCTTTCTTTATAGGTATCTTCCTACTTTTCTTGCGTAGAATTAAGGTGGCTGTGGAATCTCTGTAGATATTTTCTAGCGTATTTACGTAAGCCGTCTGTACTCCTTGATTATGCAATGCTTCTATGACTGCTGGTATTTCTACTGAATCAAATGCTTTTGCGTAATCTATGAAAGCCATATAAAGAGGTTTATTGTACTCTGCGAATTTCTCAAAAGCTGGTCAATGACATGGATGTGATCCATCGTAGAGTAACCTTTCCTGAAGCCAGCCTGCTCCCTTAGTTGACTAAATTCCAGTGTTGTCCTTATTCTATTGGAGATTATTTTGGTAAATATTTTATATAATACTGGGAGTAAGCTAATGGGCCTATAATTTTTAGTTCTTTAACGACGCCCTTTTTGTGGATTAGAATAATGTTTGCATTCTTCCAGTTTTCTGGGACCATTGCAGTCGATCGACACTTCGTATAGAGAACCGCCAGTTTTCCCAGCAATATGTCTCCCCCATCTTTGATCAAATCGACTGTTATTCCATCCTCTCCTACCGCTTTTCCCCGTTTCATGCCTTGCAAGGCCTTTATGACCTCATCGCTAGCTATAGGAGGAATTTCTGTATACTGTTCATTATTGTTTGGATAGAGTGCTCCTGAGTCGTCTGGGTACTGTAAAGGTCACTATAGAATTCTTTCGCTGCTTTTACTATATCTTCGAGATTGCTGATGATATTACCCTGCTTATCTTTTAGTGCATGCATCTTGGTTTGTCCTATGCCAAGTTTCCTTTTCACTGATTTTAGGCTGCTTTTATTTTTTACGGCTTCTTCAGTCTTTCTCACGTTATAGTTTCGAATATCACTTATTTTCGCCTTGTTGATCAGTTTGGACGGTTCCAAGAGTTCTACATTATCTCTTGAGTTGGACACTTTCATTCTTTGTCGTTTCTTTATTAGGTCCTTTGTTACTTGCAAGAGCTTGCCTACTTGTTGCCTTGGTGCCTTGCCTCCCACTTCGATTGCTGCATCTGAAGTCATCCTCGTTACGGTTTCATTCATTGCCTCTATGTCATCATCATAATCTCTCTGTTCTAAGGCTGCATATTTGTTATCAAGTACCCGCCTAAATTTTTCTGCTTTTACCCTTACTGCCTCTAAGATGACCTGTTTTTCCTTGACCAATTTTACTCTTTCTCTGTTTAAATTGAGGTGGATCCTGGCCCTCGCTAACCTATGATCACTACATTTTACGCTACCTATTACTTGAACATCCTGCACTATGCTGACATCGGCAGAAAGTATGAAATCAATGTCATTTCTTGTTTCACTATTAGGGCTTTTCCAGGTCCATTTTCTGTTGCTACGTTTCTTGAAGAAAGGGTTCATTATTATCAGCTTATTCCTTTGTGCGAATTCTACCAGCACCGCACCTATAGCGTTTCTAGAATCGACAATGTAGTTGCCAACTGCCTGTTCACCCGCCTGCTTTTTCCCCACATTTGCACTGAAGTCCCGCATTACTATTGTATACCGCATTTGCACTTTTCTCATAGCTAATTCAACATCTTCTTAAAACTGATCAACTTCCTCATCGTCGTGAGTGGATGTTGGAGCGTATGTTTGTACTATCTTTAATCTATACATTTTATTGAGTTTGATTACGACTACTGCTACCCTCTCGTTGATGCTGTAGAATTCGTCAATGTTGCCCGCTAGGTCTTGATGGATTAGGAATCCTACCCCGTATTGCTTCTTATCCAGAAGACCTCTATGGCACAGGACATGGCCGTTATTCAGCAATGTGTAAGCCTCACCAGGTCTTCTAATCTCACTAAGGCCGATAATGTCCCAAACAATGTCTATTACTTCTTCGAATAGTCCTGCTCAGCTTGCCTCACTCGAGAGGGTTCGGGTGTTTAACGTTGGAAGGGTCAGTTACCATTGGCGGCCTATATATATATATATATATATATATATATATATATATATATATATAGATTATATATATATATATATATATATATATATATATATAGTGGGCACCGAGGCGCTGTCAGAATACGCATGAAAAGCATACGCATTTTTTTTTCTTTGCTACGCAGTTCTTTGGTGTAGTCGTGGTTGTCCTGCAGAACTGCCCTCCCGCGCCTTATGAACGTAGTCACTTCCTCGGCAATCTTTCTGCCGACAACAAAGTTTACTGAAATCCAATCCTAAGCGTTTCTGGAATATTGTAAGAGTAAATAGTGAAAAAATATTGCTAAGAACATCATCTGGGGATTCTGTGGACAGCAACGTCTGCACCAGCATGGTAAATGATTCGTTTGTTAATTGTTTTACATCATCAGTCTTCAGCGGTAAACTTCCTTGCTATGTCATTATCACTATTATCTAATGGATCCTATTGCATTCAGTGCGACGGGAATAGAGGAACTCATCCAACATTTAAAACCAAAGTCTTTGTTATGGTGTTGACCAAATAAATACTAAGTTCTTGCGTAAAACGGTTGGATACCGTTCCATCATTCTTGAATGTATTTTTTTCGCAATCGTATCATTCTTGAACCCATTCCACCGACTGGAAGACAAGCAAAGTAATTGCGATCCACAAGTCCAGGGAAACTCAAAATCCCAACAATTACAGGCCAGTGTGCCTAACCTCCGTACTCTGCAAAAAAAAAAAATGCAGCACGTTATCTTCTCACATCTGATTAATTTTCTGGAGGTCAACAATATTTTCGCTCCCACGCAACACGGGCTCCGCAAACGTTTTTCATGTGATGCTCAGCTCCTGTCATTCACTAACAATTTTCACGCATATTTAGATATTGGTTTTGTAGCTCACTGCATATTTTTGGACTTTGCTAAAGCATTTGACAAGGCAGGCCATTCGCTGCTATTACATAAACTTAGTGTGCTTAATACTGATCCCGCCATAATTACCTGAATACGCGCTTTCTTGACCTCTCGTATTCAGTTCGTCTTTGCTAACGATGTCTGCTCCCCTTCGGCACCAGTTAGTTCAGGTGTGTCTCAAGTATCAGTGCTGGGCCCCTAGGTTACTTCTTTATATATATATATATATATATATATGAATGATTTACCTACTTACGTTTCGTCTAATACATGGCTGTTTGCCGATGATTGTGTGCTGTACCGTAATTTTGCTAATGATGCAGAAATTAAAGGCATTCAAACTGATCTTGATAGCATACCTAACTGGTGTCGTATTTGGAAGATGGAATTAAATACAAACAAGTGCAAATCAATGACAATTTCTCGTAAGGACTTGACCTGCTCTACTTATTATCTTAACAATGTCCCATTGCAAACTGCAACTTCTTATCGTTAGCTTGGCGTTCACATTACTAATAACCTTTCTTGGAAATTACACATAGAACATATAACATCAACAGCTTTTCGTAGACTGAGATAGTTTCGCCGGAACATCTCTTTAGTGCCCTCAACGTTGAAATTGCTTTTTTACACCACTTCTGTTCGTCTACAGCTTTAATTTGCAGCATCCACTGGGGACCCTACTAATTTAGTTCAATGCCTTGAGGCCTTGCAAAATCGCTCAGCTAGATTGGTTTTACATAACTACCACAGCAGGGCCAGTGTAACTGAAATGGAGCATAGTTTACATCTCCCCATCGTTAGCCTCTCGAAAAAAGCTATCCCGTCCTTTCACTTTTTCATAAACTTATCTACCACAACAGCATCCTGCGTTCACGTTCGATTCAGCCGGTGTCACTTATTTCTTATCGCTTGAACCATCCGCAAGAAGTCCCCATACCTCATTGTAACACAGTGACGTACTCACAATTGTCTTCATGTCGCTTCTCAACACATCTCATCAATCTAGCCATAGAATATAATTTATCCCAGATTGTTCATCAACCGACTCTAGACATTAACCTGTTAGGCCTACTTGTCAAGAACTCCCCAGAGACTATGGGAGAGGTTACACATTTAGACGGTTTTATTGACTACAATTCACTCCAAATAACCATTAATGTTCCTTTACAATTTGCGGTAGTTACAACAAAGACAATACGCGATTACAACAAGGGCAATCCTGCCGAAATTAACCGAAAACCTTATTCCTTCTTTAACAACACACTTTTTCCTTCGTTCTACACAAGGCCTATTAAAGATAACCGGTTAACTTTCAAATACATACTATGTACGTTGGTTGAACAGCACGTGCCTCTAGTAAATATAACAGCAGAGAAAAATAATCCATGGTTTACCAGAAATCTTCGTAAGCTCCGAAATAAGAAGATGCGTTTATATAGCGCCGTAAAACGCTTGTGCAACCTGTCAGCTTGGGAAGAATATAACTGCTCAAAAAACTACTGCCAAGCTTTCTGTTGCTAAAGATAAATATTTTTCTCAAGAACGTCCCTCGTTGCTCAAATCTAACCCCAACAAATTCTAACCCCAATCAATTTTGTCTCCTAACGGCCATGATAATCACATCACCTTGCACACTGATAACGGTGCTCATCTTCCAAAAAACGAGTGTCACTCAGTGTTCAATAGTTTTTTTTTTTCATCCATTTTCACGATGGAAGTTTTAGATGATCTGCCAGAGATTACGGATTTAGACTACCAGTATATGACACGCATAGACATGACAATTGATGGTATCGCGCGCTTAATTAATAACCTACAACTATCCACTTCAGCAGGTATCGATAGCACTAATTCGAAAATACTAAAAAATACATTTTTGTTTCAAGCAAGATTCTATTTCACGTTTTCTAGCAGTCAATAACAACTGGTCAGATTCCTACTTATTGGAAGACCGCCAAAGTAGTACCTATATTTAAAAACGGCAACATAAACCTACTTGGAAACTATCAACACATATCACTAACGTGCATTTATTGTAAAATGATGGAACACATTACCGCGCCCCACGTTTATCATCACCTCGAATCGAATAACTTTTTTTCACTAAGCTGCGTGGGTTCAGAAGAGATTTGCCATGTGAGACGCAACTACTAAAATTAACGACATATCTGCACTTCTCCACGGACTCAAACTTACAACTTGGCTGCATCTTTCTTGATTTTTCAATAGCATTTGACCAACGTAGCCCATTGTCACCACTTTATAAAATTATTCGCAATAAAACGGGATTGACTGACTCCATCATGGCTCCGAAATTTTCTAACAGGCAGCAATTCACTGTCGTTAACAATCCATTTTCGTCCCTTTCCAATGTTTCCTCAGGTGTACCACAGGGGAGCGTACCTGGTCCCCTACTGTATCTTATATATATTAACGACCTGTCCAACAACATATCCTGCATACGCATATTTGCCGATGATTGCATTATATATCGTCCCATTACCAGTTCTACACACCACCAGACTTTTCAAGATGATCTCAGCGTAATTACCGATTGGTGGGACAAATGGCTAATGAATTTAAACTCAGCTAAATACAAAGTAATCTGTCTTAGCAGAAAGCGCCCAAATTCTAAGTTCTCCTACAGTATAGCAAGCAACAGTTTATCTGAAGTCTCGTCATTTTAATGTCTCGGCATCACCTTCACTCCGAACATCACCTGGACCCCCCCTATTGCTAATGTGTGCGCCAAAGCAGCCAGGCCATTGGGGTATTTACGCCGAAACCTTCGATACTTGCCTTCTCCCGTTCCTTAGCTTGCTTTCCAAACGTTGGTCTGCCTACAAGTCAAATTTTCCTCTTAGATCTGGTTCCCTTATTTAAGCTATTTAACTACCGTGTTAGAAACTATACAAAACAGAGCTGCTCGCTCAATTTTTCAAAATTATAATCACCACTCAACGTTAAACTCTTTCTCTACCACAGTTAAGCAATCGCCGCGACATAGCCCTCTTCTGCTTATTTGATAAATACGTGTATCAGTTTAGTCAAAATCATATAGGCATTGAAATGTCATCGCACACGTCAGATATACTACACAATAACCTGAGCTTCACACGCATTTATGGTAACACTGACGCAATTAACTCATTGGCACTTCCACGTGACATACGGCTATGGAATAGCCTTTCGGTTAGCATAGTCGCTGACGCTAACCCTGTGAAATTTCGACAGTCACTTATTGCTCATATCACCAGCTAACCCTTGATCGTCATAAATCATAATGTGTAGTGAATTGTTATCTGGGGTTGTTCGGTTGTCCGCGGATCTTCACATCTGCACATCCTGTTCCTGTAGTAAATTTTTTACCAGTATTAACTTTTCAGTTTGTTTTCACGATTCACATTTTCATTGTAGGCTATATGTAGGCTTTTGATGTTATCTTTTTGTCTTATATGTTACTAATTTATTCAGCGCTACAACACCCCCTACAACGCCCCCCCCCCCTCCCACATGTATCGTATTTTCCATTGTGTCCCTACTGCTCAGTTGTGGCATGCTTTGCTTGTTTACCATTTCTTTGTATGTCTTTATGGATTTGTGCCACCTATTGCTTATATAATTTCCCCTAAGCCCCTCCTTACAGAATGCCCCATGGGGCCCTGTAAGCTACGTTCAAATGAATAAATAAAAAAACTATCCCGTCTTACACTTTTTCATAAACGTTTCTACCACAACAGCACCCTGCGTCCGCGTCGGATTCAGCCGGCGTCATTTATTTCTCGCTTGAACCATCCCCAAAAAGTCACTGTGCCTCATTGTAACACAGTCACGTACTCACATTTATTTTTTTCCTAAAACATGCAAAGAATGGAATAAGTTGTAACCATATTTAATGGCCATAACAGGTCCTGTCCTTTTCAGTACCACAATAGAGAACACAATTTAGTTATTATGCCCCAACAAGTCAATGTTGCGATACCTATTATGGTGTGTTTATGTTTAGATTTTTATATTTGCATGTGCCTGCTGAGTTCCCTTATTCTTTCTATTTATTTTGAAGTGTCTGTTTTGTTTTGCATTGTAATGCCATAAGTTTTATCATATTTTTGTTTTGCTTATGCCCCTCCCCTCTGTAACGTACAATGTACCTTGAGGATATAATAAATAAATAAATAAATAAATAAATAAATAAATAAATAAACATCAGTATTAGACGACGAACGTCAAACTCCTAGGAAGAGGCAAAGAAAGCTTCGCTTTAAATGAAAGCAAGACATGAAGAGAATCTCTCCGCAGATGCACAAGAACGGCAGCTGACAACTACTACAGTTTTTAATTCGGTTTCGATGCTTTTAAAAGCTAGACTACTGCTTTTACATTAACTCGGCATGATACAGGCCGGAACCAGCCACCAGGAGACCAAGAACTGTGTTTTCCGCAAAGGTATGGCTGCCATGCTTGTTGAGCGTAGTGTAGAGAGCTTTTCTTTGTGCACTGAAACGTGGACAGCCACGCAGAACATGCGCAATCGTCTATTTGCTCCCATAAATTTAAACTTAGGGACTTCCACTCATTCCAATGAAGAAGAAGTAGAAATTTCAAGCCATAGACGATTATTATACTGTACAAAATAATAGCGCCCAATTAGTGAAGATCAGTTTGCGCTCAACCGACGATAAAGCACACTCCTACTACGCTCCTATTCAAGACGGCGTCCACTTCCGTTATATTTGCCTCTCCTAAGAAAAATAAACTTTGGCCGTCCTTGGGCTCTCTATAGAAATCATAAACATTGCTTTGCGTGCCCATAGGTTGTCACCTGCTCTGAGAAGAAATAGTTAATATTGATTATGAGCATCAGCTTGCTGTCTTATACGTATAACTATTATATTGTTACAGAACGGTCAATACATGGATGATCGCGAGGTTTGGGAGAACTATGAAGACGACGAGATCCTTTGCACGTGGACAGGATCAGACACCTTCCCTTGCCCATCTATCTTTGTAAATATTTTGTAAATATATTCTTCGGCTACATCTCGCCTCCGTCGCAATATCAAGGCTGTCTGTCATCGATGAACTATGATGGTTTATACCCTGCACATTCTTTCACTTTGTTGACGAATGTTGGTGAGCGCGCTATGCTTGGTAATGTAAATCCTATCCCCCATCCCCAGTGTAGGGTAGCAAACCAGAGACTCATATCTGGTTAACCTCTCTGCCTTTCCTCTTCATTCTCTCTCTCTCTCTCTTCTTACGTCACAGCGCAGAGCTCTAAGGACTGTTATGTCATTAAATGAAGGAAATCCTGCTCTTTATTGGCACTTTTCTGCCTACTCTCTCGACCTAAATATTTACCAGAAAAAAAGTATGTTATTGATCAGAAAAAAAAAGATTTCTTACTATATTACTCTTGTTGTACTCTAGGTCAATCTGCGATTGGCCAAGAAGATCTCTGTTTTCATGCACCACTTTTATTTTTACTTTTTTTATGTATATTTGCCTACACCACCATTTCCTTTCTACCGTCCCTTCGAACGGACTGAAACTCCTGCTCCATGTTGTGGCTATGGACTCACCACGCGTTCATGTAGGCGTCTCATTTCTCTCTATATTTGGGGGTGGCACGCGCGCGCTTGGGAAGTAGATGGCAATCTGCAGTAACACGGCTGCCGCAGTAACGCGCGCTTCGCGTTTATTTCAGCGCTCCAAAATCGCCGTGTACGCACGGATGTGGGAGTTCATGAACACCCGCAAGCACGTCTTCACGTCCACGTACGAGGAAGGCATTCGGCGCGTGCGTGAGTCCAAGGGCAAGTACGCGTTCCTCATGGAGTCCACCAAGAACGACTACATCAACGAGAGACACCCATGCGACACCATGAAGGTGGGAAGGAACCTCGATGCCAAGGGATATGGCGTCGCAACGCCGCTTGGTTCTAATTTGAGGTATGGAGACGATTCTCACGTGTGGCTGCTTTTTCGATGGCACCGGGTTTTGTTATAATGTAAACGAACTGAAAGCCTCCCAAGTATGCGAGCGGGACACACGCGCAAGGTAAAATAATTTCTGACCCTGTCGTCTCTTCAGCCGTTGCGTACTTGCGGTATAATTTCATTCGTGAAGTCATTCGTGAAGTCATTCGTGAAGTCATTCGTGAAGTGCCCAGCAGTCCACGACTATAACGTTTTAGGTTATCTTTAATTGGAAAGCAGAAGACAAGTAGCTGGAGAGCAAGATAAAAGGTTTATTTATAAACGGAGAGCTGGATTACCCCGCAAAGATTTTCCTTGGATGGTTTACCACAAAGAGCCCATTTTTTTATTGCCACCCTCGCACAAATAGGGTGAAGGAGAACAGAAAAGAGTTCGATAGAAATTGTCACCGCAGTATACAAGCCCTCGCCGCACCCCATTTAGGTAGCGTAGATCGGCATTCATAGGACAGGAGGTAGCACGTCGAAACCTACATTCCGCAGCTGCTTGGGAATGCAAGCGTTTGTTGTGCAGCGCAGCGATCACCCATTTCACGATGTGGTCTTCAAGTTCTGACTACGCAATTAGGTTCCCAGGAAATCAGCTTTGCCAGGACTTGCCCGTTCTGAAATGTTATTTGAACACCTGCGCTTGTACATACGCAATATTCTTTTTTTTCTGTGCGCACGTAGTGCGTCAAATGTACACTCTGTCGCTTTACGCACACTCCATAGTTCGTACGTTTTGAGGGCACTGGCACGGCGCTGGGCGTCTAAAGTGGCGCAAGTACGGGATGTCTCGTGTGACCAGCATATGTTCAACCTGTAAGTGGTAGTTCATAAAACGTCAGTTTTGATCATCATATGGGACGAAGAAAAATATTTGCAGAGGCGACAGCTATAACTGCGTAAATACGCGACCAGCCCTCGTTATGGATGCCCCGCAACACCTTTTGAACACGATAATGGACCTGCCTAGCGTGATAATGCTCTCACTAACACATTTGCTCACTATTGCTCCTGTACTGATAGTACATAGCCATCAATTTTCGCAGAAGACCACCTGCTTCTCTCAACTTGCAGAAATCCATGCTACTTTTCGTGAATATCCTTACAAACTTTTAGACAAGGTAGTCATTGGCTGATACTCTTTATAGAGCAGTGCCTCTTGCTGAAGCGAAAGCGGAGAAACCTCGCCATGAAGACGCTGGTCCGTGAGCACTTCCTTCGTAGCTGGAGGATGGCCTGCTACCCGGTTCTATATAAGTTAATCAATAAATCATTAATAAATCTAGTAGGGTTATGGCATCGCCGGCCGACGGAGAATGATTCTGATGCATCAGTATTGCGGCTTCCGAGGTTCGCCGGCGTTAAATTAGAATTTGTTCAGTTCGTGCCAAAAGGCACGCAAAACCGCAGAACAAAGACACGTATTGTGAAGCAAGTCGTACCGGAGAACTACGGAATAATTTTGACGACCTGGGTTTTCTTTTTCTTTCTTTCTTCTTTTTTTAAAGCGAAAGCTGTATCTGACTAATCTTCCATAGTTTCTTT
Source organism: Dermacentor variabilis (assembly GCF_050947875.1). NCBI lineage: Eukaryota > Metazoa > Arthropoda > Arachnida > Ixodida > Ixodidae > Dermacentor > Dermacentor variabilis. The sequence goes on along the minus strand of NC_134571.1, from coordinate 56,435,427 downwards.
CGGCGTCCGGCAAGAGAAACGGGCTTAGCGATTTCTAACAAACCCGCACGGGTGCAGGCAAAAATGCCAAAATGCGGAACAGATTAGAACGCCCGCTGTGAACAATAGCATGACGTCAAGGTTATCGAAGTATATAAGCAGGAGAGACATCGACGCTAAAAAGAGCTGCGTTATCGATGGGGCGGACACGTGTATATTATATATAGATATTCAAATGAATGTATCTTATAAGAACAGAATTGTGAAGCAAAATGCTGCCACTTCCACGCCATCGCGACGTTTCCTTTCTTTCCTTGGGGTATAAACTGTACGGCAAGGATTAATCTCTCAAATCGGGAAAGGTACATCATGAATGAGAAAACACAGCTTTTTAAGAAGAAAAGTGAAGGAAAATTACTATACGACTTAAGAGATGAACAAAGTCAGCCACTTTCGAACACTAACTCGGGCACCCGAGGTAAATGGACTAGCTAACAGCTTTCTTTTCTATTCAGGCTCAGGATACTGCAGTTGCATGCCGCGCCGAAGTTCTTTCTGCACTCCTAGCAACGAACTTTTTCACAACATTCGTTTTAGTTTGCTTTCTCATCAGTCACACAACTTACTGCGCATCTCATCGAGGAATCTCATACTTTGTGTTGCCAGATCAATAAGAGTTCACTGTTCATGTAAGGATGCGAAAGGGCTCAACAACTATCCAGATATTCATTCAAAATCAATCCGCAACAGGTTTTCGAGTGCGTACTGCATTACGTACACTATCGAGTGCCCGGAGTGCGAAAAGCGTGTGGCTAAGATGACAGCAACAAGCAACCACCTATGGACAAATCCTGTAATGAAACCGACTTGCATCAGTCATTGATCAGGATATTAAATGATGGTCGGTGTTAATTCTCACGGGTTGCGCTGCCCACCCCTATAGGAACATGTTAATTCTTCCCAAGATGAACGACCGATCGGGTTATTTATGGCGATATTATTGGCGCGCAGTACTTGTGTCAGAAAATACCCCTGTGCAACAGTACCGCTGGCGCCACAGAATGATCTAAAAGACCTCGCAGACCTATACAGAAGAGATTTATTTGTAACAAGTAAGAAAAATCATCTGCATTTTATCGCAAGCCTGGCCTACTGCAGATATAAATGAAGTAAAACATGTACTGAAGGAACGGGTCATAAATAAACTATTAAGACATAGGCAAGGAATTAATCATGCCATTGCCGTTTAAGTCAGCTTGTGACATTAATTATAGATGAGCCGAAAAACATGCATATGTGATATTGACTGTTTAAGCTAGTCGCCCTGCTCACAATTCGCAACGTCTTGGCACCCAAGTTGACTTGTATACCCGGCAAGATACAAACTTCATTACTCAGTGTTAACATAGAGCCAAGGCTTTCTCATAGCGGAGAGGTGACAGCTATTCTTAAAAGCTACAATTATGAAACAATGAAGAATTGTAACATTCAATAACTAAAGTTTTCGCACATGACGAACAGATAAAGACATCTACGGTCTCTTAGAATCAAGCAGGAATCAAGCAGAATCGAGTAGGAAGGTTTACCCATGCGGTTTCATTAATTTCGATAGTCTCACCACTTGTAAACAAGCAAGAACATGCGGTTTCACTAATTTCGATAGTCCCACCACTTGTAAACAAGCAAGAATATGCGTTCGTATAGTGCACGCGAAACAGAATTGTTGCGAATATTATGCACACAGTTGCTGTTATGCATCTACTTTTTACATTTTTTTTTTCTTTTGCTACTACTAACTCTGCTGTTTTGAATAGCAAGGAAGTAAGATGAATACCTCAGAAACTCAGTACTGTCCCGAAAACGACACACGCTCTTTTCTTTTTTTGTTCACAGGGATCGGCTGAATCTCGCTGTTCTCAGCATGAAAGAAAACGGAGATTTGGCTCGCCTAGAGAACAAATGGTGGTATGATCGCAGTGAATGCAGAAGCGGTGACAGCAAGGTGAGTACGACAAGCAGCATTTTTTATTGAGCCACTCTTTTACGTGCCACGGCCCGTATTTACAAAGAGCTATTCATCTAAAATTTCCGTAATAAGAAATTCCAGCCAATCCTGATGCCACAGATATCATGACGCTCTTGAATTGTATCAGTAGATGGCTGCGGGTTGTTTACGTCACGAAATATTCACGCTGCTTTCACTCAGCGGCATTTTTTAGGCGAGAGCACTGAAAGATTGGTTGGATATGTCAAATATTTACATTAATTGGAGCATGTTTCATTTTAGAAGTTTCTTGCAGGGGAACACTCAAAGCCGTGAAATAACCATACGTGCCATTACTTGTTTAAAGGGGCTATTATTTTACAGTATGATGACACTGCCCCTTCTGAAAAAAAAATCGTATGCCCCCTATTCATTAATCACATCTGAACATAAAGGAGTTCCATATAAAACCTCTGTGCTCCCATATATCACACAGGGCATGTCCCGCATGATTATATGAATGCGTGGGCATCCAATATAAAGATTGCCTTACCATTCTGGCGCGTTAATTCTAGAGTGTTACGTACCAGAACTGAGATATGATCATCAGACACTCCTTAGTCGGAGACTCCTAAATAATTGTCACTCCTTGGAGTTCTTTGACGTGCCTATAAATTTAGGTGCACGATTGTTTTGGCATTTTTCGCTTATCGATATGCGGCCACCGCCAGCGCGATCGAACCGGCGACCGCATGCTTAGCACCGCAACTCCATAGCGACTAAGCTACCGTGGCAGGCCATAAAAACTTTTTTTTATGTGGAATCCCCGTATGGTTCATTTGCGTTTAGTACATATGCGGCTTATGGGCGTCTTCAATAGGAATATTTCAAGCCAATGCTTCAGCTCTTCTCAACCAAAACTCTTCTGCGAAAATTATGAGATGCAATGACGCGGAGAAATTGCTCGCTAACAATTCGAACATTCTGGGGCTTTGTAACATGCCTGGCACAATCTGATATACTAAATATGAATTCCAGAGAAGACGGATTAATCGAGCAAATGTGTTGTAAAATAGCGACAATTTCACAACGTCTCTGATGTTTCTATAGTTTCGGTCCGCGTTGCAACAAGGTTATATAACAGAACTTGTCGACATCGTTGCCTTGGCTAATGCTTCCGAATTTTTGTGCAGCCGTATAAAACTAAACATCTTACCAAATTTGTTACGAGGTTCATAGCTGTACCAATATATCTGTAGATACCTTGAGATGTGAGCTATAATGTGTATGTACTAAAAAAACCACATTACGTAGTTGAAGTTCAGCCAGTAATGCGTACCGGTTAATCTACAAAGGCTTTATGGCTCTGTTCGGGTTGTGATTCGGCACGAGTAGCGAAAAAGAAAGCTTCACGTGAGCTTTAAGACGATTAGCAACCAACTGCAAGTGTGCCGTCTCGATGTTACATAATATATCATCACATGTACACATAATTAGATACACAACTATTCCCCTTGAATACCATATTCTCCTCGAAAAGTGGTTTTTATAATGCTGCTTTAGGTTTAGGCTGGGTACTTTCCAGTACTTTTGCTGAGCCATTTTCAGCCAATAATCATTGCAAGCACTTTTTAACCTGAAAAAAAAAACGCATGTTCCACGTTACAATAGCACGCGGTCTCCTCTCTGGCGTACATCCAACGCTCACTCGCTTTCATTACCTACCTGCACTTTCCCAAAAAGGCTATATTTGTCGCATTCTCTTCATGAAATCGTCGCAGTCGCTGTGCAGCAACCTGACTATATCCCAATTGGTCAAATAAGCGCGAGTACACTTCTAGTATATCCCCGACAGCAATATTATATATATATATATATATAATATATATATATATATATATATATATATGCGGTGGGACGAAATCAGTGGCCCGAATCTAACTCTCGGAAGTATAGTCAGACCAGGAGGGCCCGCCACGTAAAGGTATCTTGCTATATGTGGAAGCTAACATAACCACGTTTACGTGAACACGACGGCGGCACGTAGCATTGCATTTCTAGAGCACCACGTGGCGGCAATGAACTTGGAAGACGAATTACATAAGCGAGCCAGAAGAGGTAGATCGAGAGTGGGTAAATTGTGTCACTCTGTGGATCTATACGCTGCCATACGGAACAACTGCCATCGTGTGCTCGACTCCACTCGCCGGTGAAACGCACTCGCTGAAAACAGGTTCCGGCATGCTTCTAACAAAAAAAAAGGGGGAGGGCACACGTACACGATTTCGCATAGTATTACAATGATGCCCTGAATAATGCGATAGGCTACAGTTGTATCCATTTAAACGTGGCCTGCGATGAGCATTATGTCTCAGCAATGAAGTGGCCAGGTAATTCTCAGCAGGTGCTCTACACAGTCACTGGCACGGCGCGTAAATGTTGCTCGACTCTCTGTGCCCTTCACTTGTAGTGCAATTCACTGTGTTGTTTGTGCTCGCAGGAGTCCACTCAGAACGAGTTGACACTGAGCAACGTCGCCGGCTGCTTTTACATCCTTATCGGGGGACTCGTGCTGGCCATGGTGGTGGCCTTGCTAGAATTTTGCTACAAATCTCGCATGGAAGCAGCGCGCTCAAAGGTAAGGAGCCCATTTATACGTGATGCCAATAGGCGTGTTTCTTAATTTACGAAGGGCGTTCCGAAAAGAGACTTCGTCATTTATTTTCACCCTGAAACTTTACTGCCAAAAACAAATAAGTACACCATGGTGTTTTTCACATGGTCGCCACCGACATTGAGACATTTGTCGTAGCATGCAATTAGTTTGAAGAAACCCCTCTGGTAAAACTTGGCGCCCTGCAATGCAAGACCTGAGACATGACCTCTTCACCGTACACAGTCTGTAGGCGTTCATGAATGACGGACACACTAGTCCCACGCGCCAGTTCATACCGGATAACAGTACACACTTCCATTGGCGACCACGTTGTGAGTACACGTCTGTCTGTCATCGTGATTTGCAATCAAATTACCTCGGGCACCGCCAGTCTCCTGCTGCTCTCTCTTCTACGGCGCTCTGCGCATGCGTCATTCCTTCTCCGCTGACTCTACTTCCTTCTTTAAACCAACAACGGGCTTCGATTCTTATGGCGATTGTTTGTTTCACCATGATGTACCATATCTTTTTTCTTTTTCAGAAAATGACGAAACTTACTCTCAGAACGTCCCTTGTATATGTGAATAATGCACAATACTGCCTTGCATAAGTAAGGTAGTAAGTTTCCAGCAAAACCTACATGGAATATCCAAACAAGACAATGTTTTTTACGAGATGATGCAGACTTGAATAAGTAGGAATGACTGTTGCCTCTGAGTAACAGAAGCCGATCTCGAAGGTTATGATTTTGCGTGCTGGAGGAGCCGGTAGTGAGCAGCAAAACCGAGCAGCAAAACCCGTCATGGCCACCAGGTTTTAGGGCAAGACCTCGTGATTCACAGTGACGAACAAAGAATGCCTCAGCAAGAAACCAGCGTTTTGTCAGAGTCTGGTCTTTGTCATGGCGGAGACAAGAAGACGAGGAAAGAAAGGGAAGGGATGTTAACCAGAAATGCGTCTGGTTGGCTACCCGACTCTGGTGACAGCAAAGAGGGAATAGAAAGATTATATAGAGAGAGGGAGGGGGGAGGAAGCGCTTGCTCCAGCTTGGAGGCTACCTTGTTCGCCCGGTGTTGACTACCATACATAAAACACGTGAATAAACAGTTAAAAAATTAAATTATGGGGTTTTACGTGCCAAAACGGCGTGCCAAATTATGAGGCACGCCGTAATGGAGGACTCCGGAAATTTCGACCACCTGGGGTTCTTTACCGTGCACCTAAATCTAAGTACACGGGTGTTTTCGCATTTCGTCCCCATCGAAATGCGGCCGCCGTGGCCGGGATTCGATCCCACGACCTCGTGCTCAGCAGCTCAACACCATAGCCACTGAGCAACCACTACGGGTACGTGAATAAACGTAGCAAACGTTTAGAGTTTCTGAATATACTTGTTTTCTATGCAGCACGTTCACTGATATAACGCGCACTAGCAGCAAACATGAAATTCAGCTGGATTCGTTTGCTTAATTCCTGAGTGCTTACTGTGTGACTGATTGCGTCGCATGGTTTCAATTGTTATAGCTGTAAATCTTTAAACTGGTGCTGTCTGTCCTCCATTTCTTGTCACCGTAATCACGGGCACTTTCGCCCCACACAGTTTAGTGAGAGTGCTAAGTGCGGCTGTCACATTTCCCGAGGTAAATGCTGTGTGTGCTGTGTGTGCTGTAAAGGTCAAACGATAAGGAAAGAACAGCAGACGTGTCTTCGGCGTAGATGCACGGCGAATTTCACTTACGTCTCTGAATAGCTACATGCGATCTGTCTTGCCGTGTTTTGAGCACGGCGTAGCGTAGCAAGGCACATATTTACAAAAAAAAAAGTTTTAGCTAGAACGTAGATGCCAGCCAACCATGGTGTCGTGCATATTATAAGCGAAGGCGGACAACCAATAGCGCATCGCACTTACTAACAAACCTTTTCGTGAATTTGGGCCCAGTTCTTGCCATCTCCATCTTCCAAATCCAGCGTCCTCAATTTTGTCGCACGATGGCGGGTTCTTTGCCACGTTCGATCATGAAGGAAACGATGAAGGCATTCGAGTCGTGAGGAAGACCCTTTCCAGCGTAATGCCCCGTCTCGTTCGTGTTATTTCCTTGCCTTTTGCTTCTAGAACCAGTTCTAGCATCGGCTCTGGTATGTGGCACAGGCATGCTTCGGCGGCCAACTAACGTATGCAAGCGCATCATGGTTCATGACGTAGATACAAATACGCCCGTTGACGAAGGCCAATATACACGCCGAAAGTGCGTTGGAAATTTGCCCTATGTCAAGTTGGTATGTCTTGTCCACACAAGTGTTTGACTGCGCAACACGATAATCCTAGGTGCGCCCTGTATTTAACAAATTTCCAAATTTCAATCATGCTTCAACGGACGGATGGATCTAAAGAAATGACATGTCATTTTGCGAAAAGCAGAATCAGATTGCAGGATTTCTGCTTAATTTCAGAAAGCGCTGCTCAGCGAAGTTAGCACTATTAAGGTGTAAAATGCTAATTCTGCATGAATTTTAAGCTGATTTAACAAATATGGGGTATTTTATAAATTAACAAAGGTGTTTGACACACTTCTAAATCTGCTGCTAACACTCGACAACCATGACTTCCATGCAAAATCTTCAATTTGGTGCAAACTTAGCTACAGAATATTGATCACAGGGAAGCCAAGTTAGTGTTAAGAATTTGCGAGCCCACCACCTCCACTGATTATGGGTACAAAATAAACAAAATACTGTCGAGGCAGTCATGCGCTATCCTTTAAACTTGTTACATTGTTCTGAAGGCCATAACATGCTGAATCGGAACATTTCCTTTGCCTCCCGTTTTTTGTCAAAACTCTATACGTAAACATACATATATATATATATATATATATATATATATATATATATATATATATATATATATATATATATATATATATATATATATATATATATATATCATAAGTTTACGTGTAAGAACAATTACATGAGTAGTGCGGTTCTACAAATGAGTTTTGACAGAAAACCACTTCAACAGCAAGCGCGGAGTTTGAATTCGTTGCAACCAACAGTACATTTCAGACTGCACAGTGCATTTAGCAGTTGTAGACGGATTGTAACTAACCTAAATATCAAAATCTCGTTGCTTGAATAATACGGGAGGGAGAATAATCAATATTCTTATGATGCTCGAATTTTGTCGCACTGCTTCTCAACATAACACGGATCACCCGGCTTCATACCTCTCGCCTCATAACACCCTGACAAGTGGCTCACTATAATAACTTTATTTAAAGACCAAACAAATACGTTGTGCTCTTCGTTGCAGGCCAAAGACGCTGCAGGCCAATCAACTCAGGGGTTTGACTTCCCAGTCTCCTCTATTGCCAATAATTATTTTTGTTTTGTTTTTTAAGAGAACCGCTCCGCGATTAGACGTGTCGTTAGTGTGATAGTCGTCGTCGGATATATTTGCGTGCAGAAGCTGCCGCTGCTCAAGCTGCAAGAACAATCATGCAGCGATGCCGCGTGCACTTCTACCATTGAGAGCGCAGACTTCAGTCACGTGACTCAAAGGTCAGATCCCTGCAACACCACCAGTTGGTGTTGCCCTCTGCGCATCGGGGATTGCGGCGCACACCGATTGTACCCGCAGTATCACGGAAGCCTTGCCGCGGTGCGGTTACGCCTTGCCGTCCCCTTCGCGCGGATGCATTCGCGTCGGTGGCTGCGCGAGCGCTTGCCGCCGCGTCACTTTCCGCGTCGCCACAAACGCGCCATGCGGTTTCAGCTGACGGCGGTTCTCGCGCTGGACCAGGAACGCGGCCGTCTACTTCGACGCGTCTATTGCAGAAACACGCGCAATCTCACAAACAGTGTGACCGTAAATGATCGCTCGTGAATACGGCCCCTGAATACAACTTAAATTTGCCAGTCATCGCGGCTGATGACTGTTGCGGTTGAGTTGCGGCACGCATTCGTCGGCCGGAATCCGCTACGCGTTTCTTATCGTGATGCACCCCTTTGTCTTACAGCTCATCAAATCTTCGCTCGTACATATTTCCAGTGCAATTGTTTCTCTCACTCTCTCTCTCTCTTGTATAATAACACCACGCCGGCAAATGAAATGCTGGCTCTCCCGTAATCGAGAGGAGGATACACAGAAATCTTAAACTTATACAGAGGGACGAGAGCGAAATATCCCCCACCCCACAAAGCTCTAACGCAGGAGGAAGCAACGAGTTGGCGCAGATTGCAGACAAACTCCTTCCCAAATTTATACATCCTGAACAAAATGTACCCAACACAATACAGAGACACCTGCCCATGGTGCGGGGCCACACCCACACTATACCATGTCACATGGGAATGTAAACACAATAAATCATTCCACCAACACAATAACCCGAGTGCGGAGCAATGGGAGAGTCGGCTTACCAGCTGCGAGCTCACGGCCCAAAGGGCCTTAGTGCAGCACGCTAGTCAGGTAGCTAGGCTCAGTGGAGCCCTGGAATAGGGGCCCACCCTTGCTGAAAGAGGCTCCAAGTCGACGGCGCCCAAGACGACCGAGACCTCGAGACGCTAAATCCTTGAAGGAACCAAAATAAAGTTTCTCTCTCTCTCTCTCTCTAAGCAGGAAATTGCTCCTGGCAAAGGAGATTGGTTGGAGATGACACTAGCCACAATCTTAAAATGGGTGTAATGCACGTTCGCAACGGCACACCCTGCCACACCACACCGCGCCGTACTATGCACTGGTCGATATGGACGCAACAGTTTCACGTCACAGGCCCCTACCTCATTGCAAGTCTCTTCTTGGCCAAACTGCCAACCGCGGTGAGCCGTACCAGCGGTGGCCTTACGCTACCGATTTGGACGCTGCCGGTGCACCAGACGCGCAGCGGACCTCGAGGATCGCTGGCGTTGAAAAGAGTACTGGCAACTCTGTCTCAGCGCTAAGAATGACAATCAAGTGTATAGTGTCCTATATCTACCTTTTGAACGTCGCTATTGGAAATGAGAAATAAAACTTCAGCGTGATATGAGTTACAGCTTGAGCGATATCGTTATCATACATTTGGAAGAACTTTGAAGCAATATATTGTGTAACTTGTTTGGGAAGTAACTAGCGTATGTAATGCGGTCTTGACTCTCTGCCCGGATGATCGCGTTTTGTTGCTGCAACTTGCTGGGATGTTCTCGTTTGAGTGCCCGGATACATAGTCACTGTGTACACTGTATATATGGAACATCATTTTATACATTAGTTTACATGATTATATGTAGGTGAGTGAGAACTCTGAGTTTTAAAACGTGCTGCGTTCCTTCGTTTCTTGTATATGTCGTCGTCCTGGTGGAATCGCGCCGTCATTGTGACTCAGTTTTCGTATCGTCCTTTGTTTAAGTAAACTTTTTCTAAACAAGCGGCTCTGGCTCCTGGTCACAGAGGAAAGAACCAAAATAGGAGAAGCCCTGACGCCACGTTTTTGAAGCCGGAAACCTAGCCATGTTGGTGTGCCATCTCTCTTTGCGCCTCCAGTCAGCTCGCCGGAGCAGATAGGCGCGAGCTTTTAACTTGCATTGCTACGAGCCACCGGAAGGGCGTGTTGCCGACGCGCGTCAGAACAAAGCCTACGAAACTTGTGTAACTGTTTTAGCGAAGCAGCCGTGCTCCTGTGTTTTTCCGTGGCACGTATAGACATTTCTTACATGATCATACTTTCTTTTGTCCGTGTCTCTGTCATTTGTTTATTTCCGATTTTCTTTCCTATTTATTTGTTTCCCATCTTCTGCTCTTCTCTTTTCATTCCCTCCTCCCGAAAGAGTAAGCAGGCGTTGTGCCCTTCTCGGTGGCAGCTTTCAGCTTGCTCCCTCCCTGTTTCCTTTGTGTGCTTGTATATTTCCATATAATAATAATAATAATAATAATAATAATAATAATAATAATAATAATAATAATAATAATAATAATAATAATAATAATAATAATAATAATAATAATAATAATAATAATAATAAAGAAGATGGCGTAGACTCTCGCCGTGATTGCTTGAGTGTCTCTATTGCCGGTTGACACACACACAAACCATAAACACAGCTTTCAAGCTTACAAACCATCCTTCAAAGTCGGCTTGTATCGCGAACATAATGCGCTGCGAGAAAGGCGCGGGCCGAAAAAGTTTATCTCACTTTTCAGAGCAGCAGCAAGGGCTTCAGGAGCGCGGTTGCTATGGCAAGGTTGACTTCCACTTGACTTCTGCCACACTTTCTCCAACATGTCCGTGCTGGGCGGGGCTCTCCTATGCTTTCCTTCCCCCATGCTTCTGGCTCAAGGGCACGTGGTGGTCGCCGAAAACGGGAGCTAAAAGCATTTCAGGCTTAACAGAGTATTTTAGAACAAATCTACTTATTGAAAATGCATTCGCCGGGTGTGTGCTCATGTCCCGTCTTCCATTCAGATCACAGTTGTTTTCTCATCCTACCTTACTTAGGCTTTGGTCTCTCTTTTCAGATGACAATGTATGAGGCAATGAAGGCCAAAGTACGAATGTCCATCACAGGGACACAGCATGGCGATCGTGGAAGGGTACGGCAAGGCTCTCTCTAGTTGGGTACTTAACCTTATTCTGCGCTCTTGACGTGTTGAAACCCTAGTTCCCTCACTTCCCAACGCACCTTTGTCTGCTTGAGAGCACACTCGCAGCATAAGCGAAAACTCACGTTTCGCTTGCACTGTTTGTTTAGTATCCTTTTGCACTTCAGTGAACGAAAGTAAATTTCTATGGCTTGTGTTTATTTAAATGTACTAGAGGAATCTTATATGCTAGAAAATTAAGTTAATCAGAAATTAACCATATCTAAATATTTACGCATGTTAATACCAGCTACGCAATGTTGAGTGGTTGTGTGTCTTTAATGATGAAGTGTTGAAAAACACAGCCATTCAGTTCTGAGTTCTTTACTCTGTCACGGCCGCTTCATCAACACGCACCTTGTGCGTTTTGATCGAGCGGCCGCCATTCTATGCAGTTGGAGACCTCAGGTGACTTTTGCTACGCTTCTGTGAGCTTTACATCACAAAGCAAAAGAAAGAAGGAAAAATGCAATCTAGCGTCGTTTGGTACGACACAGATATGCTATCCACATTATAAAATTCATCCTAATTAATGTAGACAGATTTCCAGCAGTGAAGTCAACATGCGCAGTTACCTGCGAAATCCCATGTGTTTACATAAGCGCGCAACGTCACGCACGCACAGTATAGCACAGCTGACCATTATATATATATATATATATAATTTTATATGGTGATTTATTTATATCATCTGAGCGAGAATTATATACTATCTTTACGACTCATCACGAGCGTTCTAGACTCCTGCAAATTAGTAGTTGCATATTCTCTCTATTTTACTGAACTTTTGTCTAACGCTTTTACGTGTTTGTAGGTAGGTCGGTATAAAACGTACTACCAAGCCTTAAAGGTTCAAAGAAGGCTCTTTTACCTACGTTTTCTTAACTCATTTCGCTAGCTAAAGCATATCAAAAATGCAGAAGTAAGACGGAAGCGCATGTGGCAGTAGGAATTCACCGTGCACGCCTAGATGCCGGAGGCCAAATATTGTACTCACACGTAGCGACAATGGCGCGTTATGTCAATTAGCATACGTGCCATGCAAGTGGGTAAATTCTTGCAAAGAAAGAAGACTCAAAGAAGGAGCTGCGACAAAGGGAAATAAACGCAAGTGCTGTGATCGCGCGTGCTGCTTGGTTTATCTCAAGAACAAAACCAAGTAGACAGTGTTTTTCAATGGATTCAATCTCTCAACGCGGCTACTTCCTTCGTCTCTAGCTCAAGCTCTAAATCTTGATCCTGCTTCGCATCGTTTCCATTCTCTTCTCAGGTCCAGCAGATGTACAGCCCCACGGCGAACATGGTCGGAGCAGACCACGGTAGTCTCGAGCATTACGCTGTCGCCGGAGACAACACCCACACCCAGGTCTGACCACGGTTAAGCCTCTCGCTCATACAAGCTGCACACCCGTGAGAGACACTCCAAGCGCAGAAGACCGGACACTCATGTGAACGCTGTGTGATCGACTTTTGAAGGAGCCCGGGCGCACAGGCTGCTACATCGAATCTGGGCTCTCAAAAGTGTTAACGGTGTTGTGCATTCACGGTGCCGACTCCGAAGATTCCTAGTGTGCGCGGAGCTCTACAGAGTATCTATCAACATTTTTATGCAGATTCTCTTCAGGTTGAGCCTATCGATATACTGTAGCGGGTATTTATGCAGCGTAACACCGTTTCAGTTCGTACAGACACAATTTTCACGAGTTAAGAGCACTGTTACCTAATTCCCTATCGTGTTCAGCTCAATTCTGAACTGAAAAAGTAGAGTTCAAGAAGTGTGTTCTCGACACCTGACTGCAAGTGGATGAGGAAGATCGTGAGAACTGTCTTCTTTCTTTAAGTTTAAATTTGAACGCTTTCCCTCTATATAGTACTCTGTGACCCGCGTTCAGCCATTTTCGGCGCTCACACGGTGTTCTACTGCGGTTAGCCAGGACTCCATGCGAAGCTGGAGTTGAATCAAGTTGAGAAAACGTCAGGCGACAATGCGTTGTAGTTAATTTCGCGCCGCACGTCTGCTTCTGTACGAACGCGAGGTCGTTAATATAGCGAATTGGAGCCCCAATATGTTTCCAGTGGGGCGAAAACAAGCGACGTAGTCTCTTCTTTGAGGAAGCTTCCACCACAACGGCCTGGAAGTTTTTATATGTATAAAAAGCAGGCCTTACTCTTGCACCGATACATCATTTTACAGCACAGAACTGACGACGACGGGTCAGTATGATCTCTTTGTACATGAACAAATTTTGGAGACTTCAACGAGTTCAAAGCACAGCTCTTTTCAAGACAGTAGAGAAAGTGATAGGCATTCAATATTGCTTAGATTTCAAAATTAGTGATCATTATATTACTCCTCGTGATTAGCCCACGCTTAAACGTAGAAAAAGATGGCACCTGAAACAAAACAAATTACGTTATCATTAAAGTGCATCATACCGATTATGTGACAGCTACAAGTAAGTACCACATAAACTCGACTTATACATTTTTACAGAGTGTTCCTTTAGTCTAGGCGGACGTTGCAGAGACTTCGTTTGAAATCACACAGATATAACAAAGCTGTTGACGTATTGTAGATATATCCTCCCAACTGTTCGGGAACTCCTTAGGAAGCGACTTGTATCATTTTAATTTCCAATCATTTTATGATGTTTAAAATGCAATAAGCAAGCCTCTACGATTCTTTCGTGGAATAGAAACTTAAGACATTACTGTTGTTACCTCACGATAACGCCGTGCTTGTTCGCAGCGTTTCCTCATAAAAGCACAAATACTTTCGACAGTTGAACCGTGCTTGTACATACTTAGTTCGCTTGGGTACCTTCAAGGCCTACACGGTGCTAGTTAAGTTTGGAAGCATCTGTTTCATTTTGATCGACTGGAGTCGCTTTCAATGGTGTCCGTAGTAGGATGCATACAAGACAAAAAATGATTGCAGCGCTTTGGTAACCGTCAAGCAGCTTGAGTAATCTAAAGTTAGCGCATGTATACCATTAAATTACTAGCTTTTGTATTTGTTGACTGACTGAGACTATCATTTTTTTAAAGTCGATTGAAGAGTGGTTGACATCGCAGAAAGACAAGGTCTTCTTGCGCGTATTCATGTACCTCGAGGTTTGCTGTTTGGACAGCACACACCTTCGGGATCGGCCCATACTTTTTCGTTGAGTAAAACAACACTTCCGGTTCCAGTTTTAGGGGCGCGCAGTTTGAACGAGCGCATCCGGGACTAATTTTGGCCGTTTAGCGCTAATTACGCATTATTACTGCTTCACGCATATATCTCTATGCTAACTTGGTGCATCTCTTTTGTCTCAAGCTTCATTCTGGCGCTTTTTCCGTTGTCCTACGTGCACTCGAGGACCTCAAATAGCTTTATTCTGACAAACATGACCACAAAGTGGCAGCCAAATACCCAGGTCCCACGAACCCGAATTCGACCTGAAGCCTGCTCAGAAGAACTTGTCTTCGAAATTATTAAATTGATAGACTAATCATAGCATCATTTATTAGCTGTTTTTCGTTCAAAATTCTCGATTTACCTGCAAAGCTCTGAAGCACTTGTGCCTCGTTTCGCCTTTGTTATGCTCGCATCTTGTAGAGAGCTCGCCCTGACGAAACGCTGAGTGAACCCCGCTTTCTAGTTTAGCGACTAATAGGTGTTCTTGCGCGATTGCTTTAGCGCTGTGTATTCCTTGCTGTTAAGTACTCGCGGTGGGCACTTGGCTCTTTTACATTTGTTCTGTCTGTCTCTTATGGGGGTTCTGCATCGTTCCAAACACATTCCCATGAGATTCACATCTAAAACGAAGAGTATCTAAGCAAATATTATTGTGTACAATAAAGTTTCTTTATTCCTGTTTCGTACCTTTTGTCCTCACACGACTTTGTCGACTTACTTTTGTCGACACAACGCACTTCCACAGCTACATTGGCAATGAACGACTGCGCTCGTTTACGGAACGAATATTATGGAGTGAAAAATATTTTACTCCGTCTCCGGACTTGACGATGTTGCTTCTCAAAGAGTCAATGCGTGATTCTGGTAAATTGTTTTCTTTGTTTTCAATTTTTTACCGGCGAGCTTCTCGTAGATTCTTCTTCGGAAGGATAAATGGCGCTCGCGGGCGAAAGAACTTCCCATGATAAATAAGCAAGAGATGGTTTGATAGAGAAAGAGACATAAAGACATATCTGAAAAACTGAGCCATGACGATAGGCATGACATAGAAAGAAAAACCACACACACAAACACACACACTAACTAACTAACTAACTAACTAACTAACTAACTAACTAACTAACTAACTAACTAACTAACTGGTTCCTAACTAGCTACGGTGTCGCGCTGCTAAGCACGAAGTCACGGGATCAAACCCCAGCCGCGGCGGCTGCATTTCAATTGGGGCGAAATGCAAAATTGCCCGTGTATCGCGCATTGGGCGCACGTTAAAGAAATGCAGGTGGCCGAAATTAATCCACTGGAGGCCCCGCTACTGCGTGATTCATAATCAGATATTGACCACGGCACGTAAAATCCTACAATTTAATTTTAATACAGTAACACATACACTAAACACAAATTTACTAACACAAGAACTACTTACACAGTCTAACCGAGGCCCGTGTATCGCTGGAATGCTACAAGCGCTGTGGTGGAACGCAGTTCGAAGCCAGAACATTGCGAGGTCAAAATGTAACCAGTGCCACCTTAATTGTGAAACTGGCGCTCAACTGGCTTTGCCATCTGGACATCTTTTGTGTACACGCACAAACACAATTTAACGTCTAATGACGCAACGTGATTTGCGCACGCGACACTCTCGGGCCCTACCATGCGCCATCCAATGGCGGAGCCGTCATGGGGCAAAAAATGTGCGTGTTACGAATGACATTAGACGCAAACACATGCGCATTCACTCTCTCTAACGCTTTTCTTTCTCTTTTGACAGGTTAAAGGCTTGAGTTGCGCAATTTTCACCTTCGTCAGTGGGAATTACACGACTGATCTCTTCATCAGAAATATGAAGCAACCTGCTTTTGAGGACGTCAGTCCTTTGTGATCGCCCCATAATGGTTTTTTTGGGATTTTCCTTTAAGGATGTCAAACAAGCTGCACTGTCGGAATAGCCCACCACATTCTTAGTATGCTCAGAAGAATGCCTAGGCAATACCTAGTTAATCCTGTACAATGGTGTCTGCCTGAGCATATTTAACGGGTATTTCAAGATAACTTGCTGTGGAAAACACTGACATGGACCCCACGAACGAAAAAAAATAACACATCGATGCCCAAGACACTATACCAGCAGGGCGTCAAGTCTCCTGGTTTTCATATCAGTGTTTCTGCTAGCAGTGATGTTTATTTAAGCCATGCTTCCGTGCTAATATCGCCGTCACCCCGAAAGAGAGTCCCATGTCTTGCACACTGACTACCACACAGGCAGCTCCATATCTTTCAAAATGAATGCGTCATTTTGTAATGGTAAAAAAGGACTAGAGCTACCTGTATCATTACGCGGACGCAAGAATTGAATACTTATATCACATTAGGCAAATGTACACTGTGCTCCACTGTGCTCCTACTGAAAACCCAAACACACAGATATGTTTTTTTTTCATCACTACACCTCGAAGACCTACTTTCTTTTCGTATTAACAGTAACAATTGAGCTAAAATGAAAAAAAAAACTCCTCAATTTAGTCATCAACTGAAATGTACGAATCCCGTCAGCGATTGTGGGATTTGCCGCAGAGCAGGACGCATACCTTTATATTGAGTTGGCTTAAAATGTTATGTCGCCGTTAAACAAATTACATCGGGACGATGTAGTCCCAAATTTCACTTGCATGATTTCGCCTTGTTGTCGAAATACACCTTCGTGCTGTTTCATTTGTTGAATGCGGCATTAGCTACTCATAACTCACTACGACACACTGCATGTCCTCGTTGTGGTCGTCTGAACACCAGTGTCGGAATCGATAGGTTGCAGCTTCAATTTTTCCCTCAATACTGCGCTCTTACAGTATCAGGCGAGGCCCTACGAAACCATTCGAGAGGGCACTTTATCCTCAAGACATTGTTTATACTTACATTATAGTGAAAGACGTAGCAAGAGATTACATTTTTAGCGCATAGCAATGCATACGGCGCCGTTTTCAGCCGAAGACGAGCAGGGCAACTTCAACATCTGAATAAAATCATAATTATGCCAATGTGAGCACTCATTATTTAAGAAGAACACGTATAAGTGTCACGTCACTGCACTACAAGCTTCAAGTCCACCACTTATACGTAAGTATGAAAATTCATCGAATAGTTTATGCCTCGAACAGCATGTATGATATTGGCACTATCTGAAAAAAAAAATTATTCTTTCCGAAGCAAACCAAAGCCGCCCTATAGACGGCCCCAATATTTGCAACTGAAGCAAATGAAGGGTAAAAAATGCCCTAGTA
Organism: Dermacentor variabilis; assembly: GCF_050947875.1. Taxonomy (NCBI): domain Eukaryota; kingdom Metazoa; phylum Arthropoda; class Arachnida; order Ixodida; family Ixodidae; genus Dermacentor; species Dermacentor variabilis. Next base: position 56,417,730 of record NC_134571.1, on the reverse strand, counting down.
CGCACAATTTGGCCTTTTGTGGCATCAGTTTTTCGCAATAAATTTACATTTCCATAAAGCCATGAAAATGGTTTAGTCACGCAAAATGACTTCAGTGGAGGCCACGATTTCGTGTTCAGTTGGTTAGAACGTCATCATTTTATTCCAACACAGTACTGCAACACAGTGTGCCATGCCTTCTAAGTGTGTTAGCATTACCTCACTCTGTTTACAGCTAACGCATAAAAGAAATGTGAGGATTTGTTTACTGCGTAATGAAACTTTTAAGGTTGGTTTTGAAACATGTGCAATATCATTTCTTTATAATTAGTGAGGTTACACGAATGCCTAGAACGGTATGAATGTGCATACGTTACTTTTCCATACAGGAGATCTATGTCACAATCTTATAGTTCATGTCGCAATCATATTGCTTGCAGCTCAAGCAGCTCAACATAACGAAGGCACATTTTGAGCTGAATTTTAGAATTTGAGCGTTTCATGTGGAAGCCGCCAAGTGTGTTGGGACCAAGAAAACATCCCGTAAAAGGGATTTAAATTTTACCCAGCCAGAAACATCAGATATACATTATTTATTTTGGAGATAGTAATGTTCTACAAAAGGTCAATTTTTTTAACTAGTGGCGTATCGGCCTTTCAAATACACTGCTAAGTAAATACACCACTAAATTTACAAGGTTAAATAGTGCAATACTATAATAAAGTATGAAACAGCCTCTAAGTCGTCCCGATAACTAAAATCGTTCTCGTAACCAGATTGCTGTAAAATAGATTCTGGTTCAACATAAACGGCAACTCACCGTAAATCCCAAGGGAGGAGGAGGAGGAAAGAACTTTATTGCGTGTCCTGCGAATTGGTGGGGAGGGCCAGAGGCCCCGCCTAGGTGGCGGCCAGGAGTTCGTGGGTCCTGGCGGCATCCTCGGCCCGCTGGACGGCCCATAGTTGATCCTCGAGGGCGGGGCTGAGCAGCGCGGCTTCCCAGCGCGTGCGAAGCCCGCTGCTAGAGGCCGCGTTTTCTTTATTGTTACTTATCCCTCGGCATTCCCATAATATATGCTCCAGAGTGGCTCTGGATTCACATGTTTTGCATTTCTCCGTAGGACATACATCCGGATATATGATGTGCGAGAGCGCAGGATTCGGATACGTCCTAGTTTGTAACTGCCGCCATGCGACAGACTGCTTTTTGTCAATTTTGCGTGAGGTCGCGGGAATATGCGCCTCTGTAACCTATAATTTTTTTCATCTGATGTGTGATCTCGCAGTAGTATGACAGTCATCTTGGTATTCAAAATTGTCCTTTCAGAAAACATGCATTTGTTACAATCAGCGGCAGAGTTTGATGTGAATTGTCACATGTTCAATTTACTTCATTCTCGAACTGAACGAGTGCCTTACATGGAATATTCAAGACGCATTCGCAATACTTAGATCCAAAGAAATACCTTCGTGCTGAAGACGCAATAATCAAAATTAGTTTTTTTTAGGGCACAAACGCAAGTACGTATTTGTTGCTGAAGATAGACATAGATATAGTATAGACAATGACAGCGTTTTAATGACATGATTTAACGCATGATCAGTGTACGACAAGTGAGCTTTCCACTTAGTGCCCTTATATACAAAACGATAGCATCACAGTAACTCTAGTAAACCGTGCTTTGGTGGTAACGGTCTAATCGGTGCTTAGTGCACTTAGGCGCTTTGGGATTAGATTGGCTCGTAGTTTCTTAACGGCCTAAGTAAGCCTCTGCAGCCAAACTAGCCAGGGGAAATTAAGCCTTGAGTAATCACTGTTGCGAACACTCTTAGTTATAGGAGATTTTAATTTTGAATAAATTTATGGCCGGGCTTACTTACTTACTTTCCAAATTAACAACTTTACTTCCTCCAACGCATTTAAGTATGCGGGATTATCAGCTCAATGGTAAGAACAACGTTTTCGCGCTAAGGTGGTAGAATGTCGTTGTCGAAAAAAAAGAAGAGCACGGTGATGAAAAATCGTTCGAGGATCTTGATGTCGAAAGTAGCGTCGCAATTATTTTAGTAATAGTGTTGTTCCTTCTTCAAGGCCGTGTTTCTGCCACAATGCGAAACTAACTGTTGTTCAGTAAACAAAAAAAAACCTTAATTTCTTTCTCTTACATTGAATATTAAACCAAATTTAGCCAAAAAAGATTTCTGAACTCACACGTCCACCTTCGCTCCCTTCTAACAGATGGCGCACCATTCCTAGGCGCATCACGCAAAGGCCCTTAAAATCAATTTTGCTTTCTAACCAATTCTCTAACGCAGTGAATCATTTTTGAGCAACAAAGGGAAAGAAAGCTCTTTGATAAAAAAGAAAGAGAGAGAGTTGGATCAGTCTAAATATAATCGTATAGATGCTCCTCGGCAAATTAGGAGATCACGAAAAGAAAAATGTTTACGAAGGAGGACAAGGTTGAGTGCGGGAAAACGAAGTAAATTAAGGGCCAAATAATGTATGTATATGCATGGTATACACGAGGTAAGTTTAAAAAATGATTCTTCAGAAGGACAAATTATAAAATCAGTCACTTGAGCCAGTGTTTCCAAGTAACGATAACAGAAAATCAAACGCGCCACGGCGCTTTTGACAACAAGTCAGGGGAAGTAGCATAATTTATATCCGTTGTAGTCTTCTCGTTATATTGAGTCAAGATGTTAATCAACAGGAACACAAGAATATGAAGATAAAACGAGGCATTACGCATAAGCCTGTCAGTCTTATAATTTCAAAAATGTTTTTAGTATGGCTATTACAGTTAGAAGAATGATGCTTTGACGTACGTATACGTTTCTTAGCGGACTTACTGGTGCCGGAGAACCACTTTGATTTTGCTTACCTTTAACAAAATTACACTAATTACTTTCAACTTGTGGTTTTGGCACATTTCGTATGACTGTGAAATTGAAGAATTGAGCCCTTTCAGGGGTTTCAGGCGTGTACCCTCAATCGGAAGCCTAAAAGCAACAATTTAAGGATACGCATCACCTAACATGCCACGAGTGCCCATGATATTTCTTCCCGCTAAGCCAATGGAAGATCTTGAAGACCATGCTTTCACTTAACACCAGCGCATTTGCATTCCAATTGGGCTAAATGGATCCCACATTGGCGCTAACGTGAAGATTCGCGCCAAATGGACGCACCTTGAGCCTTCTACGGCTTTAAGGGCCTAAAACACTTCTGTAATACGTCTAGAATATTTGGTCGCTCTATCGTCATGTTTTAGTGACGACGAAGAAAAGAGTCGCGAAAGCGTGACCAACGAAACTAACTTTTTATTGGGCGAATGTGTGCCCACAAAAGCAAGTTAGATTCAAAGCACAACTACAGGGGCGAACACAGTCGGCGATCGTCGAAATCTGACCTGCGGGGCAAGCGCGTTGGCTTGCATGCATGAGTAATCGAAGGTTCCAGAACAATCGCTGGTGCCCGTGCATCTTCCAGAAAGTACGACACAATTCGCGTCATGCATAGAATTAAATTACCCAAAGTTCGATGACAACAGACAACGGATCGAACCATCGATAACGTTCGAGAAACATACGATACACTCAGGTGCGTACTGCGTTGAGCGACAACGTTTAACCTTTGTTAGCCGGCGAAAATGCGGTCACCCGAGAAATATAAAGTAGTAGACGTGTCACTATTTGACAAACTGAGAAAGTTGCCAGAAATTCAAACATTGTTTAAACTCGTAATTCACTTTGAAAACACGTATGAGGAACACAGAAAGCGTCACCGCATGGCAACGGTCAATGATCGGGAACAGATCCTAAGTATTCTCAATTCATTATATCTGGACAAATCACATTTGATTATTTTTTTCGAAGGAACATTTAGTTTTCTACGGCCTATATTTGAGAACGGTATACTGCTTATTTCAGCCTGTTTTCGGAGTGCTACCTGCTTGTCTATCTGACATCTTGAGCCAACTCATATTCATCGACGCTTCGGTTCAGCCGCAGCATTTTGTCCCCAATACTGCTATAACAGAGAAGCGCTCCATTCACAATAGGATTAAAATGCCGGCGTCACTGAAGTGAGTGCGACGAGCAGCAAACGCACGGAGCGTCAGAGAACGTGTTTGGTGTTTGTCGCGGCCAGAACGAGAGAGAGAGAGAGAGAGAGAGAGATAAATTTATTTGCTGAAAGGCAGAGAGGTCGGCCTGAGTTATAAGATACTCTGGCCTGCTACACTACACCGGGGAAAAGGGACGGGGAGGAAAAGGAGTGAATTTATTATTATTATTATTATTATTATTATTATTATTATTATTATTATTATTATTATTATTATTATTATTATTATTATTATTATTATTATTATTATTATTATTATTATTATTATTATTACGATAATGTGAGGAAGAGGAGGTGCGTATATAAAATTCACATCATTGTGCAATCTCTAAAGCCGTGCGTCCAGTCTACTGGCTCGGAGAAAGGCTGTAGCGGCACTTGTTATCAGGGCTGCGCAGTTAGCATTAGACGAAGGACCTAAAATGAATTTGTCTGATGGCGGCCTCTCATCGACGTTCGCAATGTAAAAGAACAGTTTCTTTCGTTCTTGCGCGTACGCGGGATAAACGCAAAATGTATGATCAAGTGTTTCTGGCAGCTTACAGTATTCACAATTTGGGCTAGTATCACTGCAACCTATCACATGTCTATAAAGCTGGGTGAATGCGATACCAAGGCGAATCCGGTGCGCGTGCGTGTTTGGCTTCTTTTGAGCTTGTGAGGTATACGAAATTTCGTTTTTGGATCCCACTTATGCGCTCGCTTGTGTCGTCGATCTGGCTGGGTTCAGTGCTACAACGTACGATAGCGTATTGAAGCCATAAATGTGTACCAAAGAACCATTATTTGAAGGAGTTTTCCGCTTCAGCTTCTACCTACTCGTTCCCTATCACGCCACAGTTTGAATGTGTCCACTGAAAGGTGATATTATGGCCATTTCTATTGGCGTGACCGAGAGACAGTGTAATTTCTATGGCCATTGAATACTGCGGGTCCCGTCAGAGGACACAGTCAATTGATTGTAGGGCTGGCTTGGAATCGCAGAATATCGTCCATGCACGAGGAGGCTCCTCGGAGAGAAATCGAAGTGCCTCCCGGATAGCCACAAGTTCTGCAGCAGTTGATGTGGATCTATGGTCTAGTTTAAACCGCCGTGCAATGATCATATGCATGGATGACAAAGACTGCAGTGAAGCCATATGGCGTGACAGAGCCATCGGTATACACGTGCACAAAATCTCTGTACTGTGCATGGCCGCCATTACCGCCACAGCCGCAGCGCCGCTTACACGGCGGTAGGGAGGAAAGTTCCCGTTGTTCCTGTGCTCGCGGGAACAGTTGGTCACGTGGGTCCCCAGAGCGTGACGAGGGACCAGGTCGCCACGACGAGCGGCCGAGTACTTTTGAAGACAGAGCGGCGCGGTCGTGCACCGGCAGACAGCTGAGGATGCGGTCGGCAGGCTGAATAGACACGGGACTTTCTGATAAATTGTGAATCTACACTGTGTGACGTAGGACTATACGGTGACACTGCGTAAGACTAGGAACGCCTTTGCGGGCTGCGTGACAGTGCCCACAGAAACAGTTCGTGTGTACGTGCCTGCGTGTGTTTAGGTTTTTCTTTTCTTTTTTTTATCCTTCTCTCTCTCACCTATTGCATCCCCTTGCTCCTCCCCCAGTACAGGGTAGCCAACCGGAGATAATCTCGGGTTAACCTCCCTGTCTTTCCGTTGCCTTTCTCTCTCTCTCTCCCCCAGGCCGAAGTCTTCGGCTGCAGATCGCCAGGGGGTGCAAGTCCGTCACGATCTTCGGCAGCGAGGTAAAAGCAGCCCGATACGCTTCCTCAGATCGGTATCTCGGCGAGCACGCCACAGATGATCCATAGAGAAACGTATTGGTAAAGAGCGGACACTACGGCGGGGCCCTGCGGCCGAGCTACTGCACTGTCGCCACCGCCCTGGAGCGGCTGGTCAGACCACTCATTTTGTATTGAGATTTTAGACACGTGGTTAAGCTCTGTTATTTAGTTTCGGTTTTGATAACAATGCTTTCCATTCTGGTCTACATTTGACTACCAAAATGTAATGCGTCGTCTCTCTAGTCGAGCGCAAGAGGTTTAATATTTCATTTTAAAGCATGTCGTATACAAATGGACGTAACCGGCTCGTGGATCGCGAACATTTTACTGGAAAAGCCACTGAGCTTCTCGAACAAGCAGCAAGGCTGGACAGCTCATGCAAATCTGAAAAGTAATGTGATCAGGGTTTTATTGCAATTCCGTTACCGTTTCTGAGCCGCTTTCTCAGTCGCACACAATAGGCAACAATGGTATCACACAAAGAAGTTTATTTTTTTTTCTTGCTTGCATAGGGAATCGCACAGAAAAAAATTTACTGAATCACGCACTTCATAAATACGCAGACTACAAGAAGAAGATTTTAGCAACGACAAGCAACGCGTTAAGTAAAAGTGGTGCTTGCGAACCGAGCCAGGCGCACGCAGAGTGCAGTAAAACAAACATCCTTCACAAAACGATGCCAAATGCGCTTTACACTGCTCGAGCCGCGCCAAATTAAACGTTTGTGTGATGATGCGGGTGATCCATATATAACATGTTCCGTGCCTTAGGTCGAAGGTCTTTCGCGTGACTTTTGGAAAACTATGCGTTGGAAGTAAAGCAAATGTTCTTCCGGAGAAGATGGGTGTAAAAATAAATGAGTGGCTGCACGGCAAATGGGTGCCACGGCTCAGATTCTATACTACAGGTGCAAAATACGCTCATAAAGCATAACAAACGTCTTGCTAGCAATGTCATAACGCAAGAAACAGCTAAATTTCCTCTGCGGAGAAAAGGAAACACCTTACCGCGCTAGCGAGGCGGCGCGTGGAAAAGCGCGGTGGGGTGGGCGTAAACAGCGGCAAATGATCGCAGCGCCATCAACGTCTCTATGGAAACGGGATACGTGGACGTAAGCCCGTAGACGTATGGCAAGCTGTCTACTTTTTAGGTAAAGTGGAAGCACAAATCGCTACGTCGCCTAGCGGATGGTCGGACCCTCACTTGCTCGGCCGCGAAACGGCTCGAGTGTCCGTTGTTTACGCATGTTTCGCTATGAGCAAGCCTCGTGTTCCAACCTGCTCTCAGAACTTTCCGCCGGACTCTTTCTTTTTTAATCGCATTTAAGCTTTCATTTATATAGTCATCACACGTTACTTTTTTCTATGTTCTGTTAATGTAGTGTTTGGCGCGTTCACTGTCGCGTGTATTTTTCATTTGTGCCATGTGTCTTTTTTTTTAGTATTTCGACAGTGCTGTAAACTTCCACGTGGTGGGCATTGTGTCGCGTGCCGCGCCAGAGTTCCTGTTGTGTTTGACCTGCACGCCTTCCGCAAAGCTTTACACCGTCACATTGCAGTTTGCTTATCCTTTTTATCATGCCGCTGGCATGATTCTCTTATTAAACTGAGTGTGCATTTTTTACATCGCCGCCCGTCTCATGCCTCGAATCCACAGTCGACCAGGCGAGGACCGTACCGACAGTGAGCAGTCGATTCATCCATAAATGCACGAGGGGTGGGTTTGTTGTCGCCTCATCCCCTTCGTTCCGGAAAGTGCGAATTATTATACCTCAATGTTTCACCGCCCAATTTTATCACTCGATTACCTGATCAAAGGCACACTACCAATGCGATTCCAAACCATCTGTCTCAAGACCAAATGGAAAAGTAGGGCACAGGGTGCTTCCGCAGAAAGAATAGGACTTTGCTGAAGATACTGCGCGGCTGAACAGATTGCTTCCTCCATTTATCTTTTATCGAGAAGATTGTCACGTAGTAGTGACGGTGAAGAAAGGCAGCAAAACTATGAATGACGAAACTAGCGTTTTATTGGGCGAACCTGTGCCCTCAAAAACAGGCTACACTCAAAGAACAACGACTGCGGCGAACACAGTCGGCAATCGTCGAAAATCTTATCAGCGGGTCAAGCGCGTCGGCTTTTATACATGAGTCATCGAATGTTCCAGAGTAATTGCTAATGCCCGCGTGTCTTCCAGAAAGTACTACACAATTCGCGTCATGCATACATGCAATCAGATTACGCAAGGTTCGGTGACAACAGACAGCGGATAGAACCATGGATAACATTCGAGAAACTTCGGATACATGCAGGTGCGTCCTGCGCTGAGCGATAACATTTGTTGAAAAATTAAATTATAGGGTTTTACGTGCCAAAACCACTTTCTGATTATTAGGCACGCAGTAGTGGAAGACTTCGGAAATTTCGACCACCTAGGGTTCTTTAACGTGCACATAAATCTAAGCACACGGGTGTTTTCGAATTTCGCCCGCATGGGAATGCGGTCGCCGCGGCCGGGATTCGATCCCGCAACCAATAACATTTGTTAGACGGTGAGGAGGAGGAGGAAAAACTTTATTTGCTCTAATTGATTAGAAATTAGCGGTGGCAGATGTGGTCGGCCGTCTTCAGGGTCTTATTCCCCATCTGCGCAGGGTCGACGCCCCTATTCCAGGGCACCACTGAGGGTGGCTACTCGGTGAGCGTGCCTTACTAGTCCATGCTGGACTTTCGGGTCGCTGCTGGAGAGCACCCTTTCCCGCTGCTCCGCACTCGGGTCTTTTATTTGAAAGAATTGTTGGTTCTGAACGCATTCCCATGTGAAACGCGGTCACCCGATAAACAAGTACACGTGTCAATATTGTGAATTAGTACCAATGGTGGTGGTGGTGTAGCAACAGGCGGGTTTAGCCTGGTGATCAAAGGGAGCAGTTGCTCCGTCCGAGCGTGTCTTATGAAATCACTGTGGTGTTTCACCACATGTACGTCAGACCAGTCTTCCTTAAGAATCCGATAAAGAGACGTGAAGTTTCTTTGGGGGCTATAACTGGTCCTTCGGGGAACATAAGGTGTTGCAGACACATATATGGGGAAGGATGCAACGGAACCATTGCGCAGCTAGAGCATACTTTCTTTTCAAGGAAACATGTTGAACATATCGTTGCTTATCATATTTATGTAAATATAGAAAGGATGTTTAACTCAATGCAAAATCATAAACGCAGCTGAACCCTTTAAACCTGTCAAATAATGAAACATCTGCGGTGCTGTGTTATTATCGAAGGAGAAATGAGCCCCTTGAGGGCTCGGCTAAGTATCTCTACCAGACAGGTAACAGATCAGGCAATATATTATGTTAACGAACCTATTTTACAACTAGAACTAGTACGCGTGCTAATTGAAAAAAAGATATTGCAGAGTTCTAGTAAAGGTCACAACGTACTACGGAAGATAGGGCTTTAGAGAGAACAAATGATAACTGAAAGACAGGTAGGTTAACCAGGACTGAGCCTGGTTAGCTACCCTACATTGGGGAAAGGAAAAATGGGAGGGAAAGATTAAAGCAAGAAGAGAAAGTCCACTAGGGATATCGATCAGTCACTTAGTCTACATCCCACACAGTGACTCAATCCGGTAGCTTTTGAATATCGCAGCACCGCTTTTGTGGCCTTTTGTAGCTGCGATATGCGATGCCATGGTCCCAAGATCTTGTCCACGGTGAATGGTTTTCTATCTAATTGATTTAGAGCTGTACAGAGGTCATGTCTCTCATTTTCAAAAGATAGGGCTCTAGACATTAAACATAGCTTGCGTTGTCAAAAGCAGCAGCCCTATAACAAGGACTTGTGAAAAAAATTCACACGATTGTCCTCCTGGAAATGAATAAAACGGCTTCCCTGGTTCAGAAAATAACGAACGAAAACAAACTACCAGAGAATGTCAACCACGGCGCTCAGAAGAACTATGTGCTTGTCTATGCAGCACTGAATCCACCAACACGAAAAGAAGCAGCAATATGTTTATATCAACAGAAAGCATTCGGAAAGAAGTAGAGCTGAAACTCAGGCTCCACATTCATGCAAATCTTCGCCATCAAAAATTATTCCAGAACGGCGAAAAAGAAATTTGAACTATTTGATTTCAGAACTAAACTACGTAAGTTATATCAGAAGCTGCGGCCATTGAGCGTAATAAAAGCAGTGAAACTAGTCACAAATACGATTACGTGTATAAGGCAATGAATCATATATTATTCGTGGAAGAAAAGTAGATTCCGAGAGCACGGGTAAGACTTATAGAAAAAAAATTTCCTTTAGGCTAAAAAAAGACATTCGTATTAATGAGTTCTTCGCAAGAAATCTCAAGAATGCTGTTACATTGCATGGACAAGAAGTTATGCTTAAGAGTCATGAAATACTTAAAACAGGGACTGGACGCGCCAAGCCGCTGATGCACGAGCAGAGAGAGAGAGAGAGAGAAGAGAATCAATGAAAGGCAGGGAATTTGGCCACGACTGAAGCCAGTTGGCTACCTTGCACTTGGGGAATGGAAAAGGGGAGATAAAGATTAAGAGAAGAAGAGAAAGTGCGCTGTTGATTTGACCGACGTAGTAACAATCTTCTGCTCTATATCACAAGTTGTCGTCAATCAGCATCATAGACGGCCACTCAATACGGTAGTCTTTAAATATCGCAGCAGCGCTACTGTGGCCTTTTGTGGCTGCGATAGTTCCAAGATATTGCTCAAGGTGAATGGTTTTCTGGGCAACTGCTTTAGAGCTTTGCAGAGTATTGTCTTTCATTTTCAAAAGACGGGCAGTAGCGCAGGAGGTGTTCCATAGCCTCTCCGACACCGCAGGCAATGCACTCGGCAGAATCGGCAATTTCAAACAAACATGTGCATGCAGGGTGAATGCAACTCCCAGTCGTAATCGGCACAGCGTTGTTTCCACTCTTCACCGAAGCCCAGGTAACAACCGCAGTTGCACAGATCGGTCGAGAGAACGCAATCGATGCTAACTGAATTCAGGCAGATGCCACTTGTCCAATGTCATACGGTGCGCTAGCTTGCTTAAGAGCTGAGCTGCGTCAGTCCTCGATAAAGGGAAGCATATAAGTCGCGGTCTAAGCCTGAAGCAACGCCAATTCCAGCCAACGTCAAGGCCTGTGGCACATTCGTGAATTTACGAATGTGAGTGAGCGTTTCAATCGTAATGAAACAAGAGATCTAGCGAGCAAAGCAAAGCTGTGTCAAAATTGTTCGTAAGTTCAGTGCCTCCGTTCTTCCGTGTTTTGCAACAGTACTGAGACGTCTTCGACGCGAGAGGTGTGGATTTCTATTCTTATTTATTTCACATCATTATAGCTATTGAACATAAGTGATTTGACACGTTCCTGTATTTGTTTACGTTATGTTTCGAAGGTTACAAGTCACTAGCGGTCATGAAGAAAGAGCGTGTGTTACTTGAAGCCACTTGAATCCGAGAGATTTGGCAACAGCTTGTCGCCTGCGCTTTACTATATAGGGAAGGCCTCCTCGCCACGATATCATGAACAAACGTCTATACAACCACCGAGATAACGCCCGCAATTTGCTGCCGAAATGAGAAAGACGGTAGAAAGACGGTAGCGGCAGTTTTCGACACCATTCACTTCCAGTTAACGGCTAACGTTATAAAAATGGCTACTCGTTCGGCCTGAAGCGGACAGACCAGTTGCTGTGACGGCGGATGATGACGCAGTGGACCACAAGTCTCTGAGAAACATCAATGAAAACTACTGCTGCAGCAAAAATGTAAGAAATCCCCTGAACACAAAAAAGAAAAAGTAAATATAAAAAGTGGCCATCTACTCGAAAGCGTAGTAAGAATTGCGCTGTGTATAAGAGAATGCTCCCTCAAGTGCGATGGAAAACAACAACACCCATGGATGGAAACGTAGCTATGAAACCAAGCCTCATAATGCAAGAGGCCGCAGCATACAAGGTGCTGGGGGAAGGTGAGATTACAAAGTACGTACGTGAGTTTCTATATGCACCAACCTACCTCCTCACTATGTGTTGGCGCTTAGACGTAGACGCGGAATATATTGAAGCGATTTTCCAATCTAATCAAAGTATAGGATGTCAGAGAAGCATGGTAAGCGTCATAGGAAAATACAGTGGAGGAAAGAAATAGTTATTCATACCAATAAAGCACGGACAACTTTCACGTAAATTATATAGAGTGAGATAAAAAAATCACGGCAGAACTCATCTCACGATGGTGGTCGTTTGTAATGAGATTAGCATTCGAGCAATGTAATGACACACCGTATTTACAAGTCAATATTGAGATTTGTAGTTGTAATTCTGAGACTTCCGTTGTTTTGGTTATAGCTGGCATATTCCGGTATCCTCCTATGTTGCTATAGCATTGGCTTCTCATAGTGACACTTGAGCATGGCGGCATGACAACGTCTGTGTGACGCCGATGCACTAACGATTGTGAAAGACAACGAAGTAATGACATCAACGGAAAGACAATTGAGGTATGACGACATGGTGACGATGGCATGTTGATTCCTAAATTATGACGATGCTGTAACGACTACAACGTGACGACGCGGACATGAGGACAATGACATCACGACGATTCTATGATAACGATGGCGTGGCGCCGACGGTATGACGACAACATGACGACGAAGCTGGAATGATGGCGATGACACTCTGAAGACGACACTTTACTAGTGTAAATGCGAACAATGCCCACCGTTCGCAATAAAAACGCGTAAACCCGCAAAAGAGAAATGAAATAAAGTGTATTTTACAGGTATACGCCTGTGAGATAGACCTCTCCTTTGCTTGACGAACAAGGAACCACATCAAATGGACTCGCGCAAGAAGGAAGTGCGGAAAGAACGCTGCCAAGAACAAGTAAACAAGCGAAAGTGGAAAATAAGGAGTCAGTGTTTTCTTTAATTAACTCTGGAGAAATGCAGAAATATATATATTTGGGGAACAATCACAGTTCTTTTGGGTCACTCGTTTATAGCTCTACCAAGTGCCAAAACCGACTCGTATCGTTATTTCGGAAGTTGCGTAATGATGCGTGGCTGCCAGTTCCCTACAACCGCGTAGAGCGCAGGACACTACAGTTCTAGACATACTGAGCCCACCGCGGAAGGTTAGAAACACACCTACATAAGCATGGCAGAGAAGTGGCTACGTCAGGCGGTTAGACTGATAACCGTGGAAGCGTCATTCAATACACATGGAATCCGTCTCCACTTCTGGCGGTGCTTTCTCTACTTCCTTTTTAAATAAAAATATGTTCATCCATAAATAGTTTCACAAGCAAAGGTTAAATTTGTTAATTTTCGTTTTTCGTTCCTGTTTGGCTGTTGCTTCGGCTCCCTCCCTTAGTAGATCCCTCAATTTCTCAACTCCTTGCGACTCTTTTTTCCAGTTGCCAACTTTGCATGAAAAATGCCGTACAATTAGGGAAAAACCAGACGAGGTAATGGGTGACAATCATATTTCTTATAAGTTTAACGGTTATTGGAGGGCTTGATCGTGGACTCTGTTTCGCGTGATTTTATTTTCCACCTTATCTAACCTATATCGCGGGTACATGGTTCCGAGAGTATGCCAGCGTCGCGGCGAGCCGTCACTCGAGGAAATAATGAAGCAAAAGGAAAAGTTTATTTATTTATTTATTTATTTATTTATTTATTTATTTATTTATTTATTTATTTTATTTATTTGCATGCCTTCAGGGCCCGTGGGCATTACAGAAGGGAGTGGAATGCATGAAAAACAAATGTATTGCTACAAGAAAGCAGCAATGCGGGAAAGATAAACAGAAGCAACAGTTAACTATGTTGCAGCAAAATGCAGATTACTGAAAATAAACAATAACTTCAATAGGAGATTAAAACAAGTCAGCGTTGGTAATTGCGATAATTGAGGTGGGCAGGCGGTTTCAATCGTTACTTGTCTTAGGAATGAATGAGTACAAATATGAGTTAGTTCGAGAAAACGGGACGTCTACATTATGAAGGAGGTCTCTACGGGATGAAATGAACTCTGGCTCTGATAGAAGGACTTAATTAATATGGCGGTGATGATAAATTTTGTGACAGAGTGATGACCGAGGCACGTTTCTTCGTAAGGAACGAAGAGAAAGGTTCAAAGTAGCTTTCATGGTGGACACACTAGACAGACCAGAGTAGTTATGAAGTATGAATCTTGAGCTGGCGATTTTGCATCGATTTCAAAGTTTGAGCAACCAAGCAACCAAGCATGCGATTGGTATTGTTGGCAACGCAACTGGCGTTGTCTCCGGTTGTAGCTCGTTCCACGAGCATACTGACCAGCCGACTAGTAATTGAATCCCTTTGCTGGTGTCTGTATCAGTCTAAACAAAGAAGGTTGAACTAACGAAGCAACAGTGATGCGCGTGCCCATTGCAATAGATGGTGACAACTGAACGCATCTCGAGTTAGTCGCGCGGGCACCAAATCGATGAGAAAACTGGCCTTCACACCTCGAGAGATGCCAATAACTACCGCCATCCAAAAGGAGTGAAAAAGGCAGCAGAATGTTGACCGCCGATAAGCTGTGAAGTCTCAAGTTTTATTTGACGGCGCTTTAGGAATGTGTGCGAGGAGTGGCGGCGTGGGGGGGGGGGACAGCCCCCCCCCCCCGCGCACCCTTTGGGTACGTGCCTGCAGAGAGAGAATGCGTAGTTTAAGCCCATGTGTGAGCACTTGAGAGCATCCGGCAGGTGCGCAGTGATAAGGACTCATTGTCCAGCAAACAATATGTGCATCGGTTCAAAAAAGTCGATGATGAATCCCTGGCATCCCCTTTGGAATGGGGCGGTGGCAAACAGCCACATAGCCTGCTTGATTAAATTATGTATGCTATACACGCTTTTCATTTTAGCAATGTTGTATACATCTCCTTGATTTTTCTTTCTTCCTCAAAACTTTTCTAGCTAGCTCGTAACGCTACCTATGCCGCCTGCAATAGAGGTTTACGCGTCAGGCTAAAGCTCTTTACGGACGACTACGTGCCTACCACAAGACAAGGAGGAGTCATTGATCGCATATACGTAAGTGGTGCCTACAGGGCGAATACGCCAGAGTACGTGTGAAACTTGAGCACCCATAGGCCCGTACTTGTATACTGCGACCAAACAGGTAGTGAATGTGGAATACCTACGGAATGTGAAACACATATGGAATGCGGAATACAAGACTACGTGAGCATATGTATATATATATATATATATATATATATATATATATATATATATATGTATATATATATATATATATATGTGTGTGTGTGTGTGTGTGTGAGTGTGTGTGTGTGTGTGTGTGAACGAGAAAAACTTATTCATCCGAATGTCGCACGATAGCACGAAACTACAAAGGAAACCCATCGGGATTTCTCAGAAAGAAAGCTTCGCAGTTGAGAAAAAATTCCTCCTGGTCAGCTAGGGACTTGAACCCGGGACCAACGCCTTTCCAGGGCGGTCACTCTGCTATCTCAGCTAACCAGGAGGCTAGCAGATCGCACCTGGAGGGCGAATTAATCGACAATTCAAAACACAGGGACACAGAATATGGAAAATCAGTTCTGCGGAATCCCGCAAGGTGGAGGAAATGTCGTGTCAGTTACAGCTTAATGTCCGCTTGACACTGCAAGCAAATAGAGAAATATTTGAAAGTATACGGTGATTGCAGCCTGCTAATCCTCAAGATGGAACCACTCGTAATATTCTGACGTTGACCTGTGCTTATATCCTGGTCAATATGATTGCTTATATACCCGGTGTTTCACCGAACACTCAAAAAAAGTTTGTCAGTTATCTGGGACAGATAGCACAATTCTAGTCCACGAGCTGGTCTACTTGAAGAGGCGGGCATCACTTCCACAAGAGTTCAAATACATAATCGACCAATTACCAAAAATATAATAATTAAAAATTTTAACTAATTACCGCATGGCACATATTGCAATTCAAAAATTCTAGCCAGGGAGTTCCCTTGGCAGATCCCCTTGGAACGAATTCTCAGGATGACACCGGTTTCAAGTTGTTAGAGAGTTTTAGAATTTGGGACTCAATAGTTTGGGTCCCCAAGCCGCGTTGCGTTATCTGCGCTTGGGTTTAGAGGAGCAGCAGAGTTTGAGAATTGGCTCAAACGCAGACAGCGTTGGGTCGAGCGCTCGAGACGCCGCAGTGGGGAAAATGAAAAGGGCGTTTGAAAGGAGAAGAAGAAAAGCTTTTCTTACAAGTGAAAACAAACAGAATGCATTTTTGAGCAAAAAGGGGCAAGCAATTGAAAGTAATAAACGTTATTACAGTGTTAGTACTACGAGCCGAGTATGCTGTTTTAAGACCCAAGACGGCATGGCGAATCACGCTAGTTTTCGAATTTTGTGTCTTGGGTCAACGCGAACGCAAGATCCCAGGATTGGCTCGGATTCTGCGCATGCTCACTTCCGGCCCGCAATTTTCTAGGGTCCCCAATCTGCTTATGACCCCAATTCTGAAACTCTCTAATAATTTCCGAACTTTGCGGCGAAATGCATTAGCGTTCCAGATAGTTTTGTGCTTCAATGCATAAAACGACGTTTTGTTAAGAAAGTAAGTGGAACGACACCGCATTTTTACCGCAAGTTTGACGATGCATGTCTCCTAAATGGTGTCATCCACGCAATTCTGTTTAAGTGTATATGCGTTGCAGTCTTGTCTACTAGAATTAGTAAATTGCAATATGCGCCATAAGATAGAGACCCAATTAGTGACGTTTTGGTAATTAGTCGATTACGCATTTCAATTTTTTGGCAAGTAATGACCACCTCTTCGAGTAGACTAGCCCACGGGGTATAATTGCGCTATCTGACACCGCCAATTAAAAAAAAACATTGAAAGTGCTCGCTGAAACACCCTGTATGAAGCTCTGAGGTAAGAAATTGACATCGTGCATTACGGAATGATGCAAACATGGTGATATCTATAAAAAAAAACGCAACTTCATTTATAGTAACTGAGAAATATGTAAACTCTTTTTTGCTGTTTTACTTCGTTAGTTCATCTAGACATCCTGCCTTGATGCTCGTTATGAGCTGCTTTGTCGATGTTAATGAGAGCTATGTAAAACTACTGTTGAGATTGTACATTCCCTTACGTTTATCATAAAAGAATTAAAAAGAAGTAAAAGAATTGTGAGTTTCGCGTCCTAGATCCAAGCATTTTTTATTCCGCATAACATATCTTCTTGCAGTTCATAGTGCCCAAATTTTCAAAGCTTTTTGCAGTGTATCATATCACCCCAATTTATCGGCTCTCTTGGAGTGATGAATGTTGCCCATCTTCCTGCTGATAGAAATAAAGTGCGTGGTCTCCAATGCTTCTCTGTTTTTTGCGCGTTTTTTTACGTACCTGTGAGATGGATTATTGCTCTTCAATCTTACCCATGACGTCCCAGAATACGCTGAAACACTTCTGAATTCACTCTGTTTTACGCTTTTATGTACATATCGTTTCGCACAAAGGCACCAGGCTTTGCATCGTTACTAGTGAAATCGCAATGCTTGTACTCATCAGTACTTTTACATGCAATACATCTGGAAATCCGTTCTCAACGCATCTCCGCACATTCTTTGTTCTGGAAATATTGCAAAGGATAGTGCCCTCATTTATCTTTCGCTTCATCCGAGCTTCTCGGCACGTTTCCGCCAACTTCTGTAATCCCATAAGTATGGTTGATTTTCTGCTCTGCCTTCCTCCGCCTTTGAACGGTACTACATTTTCTTCTTTTGGCTTTCTTTCTCATAAACTTTTAATCCTTTCGTATCCACTTTATTTGGCTTGCGAAGCCTTCCCGCGTACATGTTGTAAAGTTTCAGGTCGTCAGGCGGATAGGTACAGTATGCACCTTTAGCAGTTTGCTTCTCTTCATCGCTGGTTGCACCTTTAATCCGATCATAGAACTACTTCATATTCTGAAGCGTTTGTGGTAAATTTCTCACGAATGTTCAGCGGCGATTACTTTAGGTAGTCTCAAGCCTAGGTTCATCGAATTCGTTGGCCCTTTTGCATGGTACAGTTTGCTTCACCGCAAAGGCACAACTCTAGTGGCTGTGCCCGCTTTACAGAAGTGAAATTGCAGCAACGTCTTTCTCCGAGTGCGTGGCTGCACAAATCAAACCAGCAAAAGCGATCAGAACATGAAGTATTCGAAACTCGACGACACATAGAGTGTGACGCGACGAGCCACTCACATTAAATATATTTAAAATGTGTGCGCAAGGCGACTGTGAGTTTAGAGGGCACGTGCACGTGGCCATGGCGATGCGCTGCTGAGCACAAGATGGCGGGGTTGACTCCAGGCCATGGCGACCCTATTTCCATGTGGGTAAAAATGTAAAAAAAAAACGCTCGCGAACTTGGATTTAGGTGTATGCTTGTGCACACACACACACGCTGCTAAGTGCATGTCAGGAGATGCAAACGCGCAATTGTGTGCAATGTGCACACGATGTAGGCTGATGGCCTCGCCTTTCGTGAAGCTCTTGCACTAACGCTGCACTGAATTAGAAAGGCTATACCGCAGTCGCAATGCTTCTCAAGGAAGCTTCCTCCCCATTGTGAGGTTAACCATTGCGGCTATTTGCCATCGAGCGTTTCCCTCCATGATCTAATATATATATATATATATATATATATATATATATATATATATATATATATATATGGCTATATCATAGGAAGCCAACAAACGTGTCCTTGCTTTTTTAAGGCGCAGAACGTGTGTCAATTGAGCTCCTGCTCCTGACCAACACCACTTTACAATGTGACCAACTAGGTTTAAGTCATCGATCCGGGACCTCGACGATGTGCTACGTAATGCTAACGGATTTCTCTCGCATTTACCTCTAAATCACTACTTATGCAACAGCGTTTATGAGAAGTGCAGTTGCCTGAGCTATTACATGCTCTTCTCTTTTAGTACTCGCCAGTGCTCTGACGTCGCAGCTCGTTTAGCATCACTAATCAGGGGGCGCCTCAATATGTCACAGCAGATTGAGACTATTGAAGCGGAGAATTTTCTTTTCCTTTTAAGATTCGCTTTACGGTAGGTAGATTCCTGCTTCGCCTCATTCGGGGCCTCCTGAATAGGAAGGTTGCGAGTCCGATGGTGGTATTTGAATCAAGGTACTCCAGCGCAATAGCCCGTTAGGCCACTGACCCACGCATGGCACGAGTGAATAACACCCTTACCACTCCCCTTCACGCAAGTTAGCGTTTATAACGAAGCTGTTAAAAGGAGTAAAGCAACATTTTCGTGTGGCGCTCAAGGCCGGCTGGTGATGGCGTGGTCGGTATGAAGTGTAAATGCAATGCAACGTGTGTCCGAGCCCTGAATTTGCTTTGAGACATAATACTATATTATTATGTGTATGTTACCCTATATATAGCCTATTCAAATAGACAACACTTTATATTCGTGCTTTTCCTAACGAGCAGTCTGATATTTTTGTTTCTCGCGTCTCGAATTATCGTCTCGACATTGGAGGTCAGCTATGAGTTTGTACCGCTGCGGCGGTGAAAGGATGCCGCCGTGATCTTGCAGCTTAGCCTGCGTGGGAGCCCAAAAGCGCCCATGTGACCAGCGCGTTGGGGATGAATCATCATAAGAACCGCCAGCAAACAGGGGCAATTAGTACTTGCGGAGACTGCACGAAGTCTCTTGTACAGCTTCGTTTTATTGCAGCGTCAGTTGCTCGGATTCGCATACATCTGCTAATCGTTTAGGAGGTTGGCATGGGCGTGACGGTCCACAGCAAAAATTTGCTTATTGAAGGGACAGCGCACCAGTTTCGCCCATCCCTTCTCGGTGGCAGCTAGCGCTTTTAAACAATATGTCACATTGCAGAGCCTTCGGGATCAGCCTTCGTTTTCCGAACCTTCGGAATCAACCCAAGTTGTTTCTTCGGGCTTAGCAGGTGGGAACGCTTCTTCGCTGGAGTAAATCAAATCAGTATTCACGTCATCACCGTCGCTATCATCATCGCCGTCATACTATCCCCGTCAAGCCAATGACGTGGCTATAGTTGTCGTCCTGTCGCATTACCGTTGCCGTCAGAGGAACACCCGCGTCGCACACGCAATTACTCGCGTTACGCAGACATATTGCGCCATCTGGTAATACTTTACGGAACCGCGAAGGAAGGTATACAGCTAGCTACAAGCAAAATGCACAATATTTACTACCAGAGTGCGTGGGTCTTGCAAAATTTGTTTTCTTTCTTACTTTTTTTTTTACTTTTTAGAGGCCCATTAGGTTCTATATTCGTCATGACTACGTGATGATAGCTATTACTGGGAAGCTGTTACTTTAACTACGTAGGATAACCTTCATGTTAGGCTGTGATGCCTCGAGCAGAGCTTGCATTGTGAAGCTCATGTACTGAAGAAAGCGTATAAACGCAAATGAACATTCAAGTCCGAAGAACAAAATCAGGCGTCTGTGGTTGAAGCAACCAACATATTTTCTTGTTTGATATGGCTCCCGTAAAACCTTGCGCATACTTTTTTGTGAGAAAGCACCGATTCATTGTTAGTGGCATCTATGGATGAGAATGTTCCACTTATCGTAGACACGCATATGTCCTGCTCTCTCTCCATTTTCATACAGCAAAACAGCTGAATTTGACTTCAGCATTGCCCCGCGTAAGTGAGCGAACATTAATGGTTCGTTTCTCGCTTTTTTCGATACAACTCAACTATCACCCGGTTATTAAAACATAATATAGAGCCTAGCTGAGACAGACGTCTGTGTGTTCCTGCCAATAAATTGTCCATCTCCATCCAGCAATATCTGTCCTACCTTAAAAGGACGAATGAGCGCAGTACTATGTTTGGAAGAGCAGGAGAAAAGAAGGATATAGTTAAGGGAGTTCTCCCACGAGTAACGGGCGCCGTGTCTCCATAGCACCATGTGTTTGGACTCACATCAGCAAACAGGTAACATTAACGAAGGATTTCAGTTTGAGCTAATGCGACGTCCTGAAGTTCAAGTATTCTTTACGAAGGAATTCAAACCGGCAATGTCTTCACTCGCCCGTTAATATTGATTCCCAATGCGTTCATTAATCAGACAGAGTTGGGGCCTAATAAGTTAACGAGCAGCCTTTGTGCAGGGAAGAAGGGGAGTGCAAGAAAGGCGGCTCTCTATACAACCCCCACTCGAAAAAAAAAATTATAGAATATAAATCTGCAGCGCTGAGAGTATTCCCGAGCAGTTGGACGAAGAAGACATCGGGCTACGGAAACACCTGCGGCTCATCAGAACCATTCATTCCAGACGAGGCAAAAACAAACGCGCAGTCGTAACTTGGACCCATCCCGCGCGCATTTATCGACCCACCGTAACGCGCGTGCCCCAGATGATGACGAAGATAGCATTTCATTTGCAGCTGGCGGCGGCACCGCCCAATGCAGGGACCCGTGCAACATCCGATGTGTTTACTACCCTTCGTCGTCTTCGCTCGTATACTGTTTCACGCCTTTCCCTTTTCCCGTTGTGCGCCGCTTCCGGCCCGCGTTGGGTGGCGATGGCTGCAACGGGCGAGGCGTTCGCGCCGGCGAGGACGCAACCGTTATTTATGTATGCCACCACAAGGCCGCGCGTTCGTGGAACAACACCCGGCCTCCAGAAAAAGAAAAAAATGGGAAAAGCTGTACAGAAAAGAACTCGGCTCAACGTGAAAATGAGGTAACGTAGGAAAGAGGTCTCTTCTGTCGTGCTGCCGCGTTGTTTCCGGTCACCCATCAACATTGCAAGCGGTTCGGAGGAGGTGTGCTTCTTTCTTTTCCTCTCACCTTGTCGTATCTACTTTTGGTTCGCGGCCGAAATGCGTTGCGGGAAAGCGCGCTACAGCGGGAGGCAGTGGGTCAGGCTGTACAGACTCGTTCTTTGCGGTCTTCGCTCGCCGCGAAGCCGCCGGGGCGGCTTGGCGGTATACGGTGGTGAGAGTTGATGAATGGCCTCCATTCTGACTGCACTCCCTGAGGCGCCAGAGGTGGCGCGGTACCTGGGGAGCTCGCAGACCGGCACGCCCGGAAGCACTCTACCTGCCTAAGGTCATCAGCCGGTTTCAATCTAAGGGAAAGCAGATACCGGTTCCCACCATTCGTACCTTTACTTTCCCGAGGCATCATTTGCTGCACTTTTGCGGCGCCATCTGTTTCGGGCGTGTTGCTCACAATCCTTAGATCTTGCCTTTTGAGATTCGCCTCTTTTTTTTTTTTCGGGCAAGCAGTGCAGGTTACGTGACGTAGACATATTGATGTCTCGACGTGTGCGAAGGCTTCGACCTCTTACTGGATGAAGATATTAGGAACCTGTCCACCGTACAAAGAGTTGCGCACGCGTCTTCTTTTCGACAAATAGTCCCGGCTCAGCCAGTTTCTGATATAAAAGCGTCTCACCTGACACGAAAATGCCCGTATGCGTGACATCTCGCTTGTTTCTTGTTTTGTTCTTGTCATTATTTTCTTGTATCTTTTTCGTAGCGGTGTTGCAGGAAATAAAACAAGCAGGAAGCAGGATATGAAAGCGTTCTCAACTTTTTGGCAGCACGGAAGCCATGGGAAAATAAACGACGGCAAGAAGACATGTTTGGCCCGTGTTTAGAGGCTTTTTCACTTTTCTTTATGTTTGGATTCCGACGTTCCGACTTGTTTCTAACCTATATCTTTCGCCAATGTTAACAACTATTACAAATGATCCTTCACGACATCCTTTCAGGCAAAAGAGTGCTACTTTACATGGAGTAGCGAGACAGTAAGAGGTATGCGGACAGAGAAAGCGCACAAAAAAATTGTAGCGTGGCGCTTTCAACAGCCCGAGCGATTAATCAACAAAATGTAATGAAGAGGCCGATCGCTTTTATTCTTTTTTTTTTGTGGACTGTCATTCGGTGACAAGGCATAAAAGCATATTCTTAAAGCAATACCAGTCCCTCCTTCTTACGATGTGTTATAAGATAAAACCCCCTACCCTAGTGTATCCACCCTGTGGCAAGTAAAAATTCATTTTAGAAGCCGAGGGCCGTAAAACAATGAATGTGTAAAGGAGCAGGAACATAACGACTATCGTTGAAATAAGTGGCTGAAGAGGTTTATACACGAAATGAGCTACTCAGTTTAAGACGGTGAATTTTCTCGATGGAAGATTATCCGAGATGCTTTTGGACCTGTTTGGCCCCCGTTAAGTTTATGAAAGAGTAAAGGGCGAGAGATTTAACGACTGCGTGTGGGATGCCTAAGTTCCACCAATGTATTTGTTGCTCCTGCGCTTTTGCACCTTGAATATAATCAGAAGAACCGGATCACATGGTTTTGGTAGGGATTAAGTGTCATGAATTACACTTAGCCTGGGTCAAGATCCAAAATAGCTGACGCATATTTGATGTTGCGGCGTAATAGGGTAACATATGCTTGACATATCATAAGCCGACTGGACAGGTCGCTGAAGCTAGAACGTGGTAAATATTAAATTTCAATAAAACTTTGTGCTGGGCTAGTTGGTGATGCATTCTTTAAAAGTGATGGTAGCGCTAAAAGGCGCTCTGTGTGGCCTCCTCGTCGTGTCCTCTTTTCACCATGTGTTCGTCCCTTTTAGCGCTACCATCATTTTAAAGAATGGTAAATATTAGTTTTTCATGTTAATATTAAACTCAAGCGAACGCCGACGTACGTTCTGATATCATTTGGTGCTGATTGGGCATGTCGTTATAACGGAAAGAGGTCGATTCATGATTTTATTGCGCTTACTGTTACACTGACGAACATAAGGGACAGTGTAATACTAAGCGCAACATAATCACGAACTTCCACCAAATAGCCCCGTCCATTGCTTCACTAGAGGTCGATTAGTGAAATAAATAACTTTCGTTTTAAAAAAGCTTAGGTGCCACTACCCATGTCGAGCACCTCAAGCTTATTGCATAATAGGCAGACTAACCGACATCATTATCAGAGTCTCATAGTGTTTTGCGATTGCAGGCGTTATCGCCAGCGAAACATCAGATTTTTTAAAGAAAATACATATATATGATCAATAAATAGGTTAAAAAGAGCTAGAATAGCTTATTGCAAGTCGCCCACGCTTACGAAAAACGCTATTGAAGGCAATATAGCTTGAAAACTTCCTACTTCTGAGACAAATTGAGAAACAACTTTGCCGGCCTCCATCCTCATTTCAGCTCCTACGACCACATAAATGATAATTAAGTTGCGCCCTTAAGAAAGGACAAGCCCTGCACCCTGTTCACATTCCGTCGGCAACCATTGAAACACAAGACGACAAGGAAAAACAATCTTCTCAGTAAATCAGAGAGTCTGTGCTTGAAAAGGTGATCGATGGTCCCATTGCAACCGCGGACGGTTGTAGGAAGCGTGAACAGCTATAGCCATGGTGACGAAATAGGCTTCTGCGGCACCTAGATGAACACGTTGTACACGTGGTCGCTCATGAATGTAAGAGAACGCTGTGTGAGATAACCGAGGCTTTTAGCTTTCTGTGGAGAGAAAGAAAAAAAGGAAGGAAAGACAGGGGGGGGCTAGCCAGTGTAAGTACTGGCTGGCTACCTTGTGCTGGGGAAAAGGCTGAAGGAAATAAAAGGTGATACAAAAAACACATTTAAAAAATCGAGAGAAATTCATACAATAATGCGATGCTACGCGCTACATCTTTCAAAGTCGGTCGCACAATTCCCAAGCCCTTAAAAACTTGAGCAGAAGGGTTCCGGCATTGAGTGCCGGAACTCCTCTGAACTAGTGTCCTAGATCTCTTTCCACTGCCAAGGGGCCATTGTCCAGTTCTTTCGAGCGCGGTAGCGAGCACTTTTCTTGCCACATTGTAATGGGGACAGTCACAGAGGAGGTGCTTGATCGTCTCCTCGCAGTGACAGTTGTCGCAAGCTTCTGTGCCACCTGTGCCAACTTCTGTGCCACCTGTAGCTAGGCGTGGCATTTCTCACGCCGAGCTACATGTGGCACAGAAGTGTTGCTTCCGCTCGTGGTATCCCTGGTGGAACGCGGAGTTGCGGACGAGGATCCAATCTGTCGGGAGGTGCGTTGGTGAAATCACTTGTGTTCCTCAAGGCCTGTGTAAGCCCGCGTGCGAGGGAGTGAAGGCTTGTGGCTGCATCTGGTCTGGTCTGCATCTGTGCTTACCAAGCGTTAGCAAGAGCGGTACTAGGTCGGTCGGTCGGTCGGTCGGTCGGTCGGTCGGTCGGTCGGTCGGTCGGTCGGTCGGTCGGTCGGTCGGTCGGTCGGTCGGTCGGTCGGTCGGTCGGTCGGTCGGTCGGTCGGTCGGTCGGTCGGTCGGTCGGTCGGTCGGTCGGTCGGTCGGTCGGTCGGTCGGTCGGTCGGTCGGTCGGTCGGTCGGTCGGTCGGTCGGTCGGTCGGTCGGTCGGTCGGTCGGTCGGTCGGTCGGTCGGTCGGTCGGTCGGTCGGTCGGTCGGTCGGTCGGTCGGTCGGTCGGTCGGTCGGTCGGTCGGTCGGTCGGTCGGTCGGTCGGTCGGTCGGTCGGTCGGTCGGTCGGTCGGTCGGTCGGTCGGTCGGTCGGTCGGTCGGTCGGTCGGTCGGTCGGTCGGTCGGTCGGTCGGTCGGTCGGTCGGTCGGTCGGTCGGTCGGTCGGTCGGTCGAAGTACAGAGAGGCGCGAAACGTAGAAACTTTTGCGAATTGTGTTACGTTAGCGCGAATTATTAGGCGGGTGCTCTTTTTGCAGTAAACTGAAGATATGGTAGCAAGAATTTCACGCAGTTGTTACAGGCACACACGCATAGTTCCAAAGCAAATTAGGCTTTTGCCCCTTTTGTAGTCGTAGACTCTGGCAAGTTTCTACTATTGGAGTACTCCGCCAGACTCCTCGAGGTCTCCGAAGTACGTGGGCTGGTAGATAAGTAAGCCTAATTGAACGGGCTAATGGCTACGCGTAACCGTAAAGTTGCGCCACCAGGACAGCGGCGTTTTCAGTTTGAGAAATATTTCAGTCCAATACGGAAGCGGTAAATGAGTGTCATATTAGTCACTGCGCGCTGTTATGCACAAGTCTGTTCTTGGACACCTCACAATGTGAAACACGCAAAACAAAAAGAAGAAGAAAAAGTCGCCGTTACTTTACTAAAATCATTGCTTCTAAGCCACATTGGTGCTTCGGGCGGAAACTGCAAAGTTAGAGTCGTAAAAAGTTTGTCTGCCCGGCGCACACTGCAAGTGATACTGGTTATACGCCGTAACGCTATCTTCGATGAGCCGGGGTATTTCGGCCGAACGAAGCACATTACGTTGTGACCCAATGCCGAATCCTCCGTATAGTAGCATACGTGGTATCAGGAGGACATAAATGCCTTTCAGTATTGCAACGGCAGAAGGTTCTCTCATGGAGTTTCATTGCGCGGAAGAAATAAAATGGTTTCTCCATTATTGCATTGGGGTAAGTCCAAGAGACCTTAAAATTTTTATCGTAAGAATCTTTGACCACCCCGTACAGATCTCATCATTGGAATGATCTGGCCTTACCACTAACCTAGGCGCATTGCTATTTGGACCTTACAGAACCGGCTGAACTGCCTGCCATCCTGTCAAGTCGTGTGGGGGCTACGAAAGCGTAAATAAGCCTTAATTTCGTTCTTCAAGACTATCCGCAGTGATTATTCTCGAAGAAAAAAACGACCGATAGCGAATAATCCGCACAATGTTTTTGACGTTGGTGGTCAGCTCTGGCACCAGTCATTGATCTTCCTTTATCTGGTCTTAGGAATGACCAGAGCCGGGAACAACCGAAAAGCGGGCGGTTGCATCTGTATTTCACATATATTGTTTTTTTATAAGGAGTAGAAAATCACGGTTTGAAGTGAGTGATGATGGTTGTTGAAGAGGGAGAAAGAATTACGGCTGAAAAAAGGTATAGTTAAATTAATTAAAGAACTTCAGGCGTTTACATTACAAAAGAATGACATGCTTATAAGGCGCACCGTGGTCCCTCGGAGACTCCGGTTTCATTTTGGCCACCTGGGGATATTTGACCCGCACCCAATGCACGACACACAGGTGTTTATACATTTGGACCCCCTCCAAACGCGTCCGGCGCGGTCAGAAATCGAACAAGCTACCTCGTACTTAGCAGCGCAATGCCATAGCCGCTAAGCCACCACGACCGGTCTAGAGAAAGGTAGAGTGATGACATCGATAACTTACTTCGCACAATGCCACAATGAATGACCGCAATAATGAGATCCTCTGAAAGGAAAGGGTGAAAATGCTGGACCTGAGTCGAAAGACAACTTCATTTAGGGCCACTGATGTGTCTGAAAATGGGACTTAGCCATCAGAAGAAATCATGGCTTGTTTGCGGGAAACAGTTTGATTTTGTTTGAAGATAAGTAGGAGCATTACGATCTCGGTATTACAGCCACGAGCGCTACATAAAATGGGTACACCAATAAGCAGCGCGTAAGAACGATGCATAATAGGAATAACGGTAATTGCTTACTAGTTCGTTACTCAGACTGTAAACTGTGTCGCTCAGTTTCTGGCCCATCACAATAAAGGTCCACTTGTTATTTATGCATGTGTTGCGTCGCTTTCCTGCCTTGTCCCCGTCTGCCAACATTGGCTTCGCATTGTGTCAAACCAACAAGACCAACGCAGCGTGTTACAGAAGATTTGCCCTCATTTATTTCCACTCATATTTATCACCACGTCTCCTAGACATGCCACTACTACCCGTAAAGGACGTTCTGCCCATCTAAAGTGTCTTAGTGTATTCTTAAGTCTCCATTTGATATAAAACGTTCGGCCTTCACGTACCACTCCCGACGAAAATCCTGCTTCCTGCTGTTTTCTACCTCCTTACGGGAGCTTCAAACAAGTCACTCAAACGACAATGGAAAATAAATAGAGAATGCCCGTTGCCGCTTCACCTAGCGTGGCGAAGCCCAGGTCATTTAGACGCAATCGTAGGAAGTCACGTCTTGGGGCTAAGCTTACTGCCACTGTTCGGAGATCCCGCGGCAGCTGTCCGGCTGCAGAGGCGCTTTCCTAACTCGGCAAGATAAAGCCTGCCTCCGTGTCCTCTGCAGTGGCTTGAATTATTTACACGCTTACTTTGGGGGGCCAATTTCGTCCCCAGAAGAGGACGCCTTCCGTCGCATCGGAGCAAAGGAAGGCAACGACTCAGATCTTGAGACTCTATCGTGGGTTCAAATCCGAGTACGACCCCGGTTCTGTCTTTATTTCGAACGCTCACGTTAAGCTCCCAACAAAACAACTCTGTCTGTTATTGCGCGTGTTTCATTCGGTGCTCTCTTTGTCCTACACAGCGCGAAGGAATACGAGGGTCTAGGAAAAGCATCAATTTAACCCTCCTACAAAAACCGCATCGCATTCTTGTATCTTTTGTTGCTCTAGCTTAATTATTTTTCCCGCTTTGCTGTCCAAGCGCATCGAACAAACAAGCCGTCCAAGCTTGTTTTGAGGAAATTAGCTATTTCAGCTGCATTCGATGACTGTGTGATTCCTTTCTCGATGCGTCGTTGTCGACAACCTTACATCAGCATAGCTAATTTCACTCAGCATAACAAAAAGCAAGAGCACAAAATTAAAAGTCAACTACAACAAAATTTTGGGCAGCGTAAGAAGCCTAGTTTCAGATTGCGCTTGCAATACGAGTAGATGCGTCACAAAAAGCTCACTAAAGTAGACAATTTTGATACCGCAACTGAAAAAAAAAAAAAACGCCGCCATTACAGTGCGCCGGAAGTGGCACATGACTCAGAACGCTCGGCTTCCCGGCATGAGCTCTGGGATAAGGCAGCGCCCGTCGCTACCCTGTGTCCTCTTAGAAATCTCAGAGGCAGCGTGCTGGCACTTTCGTCATATCCGCTAACCAATAGGTAGCCATGTTGTCGGCAAAGGTGACTATGTAAAGGCTGCTAATAAGAAAGCTAAACAATTACCAGCCCTGCAGCTCTGGCAAGATTGCCTCGGTAGTACTACTACTTATTTATGACCAAATTAGCCACGGGTGATATGTTGTTGCAGTTGGCATTTAAATTACATACATCGTCACTCATCGTTCTTTGCACACACCACGTTCAACACGAAAAGATCAACCCACCGTCCGTTCACTTTTTTCGAATCCCGTTGTGGCGGACTAAGCAGGAGTTGGTCGGCGGGAAAGTAGGACCATTGCTCTAATGCATACACAGTACTTATTCGGGCGAGTAGTGAGCTGATCCCTCTCATTACTAATGGATACGTAAACGACACAGAACAAGGACGAAGACAAGAGTCAGTACACATTAACACAAACACATGGGCGCCGTGTGTGTGCTTAATGCGTCTTTACTCCTGCCCTCGCCCTTGTTCCGAGCCATGTATGCATCCATTACAGCAACGAAAAAAGCTAGCACACACGTGAGAAGACACGTAAGGTACTTAGAGTATCCGGTCTAGACGTTCGACAAGGCTCCGCACTCCTCTCACCCACAACTCTCGGCGCATGCGTCTAAGAGTTAAACGCATTACACCACCCATAACTTCGAGCAGAGAGACGAAATCGTCCATCTCACTTTCCTCGCGATCGCCCGCGTTTTGTGACACAAGTAGGGTTTCTCTGCTTTCAGCGCTTGTTTCTCCGATGCTTAATTTGTCGTCGAAGCCATCTGCGTTGAAAAGAAAGCCAGCCCACGCAATCGACGAGCGAGAACGAACCCGGCACCCGATCTCGCGAAGCCAAACAGAAGAGGGTGGCCACGCGATGGCCCGCTGTTATACGGCCGTCGTCTCCGAGCAACGCACAGCGAGCCCCCTTTGCTTGCTTGCCTCCTCGGCGCCCGTTGTGCCATGACTACGTGACCAAGAGCGACGCAACCAGCCGAACAAGACATCGTTCGCGGCTCGCTCCCGGCGTGTTTACCCCGCCGAGATCGCGGCGCCGGGCCCGAGAAATGTTTTCCTTCCTGAGCAAACCTCGTCCTTGGCAGTTCGGCTTTTCCTTCGGTGGAGGAGAAGGCGCCCAAGAAGAAGACTCGATGCGGGAGCACGTGGGCCTTAGGCCGAGCTCAGGTGCCTTTGCTGTTTATTCGAAGCTAAGGCTACCCGCTCTGCAGGAAATGGCATGGCCGGTGACACGTTAATGTCTTTCGAAAGAGGAGTCTTTCTTTTTCTATCTTCTCTGCCGTATCAATGAAGTTCTCCGCGCAAATAGAAATTTACTGCGCAAGGACATCGCGAATATGAGGTCGCTATTTGTACTCTATCATATCGTGCAGATGCAATGCATTCCTTAATAAAACCCATACTTATCAGTATCGCGAAACGACCTCGATAGGGCGCTCCATGTCATCACCGCCGTCCTGATTGCCATTAGTTTATTTGTAGGCGTGTACTTCAGGCGTGTGTTTGGCTGACGTCCCGGCCCTTCATTTCCCTCTTCAATCTCGGTGTATACTTGCCGAAAACCACCTCAGGCTGCGATTTCCAATCACGACTGTGCTGCGTGAACGCAGCCCACCTAACGACATTGTTTGTTCCCTCAGCATATGATGCCCTGCTGCCTTCAACTGCGGTTCTCTTTATTTGACTCTGATTCATTTACTTTGATTCATTTACAGACCACCGGCATGCTGTTCTGGAGACACGTTTCCTGCCAGACTCTGTGCTTTCAGTCTGGCATGTGCCCTGTTCCCAGTGAGGAGCACTGATGATCTCCCATGCCAACGATCCGCAGTGGTTGCTTAGTGGTATGGTGTGCAGCTGCTAAGTACGAGGTCGCGGGATTGAATCCCGGCCACGGCGACCGCATTTCGATGGCGGGGAAATGAGAAAACAGCCGTGTACTTAGATTTAGGTGCACGTTAAAGAACCCCAGGCAGTCCAAATTTCCGGAGCCCCCCTACAGCGTGTCTCATAATGATATCGTGGTTTTGGCACATAAAACCCCACAATTTCATTTCCCATGCCTATAGCCAAGTCTACGCTAACTGACTGCAGGATTTTCAGTACTAAGCTTCGAACATCCTCGTTTATTTCCTGCATATTTCATTCCAAATTGTTTCTTAACTGCGGATTGATAAGAACTGCTCTCGGGCCCTCTTGCAGCGCTTTTTCAGTGTCTGGCGCCTCCCAAGCTAGGCACAGTGAAGTTCCTTCATAAGCATTTTTTTTTAAGCACTGATGTTTTCTGGGTCATTTTTTTCATGCTGTTAATCGTAAAGCTGTTTAAACAGTGGTTTTCATGGTAGAAGAGAACAAAAAATATCCACAAGACTGTGCGCTTTCCGTCTTTTCCTGGGTTTCTTTCTGTTATGAATAATCCACGTGGAAAGTGATTTTCGCGATGACACTTGCCAGTAGGTAGCCGTTAAAATTCAGCGGGATGGGATGGCAGTGTTTCTCGGTACTTTGCAAAAGCGCTGAATTCAATGAATATGAAGGCGCGGATATAGTTGGCACCGATTAAACGAAATTGTCTCGCCATGTTTTGTGCGCGACACGAATATTGGGGCACATTCTACAACGTACGCGAGCACCACTGATTGTGCTGGAATGTACGATGATCCATGTATTGATTTGAAATGAATTCGGGGGCTTTATGTGTCAACACAGCGATTTGATAATGAGGCCGTAGCGGGGGACTCCGGATTAATTTTGACCACTAGGGGATCTTTAACGTGCCCCCAATGCACAAGACTCCGGAGTTTTGTGTTTCGGCCCCATCGAAATGCAGCCGCCACGGCTGGTATTTCACCCCGCGATCTGGTGCTTGGTAGCGCAACACCTTAGCCGCTAAGCCACCGCGATGGTTCATGAGCCGTGTGTGTTTGTACGTGTGGGCGCGCACGCTCTGCTACTATTTTACTATGAGCAGAGACTGCTGTGCTTGTCAGAGGGCATGCGCCGAGCCTGCATTCATTACGCATCATATGTTGTAATTTACAACTTTTTAGGTTCCTTGTGGGTTTGTGGAGTGTATGTCGTGTCTCTTTCCCACCAAGCGATTGTCCAAGCTTGTTATTGTTTTTTTCATTTATTTACACTGCTTTCACGTGTAGGGCGTTTTATTTGTACGTCTTTAGCTACAATCTTGAGATATGGGATTCTTCAGTAGCCAGACCTTCCGTACTGTCACAGTTACAACTTCTTAGCTCCGTTACTTGAGCGAAAACTTTGCAAAACCAAAAGCACATGATGACAAGACGAATGCAGCAGACTTAAGGTTACTTTCTCAAGCAGCTCCTCGTTGTAGGTATCCTCAAGTATCGCTACTGAAGCTGAGTGTATTCTTTAGTCGAGGGTCGGCACTATGCTTCACACGACGAACTCGATGAATACCTCCGAGTCGAGGCTTGTTTGAGAACACGTTGGTTATTCTTTCCCGTAAAACAAGTCGGCACTTATTCATACATATGTGGCCAGCTATAGTGCACGACCTGTTTTGTATAAGTACACGCTCCTGCCGCCATCCGTCCTTGAGGCCTCATCAATGTTGGCACAGACAGTCTGCGAACGAGGCACCGCGCTAAGAAGAATAACGCCACCGTGAATGCCAGTCTAAAATTTATCGACCCCAAAAGCGTAAGTGGCATGACCTGGAAGATCATAGGAGGCTGTTCATTGCACATTCACACAGGTTGCCCTTGCCGTTCGCTTCTTACCTCTTTTTCTTTCCTCTTCCTTCATCCGTCTGACGCAATAGAACAGCCTAGGAGGTTATTGCGTGCTTAGGTCGATCCGGTTAGCTTTACTTCCGCTGTTTTCGCCGTTACTCTGGAACAGCTATTCCACGAAGAGCTTAAAGACGACGTGTTCTTCCTTCCAGCTTATTTCCCGGAATCTGGCTTTTCTTTACGCCCATCCTCCTATTATCACTTGACTTATTTACTACACCTGTATTCATGCTTAGTGAACGCATCAGTGACAGACTTCAGAAATCGGCGAGAGGCTTTTCTACTTAAGTGACAGTAAAAGAAAGACCTTTGGTCGATCTCAAGTGGTGACGCTTACGCTTATCTTATCTCGTTTTCATTACCCTTAAAGCGTCCACGCAGGGGCTTTAAAAAAGGCGGAGTGAATAACACACAGGCAGAAAACACAAAAGAATAACGCGAAAGAGGGAATAGAAATATAAGATAGAGAGAGGGACGGGTGGGGGAGGAAAGCTGCAGTGAGTTCGCGCAGGCACGCGGAGGGCCGCAGGGAGTCAAAGGCGTTCACATAGGCCAGCCGCACTCAAGAGAGCCAAAGTGCCTTCATAGCTTTGTAGGCCGACGAACGATGGGGACGGTCCTCAAGTAGCACCTGCACAGACCAAGGCCGATCGTCCAGCCGTTGAAATGCGATAGATAATCTTTGTCTTTCCGACTGCAATCTGTGACAATGGCACAATAAATGTTTGATATTATCTTGTACGCCGCAGATGTCGCTTGCAGCACTGTGGGACATTCCAATGAAAGTAGCGTACGCCTTCATGAAAGCCAATCCCAACCAAAACCGGTATAGAAGCGATGCCTCACGTCGGTAAAGCCCAGGTGGATGTCGGAGTTGAAGCGAAGAGATCAGTTGGTACAACCTGGTGCGCCTTTTATTTGGGGTGTTTCACTCTGTTAAAGACAGCTTGCGTGCCAGGCGATGAAGTTGCCTTGCAGCGTCTGTCTGGAAAGAGGAATGGGAACGTTGTGTTAAATTAATTAAATTATGGGGTTTACGTGCCAAAACCACTTTCTGATTATGAGGCATGCCGTAGTGGAGGACTCCGCAAATTTCGACCACCTGGAGTTCTTTAACGTGCACCTAAAGATAAGTACACGGGTGTTTTCGCATTTCTCCCCCATAGGAATTCTCCACCGGGATTCGATCCCGCGACCTCGTGCTCAGCAGCCCAGCACCATAGCCGCTGAACAACCACGGCGGGTGGGGACGCTTTGTTGTTCTTGATGTGACTCTCGGGCAGCTTTGTCTGCTTGATCATTTCCACTGATCCCGCAATGGCGAGATAGTCACTGCAGAATAATTTCGTAGCATTTCGGTTCGACGTCGTGATGGAGTTTGACGATTTTGTATTTTAGCCGTTCACGAGCGCCACGTCTGAGAATTGACTGCATGTTCTGTAAAGCCGGTCTTGAGTCAGAAAACACGGCCGACGTACCAGGACTCTGTGTCAATAAATTGAAGCGCACTGCGCAGAGCCGTGAGTTCTACAGCCGTGGACGTCGTGACATTTGACGTCTTGAATCGCAGTGTTACTCCTCTCGTAGGTATAAACACAGCACCCCCATAACTGGTTGATGTGGTCGATCTGTCAGTATGTGTACGCGGGTACTGTATTTCTCGTACAACAGGAGTAAGTTCAATTATATTAGTCCGAGCGGTGGCAGAGCTGGCTTTCTCTGAAGTCCTGTAATTCTGAGGTGTACTTCAGGACGGTACAAACATCATGGAGCAGACACCAACCTTGCCTCAGGTGTGTACTTCGATGTAAGCGACGCACGATATGCACTGGCAGTTGTGCTAAATGACGTGCGGTGTGCTTCGACAGGGAGTGCAGCGAGGTGGTGGCAAGGGGTCCAGGCAATGCGCCTGACATGTGCATGCATTGTCTCTACGGATATGTGCGTCGTGATTGAATAATCTTAAGCAATGACCATAGTTTCAGCCGTTGACGCACTACGTGGCGATCCAAGCCTTGAATGCTCTTATCTTTACGCAAATTGGTTTTGCAGGAGTTGGCTATAACGGGTAGGCTGTACCGGAGGAACCCAATAGACAATACCTTGTACAGCTGTAAGATGGAATGCGTGGACACCCCCCACGTCTTTCGTGCAAGGAACCTGAGCAGATGACCCATAGCAATTAGTCACTTTTCGCATAGTTCACGTTAGGAGTCCCCACGTTTCCGCATATTTCGCATATTTCTCTATCACCTGACTGATAGTGTCAATATGGTGTATTGTTGAGTAGCCTTTAGGAATCCTGCCTGGTCCCTTGGTTGACAGAAGTCTAAAGTGTCCCTGATTTTTTTTTGCTTTACCTTAGTAAATACTTTGTAGGCAACGGACAGTAAGCTGATCGGTCTATAATTTTTCAAGTCTTTGGCGTCCCCTTTCTTATGGATTAGGATTATGTTAGCGTTCTTCCAAGATTCCGGTACGCTCAAGGTCATGAGGCATTGCGTATACAAGGTGGCCAGTTTTTCTAGAACAATGTGCCCACAATATTTGAACAAATCTGCTGTTATCTGATCCTCCCCAGCTGCCTTCCCCCTTTGCATAGCTGCCAAGGCTTTCTTTACTTCTTCCGGCGTTACATGTGGGATTTCAAATTCCTCTAGACTATTCGCTTTTCCATTAACCTCGTGGGTGCCACTGGTACTGCATAAATCTCTATAGAACTCCTCAGCCACTTGAACTATTTGATCCATATTAGTAATGATATTGCCGGCTTTGTCTCTTAACGCATACATCTGATTCGTGACTATTCCTAATTTCTTCTTCACTGCTTTTTAGGCTTCCTCCGTTCCTTTGGGCATGTTCAATTCTATCCATATTATACTTCCTTATGTCAGCTGTCTTACGCTTGTTGATTAACTTGGAAAGTTCTGCCAGTTCCATTCTAGCTTTAGCGTTAGTGGCTTTCATAAATTGGCGCTTCTTGATCAGATCTTTCATCTCCTGCGATAGCTTACTGGTATCCTGTCCAATGGAGTTACTACCGACTTGTATTGCACACTCCCTAATGGTGCCCATAAGATTGTCGTTCATTGCTTCAACACTAAGGTCCTCTTCCTGAATTAAAGCCCAATACCTGTTCTGTATCTTGATCCGGAATTCCTCTATTTTCCCTCTTACCGCTAACTCATTGATCGGCTTGTTATGCACCAGTTTCTTCCATTCCCTCCTCAGGTCTAGGCCAACTCGAGTTCTGACCATCCTATGGTCACTGCAGCGGACCTTGCTGAGCACGTCCACATCTTGTATGATGCCAGGGTTAGCGCAGAGTATAAAGTCTATTTAATTTATAGTCTCGCCATTCGGGCTCCTCCACGTTCACTTTCGGCTATCCCGCTTGCGGAAGAAGGTATTCATTATCCGCATATTATTCTGTTCTGCAAACTCTACTAATAACTCTCCCGTGCTATTCCTAGAGCTTTTGCCATATTCCCCCCACTGACTTGTCTCCAGCCTGCTTCTTGCCTACCCTGGCATTGAAGTCACCCATCAGTATAGTGTATTTTGTTTTGACTTTACCCATCGCCGATTCCACGCCTTCATAGAAGCTTTCTACTTCCTGGTCATTATGACTGGATGTAGGGGCGTAGGCCTGTACTACCTTCAATTTGTACCTCTCATTAAGTTTCACAACAAGACCTGCCACCCTCTCGTTAATGCTACAGAATTCCTGTATGTTACCAGCTATATCCTTATTAATCAGGGATCCGACTCCTAGTTCTCGTCTCTCCGCTAAGCCCCGGTAGCACAGGACGTGCACGCTTTTTAGCACTGTATATGCTTATTTTGTCCTCCTAACCTAACTGAGCCCTATTATATCCCATTTACTACCCTCTAATTCCTCCAATAACACTGCTAGACTTGCCTCACTCGATAACATTCTAGCATTAAACGTTGCCAATGGCGGCCTGTTCGGCTTGCTAAATCACACTGAGGTAAAGGGCGAGCGGAAAACACAGGAACGTTGCTATGGCGGGAATATCACAAGGCAATGAGGAGAAAAAAAGACAACAGTGTAATTCGAATAGAAGTGTAACAAGTTAAGAAAGCGCGAAGAGTGCTCAAACAAAGAACACGAGGTGACAATGAGTGTGATCCGAGAAACACAGACCCGAGAATGACATACCAGAAATTGCATCAAGCATGCGCAAAGGCAGAGGCAACAATTTTTCGCCGTTTGATCTTCAGCTAGCTTGCAATCAGTTCGAATATTTCTTACCTCGCGATCGGTATTGCCACTATGTGCAGTGTGCAAAATGCATCGTCGCTGTTTTAGTAAAGCGAATAATGTCATCATTACGGCATCATATGTCATCATCATACTGTTTCATAGCAGTCATTATATTTCGAGTGCTATGCGGCGGTGATGTTTCCTGTACTGAGAAGCTTTATTGCATAGTACTTCTCTCTCTGGAAGAGTTATTGGCATGCGCGGTACGCAGCATTTTCCCCACTGAATAAGCAAAAAGAAAGAAAAAGCCAAGAAGACGTAAGTAAACATACTCCGTCAAGCAAAAAAAAAATTATTGACGCGCAAGATGTGAGCAACTGGATGATAAGCCCGTCTGAGTGAAAGAAGAGTACCAAGCTCCACCGAGTTTTGTAAATAACGCAAGTAGACTGCTAAGCCGCTTAGGCGAGTTTAACTTCAAGCACGCGAAAAACTCGTTCAGTTCGAAAAGAAAAAAAAAAGAGAAAGCGCTCAACTTTTGTGACGTGCTTTCTGGCTATTGTAGTGAAAGAAACGCATGGGCTGCTTTACTTACGCAGGAGCAAAAGTCTATCTGTGTGGGGATAACAAAAGAAAGAAAATGTTGGCGGTGCTCCCAGATATTGGTTCCAGTTTTTATATCGGAGATTGAAGCAGCCGCTTGAGAGGACAGACGTGGCACTTTTAAAACTTTTCTGACCACGACAGGCGGGAAAAGCAGCTTTTCCAACGCGGAATCGATAAAGGATAATCTCCGGAGGGTCGAGCCCCGATGTGGCGCTGAGTCAGGTTATTTTCATGCGAAAAAAAAAATCCTTCCGGATGGAGCGTTGCGCTTCCTCTAGCGGCAGCGCGTGGAGACAGCGCTGTTGCTGTTGCTCGGGCAGCAATATTGTGATATTCTCGTGAGGACAAGCCGTTTACCACTTGCACAATACATGGCTGACAAACATCGCTTCTATATCCCAGCGCGAAACCGATGTATAGGAACACGTTCAAACATAGATTTTCACTACAAAGGCTTGTGAAAGCAGGTAATCAGCCTTCGAAAGATTCACATAGTTTGTATTCATCGCACGACAGGAACAACTTACCCAATATAACTTTTTTGCGCACTAAGTGCAAACTCCGTTTTTCATTAAGTCACGTGACTTCTGGTCGCAACCATCTCTAAAGATGCTACTCCCAAAGCTACTTGCGTAAAAGCGATCGTCCCCTCCGCAAACACTGACAGATGAAGACGATCAGCGTGTTCAGCACCTCAATAATAACTCCGCGTGTTCAAAGAAGGCAACTTCGAAATCGAAGTGAACGCGAATATTGTGTAAAAGCAACCTCCAAACACCGAATCAACTATCGAATATTTTCTCATGTGTAAACAAAGTTACAAATGAAGATTGCTTGTAGCCCGTTTGGTGACAAATGAGACTTACACAGATTTATTTGGCATACGTACGTAATACCGTCCGCAGTTGGACGTCCTAACGTGTGCAAACGCTGCTGTCAGTTATATGAGACACCGCAACAATGGCAGTAATGAAACAAGGAAATTGCACACCAGTGTGGTGTTCGTTGAAGGAGAAAAACGCGATACTGCAACGCTGCAGGTTATTTTCTAGAGATGCAAATGTGGCGAGACTGGTTAAATAATAAATCGAAACAACAAATTTCTGTATAGGCTGCCTAAAAGCCTTGAGTCTCATTAAATGACAGCAAATTATTGATATACAAATAAATGGTGCTAAACCAGGAAAGGTAAGAAGTTTAACCAGACGATTGCATGTTTTGTAGCCTGACCCACATGAAGGGCTAGAGAAAAAGAAGACCTTCACCCTTCGCTGCGGACTCACAATTTCTGTTAAGTGGTTAGACTTCTACTTAATCTGATAGTTTTTGTTCGAGGCTTAATTTTGTTTAAGCTCTTTGACACCTGAGCCTAGCGAATCTAGCCGACAGAGAAAAGGCATATATTGATTCCTTGTTTCGCTTGGACTCAAGAACGTTCTTCTTCGGAAGTGCTCGCAAATGCAACAAAACAAATTTTCCAGAACTCCATGACTAGCTAACGAGATACCCCGCTAAGTAATTCGTCCTTCGTCGCTAAGGCAATTAAATAGCACCTGCTTACAGGGTGACACGCGAAGAAGCAAGATCATCATGCAGAACAAAAGTGTATCGCCTCTCAGAGGATTCACACAGATCAAGCGCAAGCCACCTGCAAAGAAGCGATTAACTACCTGTCCTTGCTGCAGTACGTGCTAAAGCACGGTTAAAAGCAAGTGAGAGTGTGTTTGTAACAGTCACGAAGTCACACTTACGGCATCAGCTTTGGGGTAGTGTTTGTGCAAACTTTGTGACCAGGATGTTATTCTCAATATTTGCTACAACAGTTCTGTTCTATTTCTAGTTTCAGCTCCTTTGTGCGTTTTACAAGAGCGTAAACTAAAAGGCGTATGTCACAAGGAGGATGTCTTTTCAACGCTGCAAATCCTCCGCGTATTTGCCTTATTATTTTATTTTGTTTGCGCACATAATACTTAAACAGAACAGGAAGAAAGCTAGCTGGCAACCGCCTCCAGGAGGGGCACAGCGCTTTCCGGCTCTAGAAGAGAAAATGTACATAAGAAAAAAGAATACTGAATGAAGAACGGGCGAGACAAAGTCCGATCATAGGCAACGATATTGCTCCCATTCTGCACTAATTTGTGGACCATTTGCCAGACGCGAAGCGCCGTTTAATTCGCATTTGTTGCAGGAACACTCACCAGAAATCTTGCGGAGGAGACGGGAAGGAAAGGGTTGGGCAAGAACAATGTTCGTGCAAGGAAGCGCGCAATAGAGCTGTGTGGCTGTGCACGCACTCCCGCAGTGGAGGCCTCTGCACGTTCCAGTACTCGGCCTGGACCGGCGAGGCAGTCTCCAGAAAATCTGAACGACTCGCCTACGTTTCACACCCTCCCTGGCCGCAGGTAAGCGTATCTTCGCATCCGTCTGACCACCTACGTACAAAGTCCGACTCTCTCCAGCGCCTGTAGGCGTAAAATGGTACTGTGCACCATCGACGCTACTGACGAGCGCGATCCTAAGTATACAAATTTGCTTGTTCGCCAACAGTTGCATAAATATATTGAATCATTATCTATTTAAGATATTTCTCAGAAATATCATGTCGAAGTATTTTTTTTTACCAGGAATACTGCGGTAGACAAGTTTCTGGCTCCCTTCGTTCCGAGCCTCTTTAACAACAAAAACAAAAACAAAAAATACACGTCCGATGGCGGTTTCGAACCCGTCGCCCGCAGCACAAAAGTCCTATGCTCTACGCATAGTATTACACATCACGTGTTATGAGATGTGTTACACATGCTATTATGAGATGCGTTACGCATTAGCAAAATCAGTTAACAGTTTAGACAACTACTCAAAGAAAGCGAATATATGACGACAATGTATCAAATGTCCCATAAGTAAATTAGTGGCGCCAGACCAGCAACTCTGTGACCGCATGTGTCAATGTAAATTTTCGATGCTAAAGCATCAAATGGTCCATTGAGCGAAAAATCTGGCCTCAGTAGCACCCAAATTTCGATTACCTGCGACGCCATGTAACGAGTGCGCCATGACGGAGCAGTGGGCGAAAGCGAACATCTGCTGCTGTTGTAGCGCGCCAGGTGTTGCGTGAGGGGAGAGAGCATCGCCGCGACGCCACGTCACCCTCTTTCTCTCTCTCTCTCCAAAGCCAGCGCGCGGTCCGTATATACATATCTCTCCCTTACCCCCATTGGGCTTCGCTGCTGCGCGCGCCAGCCAGCATTCACGGCCGCTGCAGCTTTCTCGGTCTCTCGTCGCGCGCAGGACGTCGGTGGCATGCGTCGTTGGCACTGTAGGCTGCTGCTTGCTGGCTCGCGCAGCACGTAGCGCTACGGTACATTAGTCGCAGCGCAAAACTCAAAGGACTGCCCAGCGGCATTCAATTCCACATTAAAGCGTTCGCATTCACAACTCATAAGAAGTGCTTAGATGTCCTCGGATTTTCATGCTATCGGAGACAAACGCTTGAATACACATAAAAAATACAGCGTTATTTCGCCTGATATTTCTTTGTATGTCCTCTGCCTGCTATTTATTTCATCCTGAAAAAGGAAGTCCAAGCTCTGCGAACATACTAAAATAGGCATCAACATGTAGATCCATGATTGCATGACATCGCCACAGGCGAGCGTATCACTGTCTCAACAAAGGTCTAAACTCCAAGGAAACGGTAACACATTTCGCTGCAGGGACGTGCCTGTATATATATCTATTTCTTTAAAATGCCAGCACTCGAGAGCGCCGCGCGATTCGAGAGCTAGTTGTGTCGCGACACCCATGTGCACGAAACAAAAGCAAAGAAAAAAAAACCCCGGTGAGGGGTGCTTTCCTACAGAAAAGAAGAAAAAAGAAAGAGCGCCTGTAGGGAGGTAAACAGCGCAAAAGTAAAGCGTTAAATCCGGTGACAGCGCTGTCATGACTAATGTACGATTTCTCTGAAAGCACTCCCAATGGCATCACGAACTGGACACGGCTGCGACCATGGGAGGAACGCGTTCGTCTACGCCAGCGAGGGCCCCCGGAGGAAAGACACCGGCCGAGGGCGTAAGCGAGACAGGTCAGGAGGGGTCGCATGTGCCTTTTCCTCTCTCACGGCCATCGCACACAGAACTACCGCCCCGCACGACCTCTGGCGACGAATTGCAACAGAGGGTCACGAGATTCATAAAACAGCAACAGATAAGAACACAGTGTGCTGCACTTCCTTCCTTTCTTTCTTTCTTTCTTCCTTTCTTCTTCCTTTCTTTCGTTCTTTCTTTCTTTCTTTCTTTCTTTCTTTCTTTCTTTCTTTATGTTTGCTTCTCGATGTCTCTCCCTAGAGCTTCACTGGCGTCCAAACTCGTTTCGAAGCATCGCAAATGCTCTTGCAAGCTTTATGAAGTTTTATTGTGCTTCTTAGATCCGGCTGTAGAGAACCGTAGCCCCTCCCCCCCCCCCCCCCCCCCCCCGGAGCGGCGCACTGCTTTCCCAGCGACTGTCCGTGAAACAAATCTCGTAGCGTTTCGTCCCGTCTCCCCGTTGCCTTTTTACTCCAGCATGAGGTTTTCAGCGATTCAGATGCCAACGTTGAGTGGGCAGCAGTTGACGTCCTTAACCATTAATAGAGGCATCAAATTTTTAGAAGTTTGTCTTGTTTGTGTTGCCTTCTTTGTTTTCGACTTGACCACCTCCTAAAGTGAAACGACTGTCATGAAAGTTGATTAGTAATGCATTAGATGGAAAAAGCTGACATTATTGATGACATGCTCCGTGAACTATCTGAGCAAGAATGTATGAAATGCTCTAGCAAAAATAGTCGATTGGGAGCTCTCAGTGTGACTTCTCCAAAGTAAGTAAATAGAAATCAAGCTGCTTCTGTAGAATCAAAATTATAAGCACATTATAGAGCCTTAGATAAAAGGTACATTAAACAGGCACATTTTACCGTATTACATTTGTCAACAGATCTTCAAATTTGTTTATTTTTCTACAGAAAGATATATTTATACAAAAAAAAACGTCACCAAAGAAGAGAATTGAAATGGGTGGAAATTTAATGCCATAGTTGTGGAGACATAGCTACTTTCAAATAGTTTCACCAATAGATTGTAATGGACCGCTATTTTTGGAGCTACCATAAATATAGGATAAAATTTTTTTGTTCTTTCGGCGCTGAGTTGCGGTACGTATCCACGTAGAATGTGTACTGAGAAACCCCAAACGCTAAATCCGTGTGTATCACAACAAAGAGCTCCCATTTTAGAGACCGAAGAGATACGGGGAAAACAATACAGTGCATGTCAAA
Source organism: Dermacentor variabilis (assembly GCF_050947875.1). Lineage (NCBI taxonomy): Eukaryota > Metazoa > Arthropoda > Arachnida > Ixodida > Ixodidae > Dermacentor > Dermacentor variabilis. Next base: position 56,374,932 of record NC_134571.1, on the reverse strand, counting down.
GAAACACACATATAAACTGATTGTTTCAAAGTTAACAAACTGTTAGAACTTGTGCATATCCTGAAAGGCCTGCCAGTGAGTTTTCTGAAGTACCGGCTGGTTTCAATGGCGCAGTTTATGGAAAGGTCACTGCATTTTTATTTACAGTGACACAAATAAGGACCGCATTAACCAAGCCTTTCTTTGGCAACAACAATCACTGGCGGTAAAGCGGTGACCGCTGACAATATGTTCGCTTTCACAAGCGTCAAACTGTTGTCCTTCAAAAGCGCGTTAGCTTAAGAAATGCCTTTTGCGTATGGGTTCTGTCATTTGCTTATATTAAAAGCTACTTGCAATTTCATGAAACATTCGTCTGTGGCAGCAAGTGCAATTTTGTGACTTCCGCTGAAATTAATGAAGAGATGAACATTGGCGGAAACTCACAACCTACAATCAGCAAATCGATAAAGTTCAGCGAAAACCTTTTTGATTTCTTATTGCAGTGAAAGCGCTGCAACTGGAGGAATCGAAGTCAATCAGCGAATCCTTAAAGCAGGTCCATTTATTCTTCCGGCCCAAAATAAAGATACCACAAGATACGGCTCAAAGATAAGGTATACGTGTCACGTCGAGCGTTATACAAGCTTCGCCAAATTGCTGAACACTCCACGATTCCTTCAATGTCTCCCTTTCCGGCTGGCAAGCGTTCTATACTTGTCGATAACACATTCTTGTGACATTTCCCAGACAGCGTTCGTGCCTGCTCACCTTCGTAAAGAAACGGTAACCCGGACTCCCGATCAGCGCACAGCCGCGATCCAGACGGCGTCCAGACGATACCCGGCCAGAAGCGGAACGGCGCAGCGACGCGCGCACACGTTCTCTTTTTTTTTTCTCCCGCCCGCGTTTTGTAGCGCTGCCTTTTTATGTCGACATCTCCGAGAAAGTCAGTACGCTTAAAGTTTCGTCTCCACACATCCTGACGCCGCCCGCTTCGGCTCGCAACCTGTTTTCGGCCGTAACGCGAAGCGTAGCTTCGAAGCGAAGGCGGGACACCTTCGCTCAGCGTTTGCCGCCGCTCGATACACACACCCCACCTCCCCTACCTCGGATGTTTCCACTGCAAACACGCGCGTCCGCTGGTCTCTGCATACGAGCCGCGCTTTTTTCGCGCAGAAAAACGCTATATAGCGGTGTGTGTCGCTTATGCAGAGAGGAAAGGGAGGCGTCGGCCGGCTTTACAGCGTTCCCGGGTGCAGTCGTAAAGCGTTCCGCGGATCCCCGTTTATTATCCCATAAAGGAACCGGCGGGGGCCAGCCGTCCCCAAGAGAGCAGCCGTCGCCTTCGGTGAAGGCGCACTGTAGCGCCACGCCAAGAACTCGGGCCATCCGTCGCCACGCGCGCGCGCCAGCGCGCATCCAGCTGAGTCAGGAATTACGGCTCGTCACGGCCCCGGTCATGAATTCTGACGATCTTGTTACCTGACGCTTTCTGCGCAAGGGCGCCCCCCCACCCCCTCTCCGCCTCCCCCTGGGGCAGCATGCGCCGGCCAGTTGCACAGTTATGCATACAGCGCTCCCGATACTGGGTGCGTGCGAAGACATCAGATGCCGGCGCGTTTGCGCTGCAGGGTTAAGGAAAGTGAAGCGCCGTTATTGGGTTACACTGCAAGAGAAATGCTCGCTTACGAGTGTAGTTATTGCCTCCAGTGCTTCGCCTCCACTAACCAGCCCCTGTGTAGTACGGTCCCACCGTGCGTTTGTTCTTCTTTTTTTGTTTTTTTTTGCGATACAATTGTTCCCGCATTTTCGAGTTGCTTGTCTGATCGTTTTCCTTAGATCCTCTTTTATGACCCAAGTGCACAGGCAAGGCACGTAACGACATGAAACTACGAAGCACCGACACGACCATTACGTCTTAGTCGGCATTCATGTAGTCAGTAAGTTTTCTCTCGTCCTTGCGTGATGCACATGCTAAGATAGTATATTAACAGTATGCGCTCATGTGTAATTTATTCACTAGTTGCTGGACCTTTATTTGAGTTATCGGACGCTGGTGACCATGTTTTTTTTTTTCTTTGCGCCCTTCCTTCGAGCCAATTCTGTGATTACACCTATCACATAAATCAATTTGCGTTGCTTTGTAATGTCCTCGTGTGTGATCATAATGCTTTAAGTAGGGCTCCCGAAAATGGCTCCCAAGATGCGTCGGGTATATATATATATATATATATATGTATATATATTATATTATACTTCGAGAGCTATGACTGATGCTTTTGAGCTGTGAGCTATGAGCTATGAGCTATGACTGAGGCCGCCATTGGAATCTGAACCTGGCAACGTTTAACGTTAGAACGCTATCTAGCGAGGCGGGTCTACCCGTGTTATTGGAGGAATTAGAGGGTAGTAAATGGGATATAATAGGGCTCAGTGAGGTTAGGAGGACAAAAGAAGCATATACAGTGCTAAAAAGCGGGCATGTACTGTGTTACCGGGGCTTAGCAGAGAGACGAGAACTAGGAGTCGGATTCCTGATTAATAAGGAAATAGCTGGTAACATACAGGAATTCTATAGCATTAACGAGAGGGTGGCAGGTCTTGTTGTGAAGCTTAATAAGAGGTACAAATTGAAGGTGGTACAAGTCTATGCCCCTACATGCAGTCATGATGACCAGGAAGTCGAAAGCTTTTATGAAGACGTGGAATCGGCGATGGGTAAAGTCAAAACAAAATACACTATACTGATGGGCGACTTCAATGCCAGGGTAGGCAAGAAGCAGGCTGGAGACAAGTCAGTGGGGGAATATGGCATAGGCTCTAGGAATAGCAGAGGAGAATTATTAGTAGAGTTTGCAGAACAGAATAATATGCGGATAATGAACACCCTTTTCCGCAAGCGGATTAGTCGAAAGTGGACGTGGAGGAGCCCGAAGGGTGAGACTAGAAATGAAATCGACTACATACTCTGCGCGAACCCTGGCATCATACAAGATGTAGACGTGCTCGGCAAGGTACGCTGCAGTGACCATAGAATGGTAAGAACTCGAATTAGCCTAGACTTGAGGAGGGAACGGAAGAAACTGGTACACAAGAAGCCAATCAATGAGTTAGCGGTAAGAGGGAAACTAGAGGAATTCCGGATCAAGCTACAGAACAGGTACTCGGCTTTAACTCAGGAAGAGGACCTTAGTGTTGCAGCAATGAACGACAATCTCATGGGCATCATTAAGGAGTGCGCAATAGAAGTCGGTGGTAACGCCGTTATACAGGAAACCAGTAAGCTATCGCAGGAGACGAAAGATCTGATCAAGAAACACCAATGTATGAAAGCCTCTAACCCTACAGCTAGAATAGAACTGGCAGAACTTTCTAAGTTAATCAACAAGCGTAAGACAGCGGACATCAGAAACTATAATATGGATAGAATTGAACAGGCTCTCAGGAACGGAGGAAGCCTAAAAACAGTGAAGAAGAAACTAGGAATAGGCAAGAATCAGACGTGTGCGTTAAGAGACAAAGCCGGCAATATCGTTACTAATATGGATGAGATAGTTCAAGTGGCTGAGGAGTTCTATAGAGATTTATACAGTACCAGTGGTACCCACGACGATAGTGGAAGAGAGAATAGCCTAGAGGAATTCGAAATCCCACAGGTAACGCCAGAAGAAGTAAAGAAAGCCTTAGGAGCTATGCAAAGGGGGAAGGCAGCTGGGGAGGATCAGGTAACAGCAGATTTGTTGAAGGATGGTGGTCAGATTGTTCTAGAGAAACTGGCCACCCTGTATACGCAATGCCTCATAACCTCGAGCGTACCGGAATCTTGGAAGAACGCTAACATAATCCTAATCCATAAGAAAGGGGGCGCCAAAGACTTGAAAAATTATAGACCGATCAGCTTACTGTCCGTTGCCTACAAAGTATTTACTAAGGTAATCGCAAATAGAATCAGGAACACCTTAGACTTCTGTCAACCAAAGGACCAGGCAGGATTCCGTAAAGGCTACTCAACAATAGACCATATTCACACTGTCAATCAAGTGATAGAGAAATGTGCAGAATATAACTAACCCTTATATATAGCTTTCATTGATTACGAGAAAGCGTTTGATTCAGTCGAAACCTCAGCAGTCATGGAGGCATTACGGAATCAGGGCGTAGATGAGCCATATGTAAAAATACTGGAAGATATCTATAGCGGCTCCACAGCCACCGTAGTCCTCCACAAAGAAAGTAACAAAATCCCTATAAAGAAAGGCGTCAGACAGGGAGATACGATATCTCCAATGCTATTCACAGCATGTTTACAGGAGGTATTCAGAGGCCTGGAGTGGGAAGAATTGGGGATAAAAGTTGATGGAGAATACCTTAGCAACTTGCGATTCGCTGATGATATTGCCTTGCTTAGTAACTCAGGAGACCAATTGCAATGCATGCTCACTGACCTGGAGAGGCAAAGCAGAAGGGTGGGTCTGAAAATTAATTTGCAGAAAACTAAAGTATTGTTTAACAGTCTCGGAAGAGAACAGCAGTTTACGATAGGTAGCAAAGCACTGGAAGTGGTAAGGCAATACATCTACTTAGGGGCAGGTAGTGACCACGGATCCGGATCATGAGACTGAAATAACCAGAAGAATAAGAATGGGCTGGGGTGCGTTTGGCAGGCATTCTCAAATCATGAACAGCAGGTTGCCACTATCCCTCAAAAGGAAAGTGTATAACAGCTGTGTGTTACCAGTACTCACATATGGGGCAGAAACCTGGAGGCTTACGAAAAGGGTTCTGCTGAAATTGAGGACGACGCAATGAGCTATGGAAAGAAGAATGATGGGTGTAACGTTAAGGGATAAGAAAAGAGCTGATTGGGTGAGGCAACAAACGCGGGTAAACGACATCTTAGTTGAAATCAAGAAAAAGAAATGGGCATGGGCAGGACATGTAATGAGGAGGGAAGATAACCGATGGTCATTAAGGGTTACGGACTGGATTCCAAGGGAAGGGAAGCGTAGCAGGGGGCGGCAGAAAGTTAGGTGGGCGGATGAAATTAAGACGTTTGCAGGGACAACATGGCCACAATTAGTACATGACCGGGGTAGTTGGAGAAGTATGGGAGAGGCCTTTGCCCTGCAGTGGGCGTAACTAGGCTGATGATGATATATATATATATATATATATATATATATAGATGACACCTACCTAGGAAAGGTACGCGTGCTGCTTTATCTGCTATTTTAATCGTTCTGTATTGCATGCTGCACGACAACAAATGAGAGCTGTGCGCGGTTTAAACAAGTCGCGTGCCTTAGCCTGGCACGATAAGAAGAAACAGAGCAGTTGTTTGTCACGTTCAAACAGTCTTCTTCGCAAGCAATCATCAAACCGATCTTTATTTTGAGTTTATATTTTTATAACTTAAAGGTGAGCGCCATTAGATGCACTAAAATTTCGCGGAGATATCATTTCATGTCGTACAGAACGAAATAAAGCAACAGCCCGTTCAGTGCACCCACAGATAGCGCTTTATTGGTTTTCCTATCTCCTATCGTTGGCCCAATCATGATTTCTCTCTAGAAAAAAAAATAGATATCTTTAAGACAACCCGTTATGGTAGCTGAGCAGCTAAGCAGCACGGGTGTAGAGCACTTTGTGTTCTGAATTCACGATCCACCAACTTACGGCGCCTTCCAGCCGTGCCCTCCCCTGCCCTGATCTGCTCTGGCCTGCCCTGCCGTGATCTGGCCTGGCCTGTCGACCTTGAAAGGGACCTTTGTATGAACGCTACTTCAATATCTGAGTACGCACTTTAGCACTACTGCGCCCTTCGGCCACTTTGCTATGACGACGCGATGAAAAACGCAAGAAGGTCATGAAACTCCCACGGCCACTTCAACTATTACGAAAAGCGGCAAATTTATAGGCTTGAATATATTGTGGGCACTTCCTCGAGCGGCAGCTCAACGAAGTGTTTTGAGACCACTCCATCTTTAATCTTTAAAACAATAACGTCGTAAATACTACCAAGTGCATTTTTATTATGTGTATATGTTGAAAAGAGAATGTTCTTTAGTATAAATTACCAAAATGATTTAATTGGTGCCGCAAACACTACCCTTTGTAGACGTCGCCCCTGGGCAAATTGTTATGCTTTAAAAATTAACGCGCCAGAAACTAAATCAATGTTGTTTTTTTCTCCCTGAAAGTAAGCCACTCAGTTACACGAGAACAGTTCGCAAAAGGCTCAAATGATATAGAAATCGTAACCAAGTTTAAGACTTTGGGTGTATCGTTTTCCTATTCGCTAACACTAAAGTGTAGGTGTATGGCTCTCAGGCTACTGTGCATGTGAATTACATCAGCCTGAAAATTGCTCGTATTGTTTGTATCTTATATTGCCCCGGAAAATCTTTTCCTACTAATGTAAAACTTCTCTTTCAGTGCCAATAATGACACTCTTCATATTTCATCTTTTTTTTGGGGGGGAAACATCTGCCTATACGAGCCTTAAGAAACCTTATTTTCTTCAAAAGAAGGCCCTAATAGATATATTTAATCTTTCTAGAGACTACCCCGATTCAGTGATTTTTCTGAATACAAACACAGCCAAGGTATTTAGCCTCCATAGTGTCCGTCTCTCGCTTTTCTACAAACAAGAACTCGGACGCAACATTTCAATTATTTCTGATATAGCTACAGTTGCGTTTTAGGTACCTTCTATACTTTACGCCAGGTAAGATATTTTTGCACTGGCACACCCGGTGCGAACTGTGGCTTACAAATGCTGAAGCACTATTTACCTATGCTGCTCAAGAGTATTAAATGCGCGGTCTTTGATATAGGCACGTGTAGTGGTGCTGAACTCCGTTGCTATTTCTCAAAATGACTGTTATTCTAAAATATTTCTCCTTTTTTCGTGAGTGCAAGCATGTACGTTTTCGTTTTCTTGTTTTTTTTTACTTTCTGATTACTTTCTTTTTATTGCTAACTAAATAATATTCTGTATCCTGTCACATTGTATACGCTTCCAATCAGTATTTATTTTTATTCTTTGAGAAAAGCCATCTTTCTGCCGATTGTTCCTATGCATACTTGTTGGAAACCTGTGCTCTTTATTGTGGTCAATTTTCGAGTCCTTCTTGGTGACAGAACAGTTGCCAAAATTTCCCACGTTCACTGTTCTTTTGCACGTAATCCCATACCTAATTTCGTATTCCTCGAGCAGCCCGTGGAAGAGAAACTAAAAAATTCAATGCTGATCCATATAAGGGTTGCTTCATTAAAAACACATTCTACTAATGTACGAAAAATTATTCGCCGTCTAATTTTCGAAGAGCGTCTCCAGTATTTACAGTCACCCTGCATGCGCAAGGGATTGCTCAGGAAATACCTAATTACTCATCGCAGGATTCGTCCCACTATCCAATAATTCCCCATTTCATATTGAGCTAATAAATTAGCCCCCAGCCTGGGCTAGATTGTCTGAAATAGTCCACAATGGCAAGCTACATAAATATGGGGCTGATGGAGACCCGCCATGCCAATCAGGTCCGATGTGGGGCATCTCGACGACAGTAAGCGTACACGTGACCGACCACCGGTAATTACAAGGCATGTTTCCGTCTGATTATAGCGCATATGGCTGAGTGGCTAAATCGTGGTATGAACTACGGTAATACGGGTTTTCTTTTTTTCGTTGATTGCTTCTATATGGTGCGGCAATGCGAATACTCCAGTTCCCCGGGTTTGCCAGCCTTCGCTATTATTCCTGCTTTCTTCTGCGACGGAACACGAATGGGAATTTGAAAGTGAAATCAAAGGAGCTTTAATAGTACCATTGCTCCAAATACGTGTTTTCTTGCTGCGTCGTTAACAAAGGTAAAAGCTGACTTTAATCGCTACATCTCCGCTGGCGAAACGCCCGTTACAGATGTGGTCGTCGTTTTGCACACTTAGTCTTCGTCAGTGTAGGACATTGGCGGCCGCGCAGCGCCGGTTGTACTCAGAGGAAAAAGTGCAGAGCCGTGCCTGTAATTACCTGTCAGACGAAGCGACGAAAAGTCGTTATTGAAGAAAAAAAACATCATAAACGCTCGCTATATCACTGGGCTTTATTTTCTTCCTTTCCTTTTCATTGTTTCGTTACGGCGAATACGGTTCAATGAAACTTTGGCTGCACATTAAAAAAAGATGTGCATGCTTCAACGGGTTCTGACTTCAGTAACTGCGCTAGCAACATGCTCACACAGTGAACATAACCACTTATTCAAGAACCACCTCTTTGCGAAGCGTAGAACGTTTTTTTTTTTTTTTTTGCCCTGTCACCTGCTATGGTTTCTAGAACTCGTGGAAGGAGGCACCAGAAACCAAGCACAAAATACCGAGCGCGAATGTCACCCAACAGCTGAGCAGTCTTTTTTTTTCCGCTTGGGTTGGCACGCGGGATAATGACAGCATTAAATTTAAGAAAGTTGAAGGACACTTAAGCTTCGCTGTTAAGTGCAGACCGCGATATCATTCAAAGATCCATGACTGCTTCTCACGCTTCCCGGCAACTGCAGTTTATGTAACCCTAATATTTGCCTGCAAACGCTGGCAGCGAACGCTATGCAGGAAGGCGATAGTTCTGGTTGTTTTTTGTTGTTGTTGTTTTGTTTTGTTTCCCCCCCCCGGCGGACGCCACCGTTGCCCGCGGACGCGCGGAGGCAAGCACCATCTGCTTGGTTCAGCAAGGAACCGGGCGGGGTGCACTGCTCCTACTAAGGCGGAGCTCAAACAGCAGCTGGAAAAGGACTGTGTGTTTGAGTTTCCACGTAATATAATCAGGTTTTCTCGTATATTAAAATTACAATTCGACGCAATCATGTCTGTAGGTTGTGTGCAAGTCGTACTTTACGAATTTTCTGACGCATTTTACTTTGCAGAAATTCAATTATTTTAGTAACGCCTATGTGGCATGCGGAGGGCCTGCGTCAGTCGGAATGCGCGGTTCGGGAGGATTTTCCGCATAGGGACATCGCCGCCAGCGCCGACACCAACGCAGGATTTTCTGCGACGCAGGGCCCTTAACGCTGTCGCGTTAATACAGGCATGCAGGCCCATTTCATAGAGATACTGCAACAGTGAGGTATAGACTTTGCTGCCCGTAATACATTCTTCATAGTCTTCAGCTTCATCACTGTTCAATTTCACACCTTTAGGTACATCTTCACGAATTGTATTTATCCCAGCGCACGCCTAAATGTCCGCTGCAGATGCAGGAGCGCAGCACTTCGGACACTAAACAATGTCTTCGTATGGTTGACCCCCAAGCACAAGTGAAGGCTGGTGAAGCTTCGGGCTGGGAGTCACCCCATCCGGAAGCCTCCGGAGAGATACTTCCGCCACCCGAGAAAGATTGTGAGCACACACGCGAGGAAATGGGGGCATGGACGTTACGCCGGAGGATGGCATTTTTTTTTTTCCTGGCAATGAAAACAAAGCAGGGGTCACAGGGAAGCGATAGAGGAGGAGTCCCGGGTGTCGAGAAATAGTGAGTAATGCAGTCCGCAAGATCATTGTCGCGTTTGGAAGAAAGTTTATTTCATCAAGAGACGATACGAACACCGAGTCACAATCACGGCACATTTCCACCAGGACGATGACATATACAAAGCACGAGGCATTGTGCGGTCATCAGCTGCTACACTGCTGCCAGTGCTCCGAGCCGATGGTCCGACCACTAATTTTGGTTCCCGTAATTTTGAACACGTGGTTTAGCTCTGTTTTTGTTTCGGTTTCGATAGCAATACTTTCGATTCTGGTTTACCTTCGGCTGTTAAAATGATCAACTTCGTCGTCTATAGCGGAGCGCAAGAGCGTTATTATTTCATTTTTAAACCTGCCGTACATACATACGTAATAAACTCGTGGATCGCCAATATTTTTACCGGAAGAACCACCGAACTTCTCGAACAACCTAAGCAAGGCTGAATAACCTCATTCAGATGAGAAAAGTAATGCAATCAGAGGTGTTTTTATAACACCATTTTTTTTTGCCGTTTTTGAGCCACTGTTCTCAGTTTCACACAATGTTAAGCAGCTATCATCATCATTATGTCTACTGCAGGACGAAGGCCCCTGTCTGCTGTCTCCAATTTCCACTGTCCTGCGCCGCAGCTGCTGAGGAACCGCAGTGGTTCCATAAAGAAAAGCTTACTTTTTCTTATTTACATTGGGAATTGCACCGAAAAACATAGCCCATCACACATTCGATAACAACACAGACAGACACATACGAAAGACACCGACCACAACAAGAATTCTTTAGGCGTGACAAGCAACGCGTCAAGCAAAACTAGCACTTGCGAACCGGCCCAGGCGCAGGCATCGTGCATATACACTGAGATAAACAGCCTTCACAAAACGATTTCCAACGCGGTATTGACCGTCGCCAAACGCGGCGATTCCAGCCGCGCCAAATTAAACGTTTGTGTGATGATACGGATGAGCTACAGATAGCAAATTCTCTGCTTTAAACCGAACGTGTTGCAAGGGGCGTGTGGAACATTACGCGGTGTAAGCAATGCACACCCTCTTCCGGAAAGTGCGGGTGCAAAAACAAACGGTTGGCTGCACGGAAAACGGACGTTATGGCTGATATTCGATGCTACACGTGAAAAGCACGCTCACGCAGCATAAGAAACGTCTTGCTGGCAGTGTTCTTCACGAAATAAACACCAAAATTATTTCTCCAGACAAAAGGAAACAACTTACCATCATAAGCGAGGCGACGCGTTGAAAGGCGCGGTGAGGTGGGCGTAACCAGCAGCACATGATCGGCGCAGCATCATCGTCTCTGTGAAAACGAAACGAGAGGACGCTACCCGATGGGTGTATGATAAGCTGTCTACCTTTGAGGTGAAGTGGAAGCGGACATGGATACGCCGTCTGGCGGGTGATCATACCCTTAATTACTCGGCCTCGAAACGGCTCGAGTGGCCGCTCTTTACGTGGGCGTGTTTCTCTATGTCGAAACATTGCTACATTTGTTGCGTACAGCCTGATAAATCGAGCACGTCTTTCTGCGCATATAAAATGCAACGTCATGATAGTGAAATGTTATTATAGCAAAGGCAAACGAGGGCCGATTCAAGTAAACTTCTTGCGAAGAAAATGTTTTGCGAATTTGTCCACTGCTTCTTTGCGCACGCCTTTTCACATTGTGATTTCCTGCGTTAATTGCCTTGCAAAGTTTAGAGATTATTTACTAAATGAGCAACTACTGTCGATCGAATCTAATAAGCATACGTAGTTAGATTTGATCAGAATAATTAGTTTCGAAACACTGATAATTCTAAACGTTCCTATTTCATACATCCGATCTGGAAAAAATGATATTTTTGGTAATACACACATGAGATATTGCAAACAACGTTAGTACTTGCACACTAAGCACATTGAAGAGCGTCGATGCCAACTCATTGTCATGTGCGGGAAGACACAGGCGAAAGAGGCTATTTACACTGTATTCGCAAGAGCAGTGTAGCCAGAGACCAAGATGGTAACCAGTTCGTGCCAAGCCCAGATTCCCGTCTTCGTCTTCCTTTGCGCCATGTCTCATAAGCTCCTCTTGTGTCGAAACCCAACTATTGGCGGCAAAAGCGCCGGCCCGGTTCCGCTAGATATCTGTGGCAAAGAGAGTGCTGTAGGGCTAGAGCCTGGTGACGTGGACGACACCACTGGTGGTGGTCAGAGCGGAGCACGTTGCGAGGCTGACTGGAACGACTTCGTAGGTGACATCAGTGACTTGGCGAACCACGCGAAATGGGCTTTGTAAAAAGACAGGAGTTCCTCGCAAGTGCCTACTGTATGAGAAGGCGTCCAAAGGAGCACCACGGCACCCTGTGAAAAGTGCCCTTGGCGGTGACAGAGCTCGTAGCGACGCTTCTGGTTCACTTGCGACAGGGATAAGCGAGCACGTGCAATTTGTCGAGCGTGGTGAGCGCGAGTGATGGCATCACGCTCATATTCACTCGTCGAGGTCGCTATCCATGGTACCAAGGTGTTGACCGGAAGCGTGGGTTCACGGTCATGCAAGAGGTAGAACGGGGAATAGCCGGATGTGTCAAGGCGAGAAGAATTGTAGGCGAACGTAATGTAAGGAAGAGCGAGGTCCCAATTGCAGTGATCGGCTGAAACGTATTTGCCCAACATATTCGCAAAAGTCTGGTTCAAGCGTTCGCTCAGGCCTTTGGTTTGTGGATGCTAGGAGGTGGTAAGGTGATGCTCGAGGTTCGCATGATGTCATCAGTGACCTTGCACAAGAAGGTACGGCCTCGGTCTGTGAGCATTTGACGTGGAGCTCCATGCATCAAAATGACGCCATGTAGCAGGAAATCTGCCACATCCGTAGCGCAGCTAATTGGGAGAGCTCGCGTAATGACGTATCTGGTCAAGTATTCAACAGCGACAGCAACCCTCTTGCTTCCAAAGGCAGGTGCCTGGAAAGGGCCCAGGAGGTCCAAGCTGGCACTACCAATTTATAGTACAAAAGAAATAACTTATTCTTTCATGTTTATTATTTCTTACGCACTACTATTATTTCTTACGCACTGGTAGCGTTAACGATTCGCTCTCGATACTTGATCACCTACTCTCAAATTTCGATGAACATATCTATTCTGGTGCACTCAATTGCAATATCAGCGATCACCTAGCAGTGTGTTTTTTTTAACCCTACTAAACCTGTAGTTCCCGTCTATCTGCCTCCCGTCCATCTGCCTAACCTTCACATATCCTTTGGTAGCAATGAATTTGTCCGTATTATTTCTAACACTGACTGGTCCCATTTCCTTAACTTCGCAGATCCTGAGGCTGCTCTGTCTGAATTTTATTCCCTCATTATTGATGCGATACAGAGCTGTAGAAGAACTATATCTTCCAAGAGGCGATATTGGACTCCACGAGCCCCTTGTATTACTAAATATCTTCTTCTTTACGGAAGAAGGATAACTTACACAGAAAACGAAAACAGCAGCCATTCAACTGTAAACTAAAATCACGTTATGAAAAGTATCCGGCTGTATTAGCCTCTCTTCTCAAAGCAACCAATTGTCACTATTCCAGTCAGCAGCTTCAGGACTGCGGAACACCCGCCGTGGTTGCTTAGTGGCCATGGTGTTGGCTGCTAAGCACGAGGTCGCGGTATCGAATCCCGGCTACGGCGGCCGCATCTCGATGGGGGCGAAATGCGAAGCCACCCGTGTACTTAGATTTAGGTGCACGTTAAAGAACCTCAGGTGGTCCAAATTTCCAGAGTCCCCTACTACGGCGTGCCTCATAATCAAAAAGTGGTTTTGGCACGTAAAACCCCATAATTAAATTAAAGGATTGGGAAAACTGCTTAATCCATCAGTCTTTTAGCAAAGTAAAACCAGATAATCAAATGACTTCAGTTGCTTAAGATGGCTTATGTATTAATGATGCTTCAGTGATTGCAAACGCTTTTTTCTTAACACTTCTCGTCTGCTTGCTTTGATAGCTCTACCTTTCCTTACAATTGTAATATCCCCCTTTATCCTCATTCTTTTTTTTATCCTACTCACCCTGAAGAAGTTCAATCGGTTATTACCAGTTTGCGCGCCGCCGTCTCGGGTTTAGACAGCATTAATGGTTCTCTCATAAAATTATTCAGCCTTTTAACCACTCCAGTGCTTTCTCACATATTTAACTTGGTATTTAAGACTGGAGTGTTCCCGCAGCATTTCAAGGAGGCAAAGGTGCTGCCTGCCTTTTAAAAACGTGACTGTAAGCTCGTCGAAAATTACAAGCCAATTTCCGCGTTTCCTTTCCGAGACAAGGTTTTACAAAAACTAACTGAAATCCGCCTTAGCAAATATCCTACAAGGTTTCTTATTCCCTCAATTTTCAGTCTGGTTTCTGTTAGGGGCTTTTTGCGAATATAGCTATTGCAAACTTCACTGACATAATTAAAAGATATATTGATAATGGAACTCATGCTGTAACTACTTTCGTTGACATTGCAAGGGCTTTTGACTTTATTGACCATAACATACTTCTCATGAAACTAGAGCGTTGTGGTATAACTGAACCGACCTCAAATCTTTTACGGAGTTTTCTTAACAACAGGAAACGACGCATTTCTATTAACGTTGTTCACTCGGATCCCATTACTATAAAATGCGGTGCTCCTCAAGGCTCTATTTTGGGCCCGATTCTCTTCTCAACCTTCATTAACGACCTCCCCCAGTGTTTAATCCCTGTACTAATCTGATTTGCGTGGTGGGTGGGCAATCATGCACGCAATTCCCATAGACAGTTCCCCTGCTGATTTTTTGCAACATATGCCTCCGATGGCAGAAGGCTGGTTTCGTATCACAGACAGACAGAGATTGATTGATTGATTGATTGATTGATTGATTGATTGATTGATTGATTGATTGATTGATTGATTGATTGATTGATTGATTGATTGATTGATTGATTGATTGATTGATTGATTGATTGATTGATTGACAAAGAGGAGTAAAGCCTGTTGACCGCACTGTAACTGCCTAGCGCTCGCCCGACATCTGAACATAGGTCAGCAGTGCACGGAAGAAGGAGAAGATACGGAAAGGTTACAGAGATGGGAGGGATCGTCCTGTTCATAGAACCGTAACCTTTGCTTGCTGGAGAGAACCCGTGACCGACGACGTCGACGAATCCGAAAGCGGCGCCGGACAAAGTTCCCTTCTTCCCACCGTGCGCGCACCTTTCGCCCTGCCACCGCAGCTGCCGTCACCGCCGCGCAAACCGAGCCCGGATCGATAGCCGTGATGGTTTTCGAAGGCCGGCGAATTCAACTTGCGCCGGTTTATCCTGCCACAGCTTCAACTGGCTGCGCGCGCGGCGCAGAATATCGCAGGTGCGCCGGCGCGGCTGCTTGGCTTCGCGCCGTTTGCCGTCTACGGATTCATTAAGGGCTCGTCAAGTCGCGCCTCTCCTCCGCCCTTTCGCCCTCCCCGACTTCTCGGTCTCCGGCGCCCCGCGGGAGCACCTCTGCTTCACCCAACTCTCCCCTTGCAGCACACCCCGCCAGTGCCCCGTCTCGCCCAGCTGCTTCGCTCCGTAGAACCACAGCTCGAACGGCGCTCAGTCCCTTTGCAGCACCTCTCGCCTGAACTGCTCCACCACTTTCGGCCTCCTTGGTACGATTTCGCTTCGCCAAAGCAGTGTTCAATGTAGAGTCATGATTCGGCACCCGCGATATTCGCTTGCCGCTTCCTCTTAGGCCTGATTAAGCTGCGACGTTAATTGTGTCTGGATGACGTTCTTTTAGTATCACGGGTGTTTTTCCTTCTTCTTTGATATGCAGCATATCAGGCTTTCAGCCTTTTGTCCTGTAGTCGTCTTTTCGGTGAAAAAGAATAAAACTATCATTCTTTAAGCATCCGCAAGGAGATGTCGGCGCCAGCTACAGGTGTCACCCAGGGCTCAGTTCCGCCGCGTGGGCGACATTCAAAGTTTCAAGTCAGAGCGGAAAACAATAAGCAATGCGAGAATTAAGTGTCCTGTCCAACCTGCCAATTTTTTTCCCATTGTTATTACTAAATGTACGAAAATGAGGTATTGATGCCACGTAAAAGCCGCAAAGGCACTGGTTATTCCTCTGCTTCAGCGTGCCATGAAATAAAACGAATAATTTGGGATGAATTAAGCCATAAGGACATACAGAAAGCTCTTAAAGACTAGTTCTCAATTTTTAATGGGGTTTAACCACACACAACAATGCAGGAGCTATGAGACATGCTGTAGGTGATCATGCCTGATTAATCCTTGCCACATTGGGATGTTTAAAATCCACCCAGGGATTGGTACTGGAGAGCCTCTGCCCAGATCGTGATACGGCCAGGTAAGGCACCCGCGACCACGTGCTACGATTTTGAAGCAGAACAACGTGGTGTTGCGTACCACTGTGTAACCAAGCATGACTCTCTTAAAGCGTTTACAAACCGCAGGAACCGCCACATGAGCAGGAATTGGGTTTTGTTATATTCGACGCATTGTATAAAAGTGTAATGCCATGTGTTTCAATTTGCTTCGTGTCTTTTGCAATACGGTGTCGTTTACTTGCGAATACTGCTGCCGTTGTTTGTGCATATTATTCCCCGTACGGCTACCCTACTCAAACAGCCCGTCTCGATTACCTTATACGCATAACACCGAAGGATTTATGTCACAAAAAGATCGTTTATGAATCGGGAAACATGTGCACACGCACACGCACACACACACGCACACACACTAGTGTCTCTTCCATTCGTTCCACTCTGCTAACACGTGTAAGTATCTGCTTCTCTAGCCCAAATAACTCGCCAGCAATGCCTGTAACTTCTGCCTTTCCGCATGAGAGCAACAAGCACAAAAAGTAGGCGAGCCATAGCGGCATAGTTACGCTTAGTACACGTATACAATTTTCTCCGGGCACAGCTACTCCTTCTCTCCGCCTGTATCTGCCCCTAAAGCTGGTTCTCAGAAATATATAGCCCCGTTAGGGCAAACATGCTTAGCCAGTGCTTATTTTGCCGTCCGGAAGTTCTTCCTACCTACCTCGCCAACGACTTCTAGAATGTGCCGCCGGGCGCAGGTCGGCTAATCAGATTGGGAACCGTGGTCTTTGAAGCCATGAAGAGGGCGAGGTAAACATCGCCTATAGCGGCGCGGGCGCCTTTAGCTCCCTTAGCCGGCAAGTGCAGGCGGCACAGCGCGTAACTTGAGACTATCTGACCCGCTTGGCCGAGTGATGAGCTCACGCGCCATGCTGACTCACCGTTTTGGCGCCACTTTCCTGAAAAGTATTAGAGGACAACTCAGAACTAAACAAGAAAGCGCTCCGGAAACGTTCTAGCTTCGAGGTTGTACAGTACAGCAAAACGAGCGAAGCAGGTAGTCTTCCTTTTTATAGCTCAGGGTAAAAGAATGCGCAAAACAAGATGAGGGCAGAGAGCATCGGTGCAGTGAACTTATGTAAAACGAATGCAAGCGTCCGCAGAGAGCCATATGTGTCGCAAGTCAAGGCACTTTGAGAAATATTGATTGCTTGGTCTGGAGGCAGAAGGCTTCTTTATCAAGCTGCTACGTCAGGGCCGAGGGAAACTCCGTCAGCCTCTTTCTGTTAACAGAGCGGTCCGCCGTGCCGTGAAAGCTGCTTCAATTAGACTGTCTAAGCAATGGTCTCTCCGTAATAACCAACTCCTCCTGCATTACGCAGCGAACGTTGACCGCCCCTGTTGGGAGAGAACAGTCGGAAGCTCCAGCACGTAAAGCAGGCACTGGCTTTCATACCTAAAAAAAGATCACAGAGATCCAACCCAATATTGGAATCTAAACGACGCCAACCTTGTTGGAGTTATAGAGGTAGCAGAGGCAGCGCGTAAGACGAGCACAGTCTAGAAAAAATTATGCAGTACACCTTCCTTAATGAAATGGTCTGCGCGTGTATCTCATTTATTTTTGTTGTTGTTATTGTTGTTGGCGATGTACGTTATGTTCTCAGGACATGCCTTTTTTCTTTCATTTTCTGAATTGTTGTAGCTGTCCGAAGTGCAGCAAAGAGAGTAGGCCCAAGCAAGAGACAGACAGTCTCCTTTCGCCTCTTTTCATGAGCATTTCTGAAATCTCTAAGCAAACCGAAAAAACAAGGTGAAGTAAAAAAAAACATTCAGTTTCAAATACTATAGAGGGAAGTCTGCCGATAGAGAGTCCGCTTGCTGCGCCGGTACAGGGCGCTTCATCCAAAATGGGAGTGATCGAACTTGTGTAAATTTGGCCCCGGCTTCGATCAGCCTTCAGTTTGCTCGTCTTGACCTGATATTCGCATTTAAGGTTTGCTGTTGTAGTAGTCATCATCATCATCATCAGCCTGGTTACGCCCACTGCAGGGCAAAGGCCTCTCCCATACTTCTCCAACAACCCCGGTCATGTACTAATTGTGGCCATGCCGTCCCTGCAAACTTCTTAATCTCATCCGCCCACCTAACTTTCTGCCGCCCCCTGCTACGCTTCCCTTCCCTTGGGATCCAGTCCGTAACCCTTAATGACCATCGGTTATCTTCCCTCCTCATTACATGTCCTGCGCATGCCCATTTCTTTTTCTTGATTTCAACTAAGATGTCATTAACTCGCGTTTGTTCCCTCACCCAATCTGCTCTTTTCTTATCCCTTAACGTTACACCTATCATTCTTCTTTCCATAGCTCGTTGTGTCGTCCTCAATTTGAGTAGAACCCTTTTAGTAAGCCTCCAGGTTTCTGCCCCGTAGGTGAGTACTGGTAAGACACAGCTATTATATACTTTTCTCTTGAGGGATAATGGCAACCTGCTGTTCATGATTTGGGAATGCCTGCCAAACGCACCCCAGCCCATTCTTATTCTTCGGATTATTTCCGTCTCATGATCCGGATCCGCCGTCACTACCTGCCCTAAGTAAATGTATTCCCTTACGACTTCCAGTGCCTCGCTGCCTATTGTAAATTGCTGTTCTCTCCCGAGACTGTTAAGCATTACTTTAGTTTTCTGCAGATTAATTTTTAGACCCACTCTTCTGCTTTGCCTCTCCAGGTCAGTGAGCATGTATTGCAATTGGTCCCCTGAGTTACTAAGCAAGGCAATATCATCAGCGAATCGCAAGTTACTAAGATATTCTCCATTAACTTTTATCCCCAATTCTTCCCAATCCAGGTCTCTGAATACCTCCTGTAAACACGCTGTGAATAGCATTGGAGATATCGAATCTCCCTGCCTGACGCCTTTCTTTATTGGGATTTTGTTGCTTGCTTTATGGAGGACTACGGTGGCTGTGGAGCCGCTATAGATATCTTCCAGTATTTTTACATATGGCTCATCTACACCCTGATTCCGTAATGCCTCCATGACTGCTGAGGTTTCGACTGAATCAAACGCTTTCTCGTAATCAATGAAAGCTATATATAAGGGTTGGTTATATTCTGCACATTTCTCTATCACTTGATTGATAGTGTGAATATGGTCTATTGTTGAGTAGCCTTTACGGAATCCTGCCTGGTCCTTTGGTTGACAGAAGTCTAAGGTGTTCCTGATTCTATTTGCAATTACCTTAGTAAATACTTAGTTGTAGTAGTGCTTAGCCACATATACCCTCTATTTTTGACCATTTAGTCATAACACTACAACAATAGCGGAATAGCCCCGCATGAGGACACTCACTGCCCAAAAACCATCCTGATCTATAGCGGCACAGAAAATCAGAAGTTTCCACACTTATTTATGAACTCGAAATTAGGCAACGCAATGCAGTAGTTGGTGTAAAGCACTTAACCCCCCTTTGTAATTTAGGAGTCCAGTTACAGTCCAGTCACAGCCGACGTAGCAGAGCAAGTGGCGGTTGGGCTGGCGATGCAGAATTCTAAAAGGCCGTATATCTACACTGACTCCCGCGTGACCATCAGGGCTTTTGCCTCAGGAATGGTTGCGAGACATGTTGCAGCGATTCTGGAAAGTAAGTCGAAAACCAATTCTCACCTCGTGCATTACATTACGTGGTTCCCCGCTCACATGGGCGACGACGTGCTGCCGGGCTGCCCGAACCCCAATGGGGTTGCTCACCGCCGTGCGCGAGAGCTCACACGCCGCGACGGCGATGGGGCTTCATTGGATCGGGAGGAGGTCGGGTACAACGACCTATTACTAACCTTCCATGAGATCGTCTCCCACTATAAAAAGGAACGTAGGTGCTTCCCACCTCCACGCCCACAAATATGTAGACCTCAAGCTATCACGCTTAGGATGCTTCAGACGAGATCCTATCCCTCGCGAGGTTTCCTAAGCAGGATTAACACAGAAACTGATCCGCAGTGCCCGGATTGTGGGGAGGAGATTAGCACTCTAGCTCATATGCTCTGGCAGTGTCCTGCATGATGGAATACGACACTCAACAACGAACAGGACTGGGACGAGGCCATCTCAAGTACCGAACTCATCATCCAGTTTACGGCCGTCCAGAGGTCGCGTGAAAGAGCGGAGAGGCTTGGCTTCCCGATTCCGACATGAGAACAGCCAGCGGCGAGCCGGAGAACCCAACGGGTCTCTGTCTGCTAGTCTCTCAGGACTTCAGTAAAGTTCTCTGTCTGTCTGTCTCTCCGTCCGTCCGTCCGCAAAGCTTTCCTCGGCTTCATTGTCTGTCGGTCGGTTTCGTATGCTCTCTCTCTCTCTCTCTCTCTATATATATATATATATATATAAATATATATATATATATATATAAATATATATATATATATATATATATATATATATATATATATATATATATATATATATATATATATATATGTGTGTGTGTGTGTGTGTGTGTGTGTGTGTGTGTGTGTGTGTGTGTGTGTGTGTGTGTGTGTGTGTGTGTGTGCCGAAGGAATGTATTGAGGAATTACCGGTTTATTTAATTTAAATGCACAAATTCTAAATGCATGAAAATGAAAGCGAACGAAAGAACAACTTGCCGCAGGTGCTGTACGAACCCACGTCTTCACTCTTACCAATTGAGCTACCACGGCGAAGTTTACCGTCCCCTTTATTTGATACTCGAGATAACTTTGGGAAGAGGGTGTTAACCAGCGCCATCACTCAATGTCTTGGCAGCGGATGTCCAGCATCCTCTCTGTCACAAGGCGTCCCGTAGTACGGGAACTTGAGAGATGGCAACTGACCAATAACCCATCGCTTGCAACCTGAATACATCAAAGTTACCGGAGACGAAACCCTCGCTATGTAATGAACGAGAAAAAAGAAAGCCGAGGGGCGGGATTTTCGTAATCGCAACCACATAAAGCCAACAGACAATAACAACAAGCAAGACATTGAGGCACTACTTCCTAACGTATTTGAAATGCACAAAGAATAGATAAATGAAAAATGGTCAGTTGCCTTATCCCAAGTTGGCAGGAGAGAACAGTAGGGCGCACATGCGAAACATTTACTTTGTTTCAATCAAAGAACTCGTCACTGGACGGTCGGAATATTTGTACTGCTTGTTATCCCTGCGAAAAACACTAGACATACTTCAAGCAGAGTATAAGCGACGAAAGTGAAAGATTGTAAAAAGAAGTGAAAATTGTGTATGATGCGCATCGACAGAATTTACTAAGCTGGAGAGTAGGCCGGTCGATATGCTTGGTGCAGTGAACAACATATTTGTTCTATCATCGAGAGAAGCGGAAAGCATCATGCATGGCTTGCATCTCAGAAACTCCTCATCCTGTATGAGCGGCGCCTTTACGACGCTCGTCTGAAGCATTCGAAACGGTTCCCGAGAAGCATACGTGGCGAGATAGCGAGCAGAGCGTTACCCGTCCCTTGCGTGTCGCTGTTGTTTGTCGTCCCTAAAGGACAAGAGCTTTAGATTAGCTTTCGCTTATGTAGAACATTCGAGAATGACACATAAAAGCATCGCGCCACTAAGTATGACGCAATTCTTGATCCTTAAAATGAGGTCGCAATAAATGTGTGACAACGTTTTGTGGCTATTATACCTCCTGGCAGTACATTCTTACTGCAAATTTCGCCCTCCTTCATAATTTACGTACACCTCAACAAAGGACAGCTTGTCTTTCCGATGTGTTGCTTGGCTTGGTACAATGTATTGCTACCTCAAGATGCGTCTTATCTATATGTAACAAAACGTGATTTCAAGGGCAATTACGTGGTACCTAAAAGCTTCTAAATACCCAGCTTTATCTGCCCTCATGCATCTGAAGAATAGAAGGGTAAGAAAACGGTGTTCTCGCGGAGATCCTTGGGGGAAATAAGGAGTTCGAAACCTCCAGTTTTGCTGGACTGGTCAGCCTGGTGCAGCGGAAGAGTGTCATATCAGTGCTGCATAAAAAATACGAAGGACGCGTACGCATGGTGCTCAAATAATGTTTTTTCATCGCATTACTCTCTCACTGTTTGGACAAGCAGCCTTTTACAGCCCGTGCGACGTCGTAACCCGCATGCTAGGCTCACTCTTAAAGCAGGGCGCCACCCGAACCAGCGACGCGACGAAAAGAAATGCGGACTGATCCCGGCACGTTCGCGGAGCATGCTGGCAAGAGCGTCCATCCGGAAAAGGGATGCACCATTGCCCCCTCTCCCCAGTGCATTGACCAGGCTGTGCGAGTGAAGCTTGGAGCTCATTTCCTGGAGTGGACGAACTTCCGTTTAGGTACACCGATCAGCAAGTCTGCATACTGGAAACTTTATCCGATGTACATACTGCTGAAACATTGGTGCAATGCATTACCTTGAATATTTGCGATCTTGTTCTAGCGCGTTTTCGTGGTGCCAGGGAGCAGATGAAGACGCAGATCCCAGAGCTGGAAGAAAAGAAACGTACATCATCACGTGTCAGGTCAAATTTTTGTGCTGATAGCGCTAACCCTTACACTGCTTCTTCGAAAACCGTAAACGTTTTGTAGGGGTAATGTATGGGACAATATTTCGGGCGAACACTAATTAGTTACAAGACTCCATTGAGCTACACGCAAGGATGTTAGCTCGCAAACAAAAACTGCTTCGGAATTTGCTCAGCAGCTGACGTGACAATGATCACCACTGACAAGCTCCACGAAATTGCAAGCAAAACATACTAAAGACGAGAAGCAGAAGGAGGAAGTGATTATAGGAATAGAAAAATTGTAATATCTGTCTCTGATGACGGCAGACACATCAACCGTAGCAGCGGGGAATCAGTGCGGACGAAACAAGAACAGAAAAACAAATTATGCAGATCCTAAGCACTGTGCAAACAGGTGGACGCAAAGTATGTGCAATGTTGATGCTTGCGTTACCGCAAGAGTTGACGTTATGCGAGGGACACTAAAGTAGATATGTGTTACCTTGAGTATGGACACCATGTTCACGTTACATGTGAAGACATTCGTCTTGTGTCGAAGCTATACAGAAGAATGGATTAGGTTGACTTCTTTATTCCTAGAACTAAGTGAATATATATATATATATATATATATATATATATATATATATATATATATATATATATATATATATATATATATATATGTGTGGTCACTCGAAAATGCCTAAGTATTAACTCTTCAAAAAATAGGGGCGCGCTGCTTCAGGATAAAAATATGCAAGTCACTTTTAATGAAGACGTTAGGATTAATTGCTCAACGACTGAAGTTGCTGAATCTCTAAAATCTTTAGGTGTACACTTTGACCAACACATGACCTGGAATAATCACCTGGGACATGAACGCATCTGGGATGCGTTCCTCGCTCGCGCACGCCAGATTTAACCGCGTTCGCCGTCTCACCCTCACACGGTTTCACTTATACAGAACCTCACGGTGACGGCGGCGGCAGAAATGCACCCGGAGTGTCCAAATAATTGCTATCGCAATGAAAACATCCGAGGACGGCTCAGTACTTATGAGCTGCAAATGCGAAAGCATTAATGACCAATTGAATGCCGCTGGGCACTCCTTCGAGATTGTGCGCTGCGAATAATGTACCATAGCGGTACATGTTGTCCGAGCCAGGAAGCAGCAGCAGCTTTCACTGCCTGCGCCGCAGGCCACCGACGTCCTGCTCGACGAGAGACCGAGAAAGCACCAGCGGCCACCAAGGCCTGCAGGCGCGCCGAGCAGCTAAGCCCAGTGGGGGAGAGAGAGAGAGAGAGACACGGACCATGCGCCGGCTTCCGAGAAGGAGAGCGAGGGTGGCGTGCCGCCGCGGCCATGCTCTCTCCCCTAACTCAACTCCTGGCGCGCTAGTGTCGCTGCAAATGTTCCCTTTCTCCCATTCTGCGCAGTGGAGGCGCGCTTGTGACGCGGCGTTGCTGCCAATGGGAACTTACGTGTCATTTAATTGCTCCGCACGACAGACGCCGGCTTTTTGCTCAATGGGCCACTTGACGCGTTCGCACCAAAAATAATAAGAAATGCGAGAATAGGATAGGATAGGAATAAACTTTATTTGTCCAACGGTTATTGCTGTTGGTGCCCGGGGCTAGGCTGCCAGAGGTCCATCGCCCGAGGGAAATCTTCCCAGATCCTCGGCAATGACCCTGGTCCGCTGGACGGCCCACTGCTGGCCTTCGAGTGCCTCGCTGAGGAGGGCGGCTTGCCATCTCCAGCGAGGCGCCCCGCTTCAGAAAATCCTGCTGTTGTCTTCCCCCTTCCTCATGGTCCTTCTTCCTTACGGCGTTGGCATTCCCAAAGCACATGGGCCATATCTAAGAAATGCGAGAAGAAAAAAATAACCATAGGTGCCCCTCTGAGGAAACAGGTAAGCAAAGTGCCGTTTTAACGTTTCGGCCCGGAATTTCTGATTCGCACCTATATTTTAGCCGCACTTGTGGGCTTTTTTACAGCATAACACTCCCAAATATATGAAACAAATTGTTTGTGTTTAGTTTCATGTAAAATCTGCGAACATGTACTCAAATGAGGCAGAAGTAGCAGTAGTAGTAGAGGCAAAAGTGAAGCTTTCTCTCCCTGTTTAATAATGCGAAAGCACGTAATTCCCATTTCGTGGAAACCCGGCTGTGGCGTGACCAAAACATGGTACATTGATAAAATCAAGCTACGCTTAATTGGAGTGGCTGAAAAATAAGGAGAAGCAGCTGTAGTGCACTAATCAAGTGAGACACGGCGACCCCTTCATCCTGGTGTACTTAAATGAGGACAGGCATTATTAGACATGCGGTGACTGACCTATGCATGAGCGCAGAATGTATTGATTATTTTTGTTGTTGTTGTTGTAGCCTGTGGCACGTGTGGCTCCTACCCACGGTGGGGCATTGGCCAAGAAATGGGTGGATTATACCAAAATAATATAGAGCATAAATTTCCTAATATCTATTGGAATAGCATTGAATAGGGTTGAAATACCGGTTAAGATGTAATCAGGAAGGTGCTGTTGAATGAGTAATAATTAATTTAAAAATAATAAAAATAGAATTTAGCAGGGCATTCGTTTAGATTCTGTAAGGAATGTTTGGACAGCGAAGCATGCATCCCTGTGGCTGAATCCCAAAGTGGACGCCCCGAACGAAAGAATTGCAGGTTCTGTCAAGTCCAGGCCAAGTCTTCGAAAAGGTATCTCCAACCCTTCTATAGGCAGTTAATATAGCAGCCTCCTACTTTCTCATCGCGCCAAACAGAGCGGCCGGCGATTAATATAACAAAAAAAGAATGCTCTTATTCGCCTTAGAGTCAACCTCGTCGTTTTCCCCTTTGTTGCCTTTCACAGGGCTTCTCACAAACGCCTAAGCGCGAAAGCTGATCTTCATGACGATGGGATGCCTTGCAAGTTGTATTTGCCATGCACACCTCAATAACAACAAAAGACAATGTGGGGAAAACACGGGGAAGGTGGGAGATGGAAATTCAAGACGATGAGTAAAACGAGCGCAAGGTAAAAGCGGGAGCCAACGTTTCAACATGTGGACTTGTATTTTCTAAGGCCTTGAAGAAGACAAGCACACTTGTCGAAACGTTGGCTCCCGCTTTTACCTTGTTCTCGTTTTGTTCTGCGAACAGACAATGTGGCGCGTCAGGGAGGAAAGGAAGGCTGTTACAGAAGGTCCTAGGTTGGTTGTTTTGTAGGTCGCAATTGGAATCGGCACAACTTACACATGAGGAATGTGCCGAGAATCAGGTGGCAATAGGGCATAAATGAAGGGTGCCTTCGAGATGATGGGAGCAGTAATTTCGGTCTCAACAACCATTTAGCGAACGCCCTTGTCCTAAAAGCCCTGTGTTGTGCGTGACCTTCAACGCACCATAACCGTGGATGATAAGCAATGCAAGAATTCTAAAGAAGCAAGTTCGTGAAATGCCTAAGCTGATAATTAATGTCGCAGCTGATTGTTGATTAAGAAAAAGAACCGTTACGTGCGGCTGTCAGACATACAGGAGACGGCGAATTTATACAAAAACCACAATCTTTCGAACAATAGTTTTTTTTTTGCAACGACTTCGAGACCTGGTTCTGCACAGAGTGACCACCTAATTCAATGGGATCACTTTTTCTAAACCCTCCTCCTTCATTAAGGCACTTTCTTATCTCCCCTTCTGTCTTCTTCTGCAGGGCGAGGAAGAGGAAAGGAAACGAAGCGACACAAAAAATTGCTGTAGCGCAACAGCGGCCTCAGTAGTCGCCGCTATTCCGCTGCATGATAAGGAGAACATTGGTGAGCAACAAAGCTGCGCGCATTCTTTTTTCGCTTGTTTCTTTTTTTTCTTTTTTTTTTGCAGGGGACAGCTGTGTAGTCTGCGTTACGTGATTTCTCGCAAAGCAGTGCCGCGCACGATATGTCAGCCGCACTCTGGAAGGAATCTCCCTCTGACAGAGAATCGGACGTGGGTCCACCGGCGCAATGCCTTGCTCTACACTGCAGATCTGCTAGCTCTATGCTTGCTCTTGCGTGCCACGTTGCGCTCTCTGATTGTCGTCGCGATGCGAGCAGTCAATGGACGAGGAAAAAAAAAGGCGATATCACAAGATGGACGCCGCGGTAACTATATCACTGGACTGTGCGCACATTAAAATTGCGGTTCTCGGCAAAAAGAGGAGGAAACTAAGGGCAAGAGCGAAAAAAAAATGGAGTCAGGAGATACGCGTCAGTCGGACATTCGAGGAGGAAGTCGCTGGTGGCGCAGATCACGCCTGGATTTAAGCTGATGCTTTTAGAAATTAGAACATCATGAAGGACAAAGAGCACGTTGGAAGGGACGCTAATTGTTCTCCGTTGCATAACATGTACAGTTTGCGTGAAGATTGAGTAGATTTTGGCTTATTGCTTGTTTAATTGCTCGGTTGTTCATTCGCTTGTTCACCTGTTAATTCCTATAACACAAGACCAACGCATGGAGCGACATTAATGCAGGCAAGCTGGGCTTGTTAAAATCCAGGTTGCCGATTTCAAAGATGCCTTCAATCCTGTGTGCGGCGTACGTATTGAAATTTACTAAATTATTTGTAGCAAAAGAGCCAAAAAAAACTTTTCTTTTTCACTCGGAGTTTACATGCGCGGATATTTCGTCCATTGTCTCTTTGAACATCAGCTCCTTCAGACACGCGTAATGCCATAATAGTATGGCTGCCACTTCGTCCTCGTCTCGATTCATATCTTTTTATTCGTACCAAGGCACCTGCTGCTTGTTAGCGGAGTATCATACACTCTAAAAACAGTTTGCACCTTTTGGGGTGTATATTTGTCCCACAACGATAATCGTCATCTGCCTTGCCTGCGTTTCCTTTCTTGAAAACACGGCGCTCGCTACTTTCCTGTCGAGAATGCTGCGTCACACTGATAACGCGCATGCCGTTCGTGACTGGGAAGTACCGGGCTCGCAGCGTTAAAGAAAGGAAACGCGGGCAAGACAGATGACGATTATCGTTGTGGGACAAATATACACCCCAAAGGGTGCAACTGTTTTTAGAGGGTACGTCGACATTAAAGTGGAAAGGGAACTGTGCGTGGCCTCATTATATCATGCGCTTCAAGCGCAAGTGCAGACAGAGCGACTCAGTTCGATCGCTACAACAGTGGCCTCGACTCTAGTGCCGTTGATATGACGACCACGCGAAGCAGTGGTACTCAGAACAGCTCGTATGCAGGCCTCGCGACACTCGCGCCGACGGCGCTGTCAAAGTATTTCGCACCAGCAGCGACAAAAGCAAGACACCGTACACGCACGGACGAGCGTATGCGCGTCACTTCAAGTAGAATGCTCGCTTACGCTAAGCAAGCAAGAACGGTACAAGGAGCGCGGAAACGGCGCGCCTTCACGCTAAGCAGACTCGCGATGCGCGCGAGAGGAAACGGGTTCTCCGCGACGAGTCTCACGGCCGCGTAGGAAGTCTGAGCGCACGTGCATTCCATTCCACGCGACGAGTGCCAAACCCAGAGGTATAAATGCGCACCGCGAACAATGGTTTCAAGAGACAGACGCGAGCCTATAGGGAGCAGCGTCAGTATATAGCTGCGGTATATGGAATCGCATCGCACGTGCTCAAAGGAGCTAAAATCCACTCACGGCGGCGGCAGCGTTGGCGGCGTTAGAAAAGCCACGGCCTAGGGAGCAGGGTGCAAGCCCCTTTGTTCTCAAAATTAGATTTGGCAGGCGCCGTGAGAAAGAGGCGGGGATATAAAGAGAGAAGCTCTGTCTCTTCTCCCGTGTCACACCCCCTCCTCCCCTCCCTTCCTCCTATCCAAGTGCGGAAGGCCGCCTCGTCAGTGACGGCGGCGCGAACTGTGGAAGAGCCCGGTGGAAAGAAGCGCATCGCCTGCATTTGCGACGCAAAAGGTCTCCAACCGAGCACCCACACGAGGAAAACTTTGTTGCTGTGCCCGCTGATGTATGCCGCCGGTGTCAGAGAGCGCCGCCGTCAGCCAGCCACTATAGTTGCGCACCCGCGCCTGCCTGCTAAGTGGGTGTCCGAAAGCAATGCACGTGTATAGCGTTTGTGGGCGGCGCATATTGAATTTGACAGGCTCTGTATCTTGCTTTATGCGTCGCAGTTCATTTTCTCCGCCTGTTTGGCACGCAGTCGTAAAATATTGAAAGTAAGCGCTGTCGCCCGCCACTCTACTGCTGTAATACTCAACGTATATTACGCATGTGCCGTCATTTACGGTCTTGAGACGCGACACAAGTGCCACGTGTGATGGCCGACTTGTGACAGTCAATTCCCGCGAAGATCGGCTATTTGTCGGCAAAGTGAAGAGGTGCACTCAGACGCTTTATAATCGTCGGGATAAAATTTCTTCGTATAGGTGCTGGTAAACCGACCACTTTAATAGCGGTTAACACTCGCACGCCGGTTTACCAAGCGAGAAACATTGTGCCTAAGTTCAGACAAAACAGTGGTGTTTTGCACAAGACAGCCTTTTGTTCCCGTTAATCACGCCACTTACGTTCTTCTAAGTGATATCACAGTCGATAAGCAAGAGTTCCGTAAAAACACAGTCATGATGACAGACATTCGTTGTTTAGCTGAAGAAGTATCACAGCAGGTAATTAACTCCTATAGTACTGTTTACCTAACGGCGGCGTGTAGGTAGAAGGAACTTTTGATAGGAAGACAGACAGGAATAAAAAAAAAATGAAGATGACAACTTCATTCTAAAACATTATTTTGTAATCTTTATTCTTTGGCTAAGACCATTGAGACCTCCTAAGTACGGTATATCTGAGGAGTATCTATATTGAAACGTTTATTTAAAAAGAAAAAACAAGTGTAGGGAGCGGGTGGGTGGATTCCCTAGTCCAGGGCTCCACTGGCTCGAGCGGTCCGCCCTGCCTGGTCGAGGATTGCTAGCTGCATCTCCTGATCCTCGCCGGCGAGTCAAGACTCCCACGGCTCCTTTCCGGAAAGTTTGCTTGCTATCTGCGGTGTAGTATTTCGTATGCATCACAAGCTCAAAAGAAGTCAAACAAGCGGGGTGCACCGTATTCGCCTTGGTGTCGCATTCACAAACCGTTATGGAGATCTGATAGGTTGCAGTGATACTAGCCGAAACCATGCCCAAACTGTGAATACTGTACACTCTTAAAAAATTACACCCTTTTGGGCTTGTCTTGTCCGACAACATTCATCGTCATCTGTCTTGCCCGCGTTTCCTTTCTTTAACGCTGCGAGCCCGGTACTTCCCAGTGACGAACGGCTTGCGCGTTATCAGCGTGACACAGCACAGGAAAGTAGCGAGCGCCGAATTTTCAAGAATGGAAACGCAAGCAAGGCAGATGACCATTATCGTTGTGGGAAAATATACGCCCCAAAGGGTACAAATATTTTAAGAGTGTAAGGTGTAAGGTACCAGAAATACTTGATCATATAGTTTGCGTGTGGGCCGCATACGCGCAAAAACGACAGCAACTGGTCTCTTCCATTGCGAACGTCGATAAGAGGCCGCTATCAGACGAGTTTCTTTTAGGTTCTTGGCCTAATGCAAACAGCGCAGCCCTGATAACATGTGCCGCTATAGCCTTTCTCCGAGCCACTGGGCTGGACGCACGGCTTTAGAGATGCCACAACGCTGTGAACTTGTATATACGCATCACTTCCTCATACCATCATCATCAATCATCAGCCCTTTTCCTCCCCATCCCTCTTCCCCAGTGTAGAGTAGCAGGCCAGAGCAAGTTATAGCTCAGGCCGACCGCTCTCCCTTTCTCTAAATCTCTCTCTCTCTCTCTCTGTCTCTCTGCGGTGTAATAATTTTGGGCGGCCTTGCAATCTCGTGATGCGGGCGAGAGTTGGCCTGCCTTCGAACCACGGACAGGGAACCCTCTACAGTATGGGGTGAATGGCATGTTTCAAATAAAAGTTTGGATATGTGTCTGCGTCTGTATTCGGCCCCAGTCTTAAGAGTCCCGCCCGTATAGATCAGGCTGTAGAGGAGACGATCACTGTACTTTCGTAGCTGGCGCCATTGGTGCTCAAGAATATCTCGTGGTAAGAAGAGGTTTTCGTCAGATTGGTCAAAGTGGTCAGAGTGGTGGAAGAAAAGCACGAGCTGCTCCGTCCCTTCTTTCATTGCTCTCGGTATACTGCGTGACCCGGGCACCAAATGATCATGTAGTTCTGTGTTAGGTTGGTTCCTAATAGGTGAGTAGTGCTGTGTGGTAGCCTCCCGGTGAGGAGGAGTCTTCATGCGACTTGGGAATCTGCAAGTTTCATGCGACTTCATGCGACTGGAATTCTGTCCTTAGTTTTAATAGCTAGCGCGATGGCTGAAGACTCTTCGGTACACGCAGATGCGACTTGAGCCGTGATGCAAGTTACAAGCCCTATATCTGCGACCACTCCTACTACTGCGAAGGCGCACTTGTAAGTACGGCATCGAGCGACATCTGTATACGCCGTATCCGGATTCCTACCGAATCACTGCATTGACTCGCGAGCTCATGCACTTCTACGACTGCAGTGGCATTTCAAACTCATGTTTTAAGGCGGAAGCCTTTCTAGGCTCATGGTGAAGTTTGTGTCGGAAGACCTGACCGCCGGAGTGTCCGCCGAAGCGTCATCACGCTCAATGAAGGCAGATTAAAGACAGATTAAAGGATGAAAAATAATTTATAGTGACAGTGAATGATAACATTATAATATAGATTGGTAGATATTAATAGTGACTAGTAATAACAAATAATGACTACTAATTACTTTCAATGACTATTAATGACTCCGAAATGACCAATACGTCTAAGGCGGCTTCTAATGAACACAATTGATTACAAATGACTAAAATGCTTACTAGTGAGCAGTAACGACTCATAATCACTGAAACGACTTGTAATGATTAGTAATGACTAGTAATGACTATGAGAGGATTAATATATCTAACGACAACTTGTAACGACTACAATTCATTAGAAATGACTAAAAATGCTTAGTAATGACTAATAATGGCTGAAATGACTTGTAATGACTACTAATGATTACGAAAGGACCTATATGTCTAACGACGAATTGTAACGACTGAAATTGATTAGAAATGACTAAAAATGCTTAGTAATGACCAGTAATGACTGAAATTACTTGTAGTGACTACTCATGACTATGATATGACCAGCACGCCTAACAATGGCTTGTAGTGACCACAA
This sequence comes from Dermacentor variabilis, assembly GCF_050947875.1. Classification (NCBI taxonomy): domain Eukaryota; kingdom Metazoa; phylum Arthropoda; class Arachnida; order Ixodida; family Ixodidae; genus Dermacentor; species Dermacentor variabilis. The sequence continues at coordinate 56,343,320 of NC_134571.1, read as the reverse complement.
TAGATTACAAATGACTAAACAGTAGTGAGCAGTAATGACTACTAATGACTGAAATGACTTGTAATGAATACTAATGACTATGAAAGGACCAATATGTCTAACGACAAATCGTAACAATTAGAATTCATTAGAAGTAACTAAATATGCTTAGCAATGACCTGTGATGACTAATAATGACTGAAATGACGTGTAATGACTACGCAACTTGTAACTACAATTCATTAGAAATGACTGAAATGCTTAGTAATGACCAGTATAACTAATAATGACTGAAATGACTTGTAATGACTACTATTAACTATAATATGACCAACATGTCTAACGGCGGCTTGTAATGACCACAATTGATTACAAATGTCTAAATATGCTTAGTGGTGAGCAGCAATGACTAAAGAAAGGAAGAGAAAGATGCGAATGATAAAAGGAGAAAAGGTACGCTTTCGCCGTTCACCTCTTCCGAGAGCTCTTAAGAGATCCTGCAATTTTTGGGGGAATAGGGCTACTATGATTCTTTCACGAAGGACTTTAGGCACAGATTCTCGTTTTTCTACCGCATACTGTGGATCAGTCGGGTAACCTACGCGCCAAAGTAATTTTCTGCCAGAGGAGGCAGAGGAGGCTAAGCTAAGCCTCTGCCGCTGAGACATGAGCGCCGCTGCGCGTAGCTCCTCACAGGTATTGTGTAGCCGGAGAGCCACCAGGCGTTCAGTGGAGGTTCCCTGTGGTAGGCCGAGAGCCACTTTGTAGGACGTTCTGATCAACGCATCTAGGGCCTTTAGTTCTGTTTTTGTGGGGTCATGAAAAGGAAACTATATGTGTGACAACTTAGCACAAAAGCCTCGGAGCTCTTCTGCTTCGGGATTTGAGACATTTCTTACAACTTCGGTCTCCTGTCATGTAACCCTCGCCACAGGCTGCACACTTGAGCGCGCACTCGTGTCCGGCTACGGCGACCTGTTCTCCCCATGTATGACATACTGGAATGTCCGGCTGGGGGCAGACGTCCGATCGGGGACCCTTTGGTTGTACACTTTTCACACCTGAGTGGTGATATTGTAGGGGTAGCAAGCAAGGTCTCCGCTGTTGTAGTAGACGTACCGCGGCATGATGCCTCCAAAAAAAAAAAAAAGATATTAACGGCCGTTTTAGTGTTACGAAACATGCGTGCTTGGAGAATTTCGACCCCTTGCGTGCGTATGCGTAGATTTGCTTTCAGCGTTTCAGGCTTCGTGTGTAGGTGCAAGCTATGAATGACACCCTTGGTTGTCAATTGGCCTGTCGCTACGTAGGCGTTGACCGAGTGAAGCCAGCCGCTGGTGTTTAGCATTGTGATACGTCTAACGTGGTCCGGTACTGTCTGGTGCGACGCGGACACAATAAAAATGATAGAGCCTGGCTTGATTCTGAGAAAAAAAATGCTCATCTGATAGTTGCTGCTGCAAGCAATAATAATGGCGTCCGCCAGTAGTGGACAACTCAGGCTCTTGACCAGTAGCCCCTGATGCGGTCGTACCACTATCTTGAAGTCGAAGGGGGAGGGGGGGGTGATTACCTGGAGGCTGGTTTGTGTTTAGATTTTCCGGCTGCTTAAACAGTGGAAGCTTGTTGGTGCTTCAAAGTGCCACAATATTCCAGTCATTTGGTCTTTTCTTTCACAAGGGCTTTTTTTCTGCCGAAGCGTGAGGACCGTCTTCCAGTCCCCATCCGCTTGACTTTGTCTCTTTGTCCAGGCCTTCTGATCCCTGGGTCTCCTTGGTGCAGTGAGGTTGTGAGCAGTGGAGTCTTGAAAATCCATGTTAGAAAGGTCCTGGCGTCGCCTGTCCGTCATCCGTGAGGGTCCGGGACGAGCGGTTACGTCAGTGGGTTGATTTGCAAGAGCTATCGAGCACGATTTCTCCGCTCACTCTGGCGTTCCAGCGGCCGCCTGCGTGGCGGCTTTGGCCTTAGCTAAATTCCCTTGCAGAAAATCTAGAGACTTTAGAAAGCAGAAAATCTGGGGACTTTTAATCTTAGCGGGCTCGCACCAAACGAAGGCGCGTTTCAGCTTGCAAAACAATAGGTTCCCGTCTCTTAGGGATTTGGGTTGTTTCAATCGATGCGGGGGGACAACTTCACAGATTTGTTATGATCGCGTCAATCGGTCGCACACACAATTTTCCACCAGAAAGCAGGAACATACGCGGAGCACAAGTGGACGTGGGAATACTCGTCCAAGCCACAGGCATCTCCATCGGAGCAGTGCTTCACACCTTAACGGTGCAAGTCTGAGCATATTAAGTTGTACATTTTGTTTTCTAATACGCGATCAGGCAACTCCCCAAAACTAGTATTCGCCTTTCAAAATCTTATTGGCAGAGGGAATCGGCTTCAGTGTCACATTGCTAAGAATCAAATCTGTTTGGCTCTTGCATCACGAATTGATGAGCCGCTACGTAAATGCGTAGTGCTGCTAACTATCACAAGCACCTGAAATCATCCCTTCTTCATAGAAGTACCTGCAGCACACTTCCCACCCCCTTCATCTACTGTAACTAATCTATCTTTTTTTAACACTTCCTGTTTATTGACCATACATTTCTGTTCCTGCTTATGCTTCACGCCCTTGGCGAACGGGAGTCAGGTACGTATACTATAAGCACGGCCAAGGAAAAAGGAGGAATTTTTGAGAAGAAAAACAAAGAGCAGGAAAGAATGTTGACTTTCAACTGAGTTTATTATATGTACCATTGCATGTCAATTTGGGCGTTAATATGTTTTCTCCCAATTTGAAGAAAATAGCGACCAGATATGAAATAAATTTGTTGTTTTTCGCCCCTGGTAAACTTTCCGAAGTGTGTGTCCTAAATAAGAATGACAATAAGACTATTCTACAGTGCAACATTGGTCACGAAACAGGTTTACTGATTACCAATCAGAAATCATCCACGAAATATCGATGGATTGTGGAAAGCTATATATAGGTCAAACACTCCACTGCTTTAATGATCGAGCCAGGCGGCATGCCTATAATGAAATGGGCATGGCAGCCATATGGCTGCGCATTGCAAATAGTGCAAATGCCAACCATTATTTCACTAGGCGACGTTTCTGAAAAAAGCAAAACCGAAAAAATAAAGAGAAATTTTAGAAGTTTTCCACCAGGAAGGCCGTAGATCGATGCACTGGTACACTTTCACTTCACCTATCTGATAGGGAGTTTTCATTCCTCGGTCAACACTGTTATTATGTATAATCACAAACATGTTGCATTGAGGACTTTTTGTTTTCAGGCAGCCCTGACGTTAGTGATTTTGGAGGCTTTTATAATCAATTTGCTCCTAGATACGACCTAATAAAGGACCGAAGTCTTTACAGGCATACAATAAGAACTTTAGCTAACTTAATGCCTACTGTTTTCAGATTAACTTAAAAGAAATCATTTTCTGTCGATGTTCGTCCCTGCTGCAGGCACAGCGGGTGCGGACTACCTCAGAAAAAGTTCACTGACGATTACGATACTACCTAATATGAAATTTTGACGCAACTCTATACGTGTTTTCATTTCTCGATATATTCACTCCCGCGAACAATCCGTCTCGTGCGGCGCATTGCAAACGGAGCGAAGTGTAGCCCGACTGCCTCACTAATCGGGAGATCGCGAGAGGCAACGCGGGGGTGACGCGTGCACGCGATTCGTAGCACACGCCGCACACGGACCTCCGCTCATGCAGCCCTTTGTTTCATATGCGGTATCACTCGACACACTCGCCGCATGACATCGGTGAACAGATGACGGCGCGCTACTCCGACGCCATCTCGTAGCCGTCGCCACCGCAGAGCCCATCTTGCGCGGCACTACGCTTCACGCTTTTGCCATACCCTCCTCCTCCACTTTCATTCTCGCACTTTCTTCGCTACCGCCGTCTTTCATCCCCAGCTGCGCTACGTGTTCACTCGTTCGTTCTTCGCTGTGCTCGTTTGCTTGGTTACGCCGAGGGACGCCGACACTAAACGCAGCAACGAGCGCTTAAGAGCTGCGCTCTAAAGCTATTCATTCGAATTATAAATTGACTCCGAGCACTATACGGTGGATACGGATTATAGTCCGCAAAATACGGCTCATGAGATTTCAAGAGTTTTTCATGTGGCAGCAGAGGTCTCTCGATGTTTTACATGTGTACTGATGGTTTTCCTATAAATCGTATTAAACTCTCAAACGCGTTCTTAGACGGTTGTTCAAATTGCCTTTCACAGTAGTTGAGCTAAGAGAATCAGTTAAAAGATCCTAATGATTATTTAAGGCCGCGTGACGATGCATTCCAAGTGCTGACGAACAGGATACAGTACCTTCTTCTATAACTAGCGGTGAAGCGAGAAAGTCCTTGCAAGACATGACCCGAGGAAGAGCGGCAGGAGAAGATGGAATAACAGTCGATTTAACCAAAAAAATAGGAGATATCATGCTTGAAAAGCTTGCGGTCCTTTACACACAATGTCTCAGGACATCACATCTGCCAGACAGATGGAAGAATCTCAACGTCATACTAATTCAAATAAAGGAGACGATAAAGAATTGAAGAATGATGGGTACAGTAGCTGTTTTCAGTATTGTATAAAATATTCATCAAGATAATTTCTAATAGAATCAGAGCAACACTTGAGTTCCGTCAACCAAGAGAGCAGGCTGGCTTCAGGAAGAGATACTGTACAATGGATCACGTCCATATCTTCAATCAGGTAATCGAGAAATTTGCAGAGTACAATCAATCGCTGTATAAGAGTTTCATAGATTATGAAAATGCATTTGATTAAGTTGAGAAACAAGCAGTCACAGAGGCATTGTGTAATCAAAGAGTACAGGAGGCATGTGTGAATATCTTGGAAAATATCTACAAAAATTTTACAGCTACCTTAATTCTCCACAACAAAAGTAGGAAGTCGCCTATTAAGAAAGGGGTCAGGCAAGGATACACAATCTCTCCAATGCTATTCACTGCATGCTTAGAAGAAGTATTCAAGCTATTAGACTGGGAAAGCTTAGGAGTGAGGATCAATTGCGAATCTTTCAGCAACCTTTGTTTTGCAGATGAAATTGTTTTTGTTCAGAAACACTTGGGACGAAGTACGACAAATGATTCAGGACCTTAAGCGAGAAAATGTAAGTTTGGGGTTCATTAATATGCAGTAGACAAAGATAATGTTCAATAGCCTGGCAAAGGAACAAGAATTAAGAATTGGCGGTCAGTCTCTAGAGTCTGTACAGGAGTACGTTTGTTTGCTTGTTTAATTTAAAAACTCACAGGGGACCCTGATCATGAGATGGAAATTAAGAGAAGAATAAAAATGGCCTGGAGTGAATGCGGCAGGCATTAGCGAATTCTGACTGGGAGCTCTCCACTGTCGTTGAAAATAAACGTGTACAATCATTGCATTCTACTGGTGCTAACATACGCGGCAGAAATTTGGAGGCTAACAAAGAAGCTCGAGAACAAGTTAAGGACCGTGCAAATAGCGATGGAATGCAAAATGTTGGGCCGAGCGTTAAGAGAAAGGAAAAGAGTGGTGTTGATCAGAGAGCAAACGCGGACAGCCGATATTCTAATTGACATTAAGAGAAAACAGTGGAGCTGGGCAAGTCATGTAATGCGTAGGTTAGATAACCGGTGAACCATTAGGGTTACAGGATGGGTGACAAAAACCCGCCGTGGTTGCTTAGCGGCTATAGTGTTGGGCTGCTAAGCACGAGATTTCGAGATCGAATTCAGGCCACGGAGGCAGCATTTCGATGGGGGCGAAATGCGAAAACACCCGTGTACATAGATTTAGGTGCACCTTAAAGAACCGCAGGTGGTCCGAATCTCCCGAGTCCCCCACTATGGCATGCCTCATAATCAGATCTGGTTTTGTCACGTAAAACCCCATAATTTAATTGTAATGGGTGCAAAGAGGAGGGAGGCGCAGTCGAGGACGGCAGAAGGCTAGGTGGGGCGATGAAACGAGGAAATTTGCAGGCGCTAGTTGGAATCGGTTGGCGCAGGACCGGGGTCATTGGAGATCGTAGGGAGATGCGTTCGTCATGCAATGGACATGATGATAATGATGATGATGCTTTGCGTTCGGTAATTGTGAGAGAAATGTTTCTACGGTAGAACGCGGCTAATTACGTTTACGACGCCAAGACTGTCCGTTGCGCTGAACGTCTGCGAAAAAGAAAAAAGCCGCCCTAGCCGCCTGCGCTCTCCTTCTCGCACGAAGTCGCGCGAAAAACATGACAGATGGTGCGCGTGGCAGATAAGCAAAGCTTCAGTTGCCTTTCGAGACATGCAGGAAGGAAAAACTACGGAGAAACCCTGCCGTCACTCTTTGTGAAGCTCAGTCATGCCGGAAGTTGGCGTTGTTCCGCCATCTTGTCGGGCAGATTCTATCTTTTTTACATTTATGGCCTTCGGCGCGCGCTACCATGCTGGGCTCCGCGGACGTGCGCTCGCCATAGTCAACCATCCAACGGATCCCATCTCCGTGTGTACCTTTGCCTAAGCCATTTCGTCCGACTATAGTGCTCTAGAGTTGAAAGGAGTTCATAATGAACTCCACAAGTTAAACTTGCACAGTTTCTCATTTCTTCATTTCCCGGCTTTTCTGAAAAGAAATCTGCAGACTCACTCAACTTCAAGAATGCACAGGCGATGACTGGCAGTAAACTTTACGCACATCATGGTCTATAGCTAGCCAATCTGCAATTTGCGAGAACAAACACGTGCGCATGCTGGTCGTGGCATTATAAAAATCGTTTTGTTCTGTTGAACGAGGTTCGGGCGGCTGCGCTGCACGGATATGTGACGAGCCATAGTGCGCCGTCGAAGAGATCAGCGGACAAGAACGTCTTTACGTATTTAAATGCGCTGGCTGCAGCCCGAGGTATATTGTTCTCACGGTAAGTGAAGCTTCACGGAAACAAAGTTCTGCGGCATCCTCCGTGTGGTACCGAACAGTACCCGCGTATGCGTGTGGCCAGCTCGTTGACCAGGCCTATGTGAGACCATCAGCCGTTTGATGAGCGCGCAGGCGTACTTTCTTCTGTCGAGCCTTGCTCGCACTTGCATGAACCACATCTGCCAACCTGTGTTCCCTGCTCCCAGGGCACACAGATATCTGCAGTAAGCATGGTTCGTCCCTTACTTACTCCCGGAAGCCGCTTCCTTGCCATGTTTCCACATGGCTGTTTTACGTGCCACAAATGCATGGTCAGCTACTAAAACACAAACACTGCACAGCAGTCACTGACCTGCATATCATACATAATCTGAAGCACAGCGATTACAGACTATGATGACAAGTTAGCGTGAATCCAGCGAAGAAAGCGAATAGATTCCGAGATCGTCCTTCGTCCGTGGGGTGGTACGTGGTCAAGAGTGTTGTGTGCGCGATAGTTTCACGCTTTTTACTTTCTCCGGTCTGATCAGGCCACACCAACAGCCGGTAGAGCGTGGCCTAGATAACACAGCGGAAGAAACGGAGACAAACGCAATCCTGCAAATGCGACCCCTTTGCCACTGTCCCACACCTACGAAGACACAGGCATGAGCCCACACCAGCACAGCAAAAGCGCCATTGTGCCCCGACAACATGGCTACTACAGTGAAAAGTACCCCATGACTGCCTCCACACTTTTCTCCTAACGCACAGAAGGGGTAGGGCCTCTCCTCGGTTGTTTTTTCCCTTCCTCCATGTGCCCAGCAGTGATGCTCGCTGAAATGCCTTTGAAATATCGTTCTTCTGCATGGTACCACAGAAGACCTCGTCAACACATTTTACTTACCGAGTTTCATATGACGTTTTATTTACTCAGTTCCACCACGCTGGCGAGAGAGATGCATTCTTCTAGTTTTTCTGGTTTTGTTTACATTGGCAGGCCAAATAAAGTGAGACGGCTGGCAGTTTTCGTCAGTGCCAGCTCGTCACTTGTCTTGGAGGTGACAAGGAGGGGGGGGGGGGGTTATTGCTTTCATTTTGTTTCGGCATCTTGTAGAGCATATTCGTACAACAGTGATCGTATAATCTGATATAATGGGCATATGGAGATGCGCACAGTAGGGCGCCGTCGGATTTTTCCGAAAGCAGCCTGCCAGGAAACATAAATATCTATAAGGCGAAGGCTAAGAAAGTAATGATAATAATGGCGAGACACTTCTGCCCCTTGTTCTGTCAGCCGGCGTTTCTGTCGTTGAAGCCAGAGGCACCGACTCAATCTGCATATTCAAATAAGGCGCCCGTCCGCTATCGGCACGAGGAAAAATGTGCCGAACAAAATTCGTATATAGGAGATTATTGCGACTTCATAAAAAAGTGAGCGCACTACTTATTACACACACACACACAGAAAAAAGATGCCAAAATTCAGATAACGCTACAGCATAAGCTGAGCGCTTGGACGAAAGCCGACGTACGTTGTTCTTTGAACTCGGTGATGTTCAGTTTCGGAGTGCCATTTCTTTCGCGTAACGCTATTTTAAACTTTAGAAGAGGCCTTGGTGACTGCACGCACGCGTCAACGCTGTTATCCAGTCTGTCACGCACCGCCAGTCTCCTTATTTTCCCAATGACGCAATAACTGTTGCCATGTCTCTCTCCTCACCCCTGATTCAACTCATACCGAGCTATGTCGGGCGAGACGTCATGGGTATATTATTTACCGTAAGAACTGAAGTTATTTCACGGACAACCAGTGCAATGCTTGCCGGCAGTCGACCGTAACAGTCGTAAGGCAGTTCATAAAATGCAAATATTATCGTCTTTATTTATCCACGTGCGTACTAACCTGCAAAGATTACTTAAACCCTTTCTGCCGCTGCCTAGCACGAATATGACAAAACCGTATTTTGGAATTATGTAAAACGAAGCGGTTAATGAAACGCTACAAATTTGTCCGTGCCATTCCCGAGTTTCTGGCGTAAAGAAAACTGGCGCGGACGCGTGTATTCTGGTGCTCCCGTGCAACGCTATGTGACAACTCTTGTACTGGGTTGCATTTCTTCATTTCTTCATGTTTAGTTTATGTGCATCGGTCGCTTCTTGCCAATACCGTGTTGTGGGCATGTGCCCTAGTGCAGAAATCATCATCGTAATCGACACGCTGCGATCAACTGAAGGAGACAGTTGGCGTGTAATTACGCAACATCCTCTACAAAGTGTCATTGTGTCATTGCTTTCGGGTCTCTCCCCCGCCCCCCCCCAAAAAAAAAGAATGAATGAACCAATGCAAAAAAAAAATGACAGCCATTCCACTCTGTGAAGATGGAATATCAGCGAAAGCATTTTGATTTTCCTTTGAGAGCATTGAATGCCGTCAGCTTTCGATGCCATTCCACCTTCACAGAGTGGAATGGTTGTCATTTGTTTGAAGTGTCTGATGATGGGAGTTGATGTGTTTAAATGGAGAGAGAGAGAGAGAGAGAAAACTTTTATTGTGAACTTTGAATGGAGTTTTCTTTCCCAGCGGTGTGGGCTAGCGTGGCGTCTGCTTTGCCGCGACGCTATCAGCCCATTCCGCCAACCGTATCTGGTCTTGCGGGTTGGAAGTTTTCGTCTTCGTCTCCCACTCGTCATGTGCGGAAGATTTCGTAAAGACACTGGTTGACGTTCCATTGAGATTCTTTATTTTGTCTGGGTAGTCACAATTGCTTCATGGCCACTGTGATACAAAGTAAGTGTTTGGACTGCCACCCTAAAGCGGTTCTTGGCTAGAATCAAATCAACGCACGTCCGATGATGCGCGGTAGGTATCATGGGGCTAGTAACATTGCAGGCCAAACTTTTCCAAAGTGTATTGCATAAACCATTTGTTCTCTGGCTTTGAAATGTCCCCGTTGAAGTCTCCTTTGATGATCACAGGTGTGGTATCATCCTTTCTAACACAATACAAATGCATGGTCATAAACTCCTTGATTTCAGACTTGGAAGTAGCGGGTGAGATGTACACTGTCGAGGTCACAATTCCTTTCTCCGTTTGTATAGAACAAACACCCGCACAGTCGGTGGCGATTCTGTTCATCCCAAGATCGAACGGTCGCACTTGAATGTCGTTCTTTACGTATATTGCAACACCTCCATACAGAGCTCAACTCTGCCAGGCGATCCCACACGACTCCGGTGTAGCCGTTTAGCTGGGCGAACGAGTCTGACCACGTTTTCGAAAGACACAGGACGGACATCTCGTTCAGGATTGCATCGTGATTGAGATCTTCCGCATGTAGATTCAGTGAACGAAACATCTCTTGTTACCCCTGTGCCTGGGACCTCTTTGGTTCCCACGTGTGATAAGAATACATCAAGGGCGCGTTACAGGTTCCCGAGCCCACAGGGGCATGTGCAATTGAGCTTGGACCCTTTCTACCCTATCACCAGGACCGGCTTACATGATATTTCTTTTTGTTTCCAGACGCCGAAAAAACTACGGTAGGTTAGTCATATGCAGGTTTTGCTGTAAAAAAATAAAGAGGATAGAAAAGGCTGTCAGTATTGCAGCAAACTTTAAAAGCAAGGGAAGTTTTAGACGTTTGCTCGTACGTTTGCAGATGTTAGATCTAAAATGAACAAAGTGGAGGTGCAATAAACAAATGTTATAGATGTAACGTGTGAATGGCAAATGTTGTTAGCGCAAGAACAAGCAAGACTCGCGAATCGGTGCTAGCGTTTCATCAACGTGCATCGTATTGGTGCGGCAGCGTCACTGTTTGTCCTCTCTTCTTCGGCCTTGTGTCCTTGTCTGTGGGCGCTCCTGTCTTCATTGTGTCCCAGCAACCAGGCAGCACCAGAACAAAGCCTTTCATTCCGGCACTGATGCATAAAAAAGGATTAACGCATTTGCCTAAGCGTTCTGCGCATACAGACGTTGCTCAGAGACGTGCAACACATTTTGATGCGCGGCACGCAAGGGATATCGAGCGCCAGGGCACGATCTGAGCCAGGCGCAACAGGGCCAATTTTGTATACGTGGCGGTTGCAAGGCGTTTTTTACCCTGCTGAGCGCAAGTTTCTTGAGCGGCATTTTCAGTGCCTTAGCGCTCTCGCCTCTTGACAGTACTATAGATTTGCATAACAATGCGCGTGCAAGTTTAGGAAGGGCATTATTATTATTATTATTATTATTATTATTATTATTATTATTATTATTATTATTATTATTATTATTATTATTATTATTATTATTATTATTATTATTATTATTATTATTATTATTATTATTCGTGTAAGCATATATAAACACCGAACATTAATAAACAGAAAAAGCCAAACAACTGTTTCCTGTTGTTTTTACATATTGAAACGTAAGAAGGGCTATCGATTGTCTGCTTAAAGAACACCACGCCCACGCACTTGAAACAGAAAAAAGTAAAGAGAAATAAAACAGGAAGAAGAAAAACAATTTGTGCCATTCCATTCTGTGAACGTGGGTGACCAGCGAAGCTGTGTATTCGACCGCTTTGTATTTTGTTTGGTTACCATAGTGATCGTCGCTTTATGATCACTATGGTAGACGACCATGGGCTCAACGACGATGCTCGAAAGGTTTTTAGCAAATGTCAAACCTATACACGATCGATTAGGCGTATACTTGGTACATTGGCACGTGTACAGCATTGAATGCCGAACCTATCCTCCTCGCGGTGTTCGTGGTCCGGACGGGCATCGCATATACGCTTAGCGTCGGCGGCCCGCTCGTCGGTATCCCAAGCGCGTGCTGCAGCAGAAGCCACATGGGTCCCTAGATTTTGTGAGGGGCCGGCCCTTAAGGCCGTCCCCAACTCTCTCCTGCCATTATTCAATAAAGTTTTTCCCCCACCACCACCACTCATCGTCGGTGGTCTCCTACCGCCGCCGCCGTGCCCATTCCCGTGTCTGCTCACGAAGACGGTCTTCACGGGCCCGCTGCTGTTCTTCGCCGGACGGAAGGCGGCTACGCGACGGTCCAGGCCTGTCGACTGAGGCGCACTCGGCGTTAGCGGCTGCAGGCCGCCCATTCCCGCTCCTGCTCACGCCGTGGCTCTTGGAGGGCCACTCAGGTCTTCCTCGGTGCGCACAATACGCCTCATACCTATAGCAGGGCCAGAACGGTACTGCTGATAACGTAGCTAGGCGATGTTGACGGCACAGTAAAGAAACGCACACATACCGGCGGACTATACACGCACGTCTAGTGTACATAGTCCGACGTGATAGGCGCGCGGGCGAGCGCGTCGCTCAACACAGGCCGCGTCGATTTCTTTGTCTACGCATACAGAATGCATGCATAGGTGCAGCGGTGGCGTAGAGGTAGAACACCCGCCTCGCGTGCAAGAGGTCCGTGGTTCGAATCCCGGTGCCGGCAATTTTCCACCGGATTAAAAAAAAAAGATCCGCGTGTTGATAAAACTGCACAAACAGGCCTGGAGTGTGGCCTGATCCCGGTGACCAGAACCGGTAACACACTCCCTCACCAGAGCAGGATTGGCCACCCTGGTGCAGTACTTGGCCACAACCTCCTATGAACACAACAATCAAACCCCGGCCCTCAGTCCCCAGCAGCTGCGAAGCAACTGACCACGGCGGCGGTCAGACCTGCGACGCAGCAGAGGGTGCTAAGAATCACTGGCTCCGGACAGGCCGCCATTGGAATATGAACCTGGCAACGTTTAACGCTAGAACGTTATCTAGTGAGGCGAGTCTAGCAGTGCTATTGGAGGAATTAGAGGGAAGTAAATGGGATATAATAGGGCTCAGTGAAGTTAGGAGGCCGAAAGAAGCATATACAGTGCTAAATAGCGGGCACGTCCTGTGCTACCGGGGCTTAGCGGATAGAAGAGAACTAGGAGTCGGATTCCTGATTAATAAGAATATAGCTGGTAACATACAGGAACTCTATAGCATTAACGAGAGGGTGGCAGGTCTTGTTGTGAAACTTAATAAGAGGTACAAAATGAAGATTGTACAGGTCTACGCCCCTACATCCAGTCATGATGACCAGGAAGTCGAAAGCTTCTATTAAGACGTGGAATCGGCGGTGGGGAGAGTGAAAACTAAATACACTATACTAATGGGCGACTTTAATGCCAAGGTAGGCAAGAAGCGGGCTGGAGACAAGGCAGTGGGGGAATATGCCATAGGCACTAGGAATAGCAGGGGAGAGTTATTAGTAGAGTTTGCGGAAAAGAATAATATGAGGATAATGAATACCTTCTTCCGCAAGCGGGATAATCGAAAGTGGACATGGAGGAGCCCGAACGGCGAGACTAGAAATGAAATAGACTTCATACTCTGCGCTAACCCTGGCATCATACAAGATGTGGACGTGCTCGGCAAGGTGCGCTGCAGTGACCATAGGATGGTAAGAACTCGAATTAGCCTAGACTTGAGGAGGGAACGGAAGAAACTGGTACACAAGAAGCCAATCAATGAATTAGCGGTAAGAGGGAAACTAGAGGAATTCCGGATCAAGCTACAGAACAGGTATTCGGCTTTAACTCAGGAAGAGGACCTTAGTGTTGAAGCAATGAACGACTATCTCATGGGAACCATTAAGGAGTGCGCAATAGAAGTCGGTGGTAACTCCGTTAGACAGGAAACCAGTAAGCTATCGCAGGAGACGAAAGATCTGATCAAGAAACGCCAATGTATGAAAGCCTCTAACCCTACAGCTAGAATAGAACTGGCAGAACTTTCGAAGTTAATCAACAAGCGTAAGACAGCTGACATAAGGAAGTATAATATGGATAGAATTGAACATGCTCTCAGGAGCGGAGGAAGCCTAAAAACAGTGAAGAAGAAACTAGGAATTGGCAAGAATCAGATGTATGCGTTAAGAGACAAAGCCGGCAATATCATTACTAATATGGATGAGATAGTTCAAGTGGCTGAGGAGTTCTATAGAGATTTATACAGTACCAGTGGCACCCACGACGATAAAGGAAGAGAAAATAGTCTAGAGGAATTCGAAATCCCGAAGGTAACGCCGGAAGAAGTAAAGCAAGCCTTAGGAGATATGCAAAGGGGGAAGGCAGCTGGGGAGGATCAGGTAACAGCAGATTTGTTGAAGGATGGTGGACAGATTGTTCTAGAGAAACTGGCCACCCTGTATACGCAATGCCTCATGACCTCGAGCGTACTGGAATCTTGGAGGAACGCTAACATAATCCTAATCCATAAGAAAGGGGACGCCAAAGACTTGAAAAATTATAGACAGATCAGCTTACTGTCCGTTGCCTACAAAGTATTTACTAAGGTAATTGCAAATAGAATCAGGAACACAATTAGACTTCTGTCAACCAAAGGACCAGGCAGGATTCCGTAAAGGCTACTCAACAATAGACCATATTCACACTATCAATCAAGTGATAGAGAAATGTGCAGAATATAACCAACCCTTATATATAGCTTTCATTGATTACGAGAAAGCGTTTGATTCAGTCGAAACCTCAGCAGTCATGGAGGCATTACGGAATCAGGGTGTAGATGAGCCATATGTAAAAATACTGGAAGATATCTATAGCGGCTCCACAGCCACCGTAGTCCTCCATAAAGCAAGCAACAAAATCCCAATAAAGAAAGGCGTCAGGCAGGGAGATACGATATCTCCAATGCTATTCACAGCGTGTTTACAGGAGGTATTCAGAGACCTGGATTGGGAAGAATTGGGGATAAAAGTTAATGGAGAATACCTTAGTAACTTGCGATTCGCTGATGATATTGCCTTGCTTAGTAACTCCGGGGACCAATTGCAATGTATGCTCACTGACCTGGAGAGGCAAAGCAGAAGAGTGGGTCTAAAAATTAATATGCAGAAAACTAAAGTAATGCTTAACAGTCTCGGGAGAGAACAGCAATTTAGAATAGGCAGCGAGGCACTGGAAGTCGTAAGGGAATACATCTACTTAGGGCAGGTAGTGACGGCGGATCCGGATCATGAGACGGAAATAATCAGAAGAATAAAAATGGGCTGGAGTGCGTTTGGCAGGCATTCCCAAATCATGAACAGCAGGTTGCCGTTATCCCTCAAGAGAAAAGTATATAATAGCTGTGTCTTACCAGTACTCACCTACGGGGCAGAAACCTGGAGGCTTACGAAAAGGGTTCTACTCAAATTGAGGACGACACAACGAGCTATGGAAAGAAGAATGATAGGTGTAACGTTAAGGGATAAGAAAAGAGCAGATTGGGTGAGGGAACAAACGCGAGTTAATGACATCTTAGTTGAAATCAACAAAAAGAAATGGGCATGGGCAGGACATGTAATGAGGAGGGAAGATAACCGATGGTTATTAAGGGTTACGGACTGGATCCCAAGGGAAGGGAAGCGTAGCAGGGGGCGGCAGAAAGTTAGGTGGGCGGATGAGATTAAGAAGTTTGCAGGGACGGCATGGCCACAATTAGTACATGACCGGGGTTGTTGGAGAAGTATGGGAGAGGCCTTTGCCCTGCAGTGGGCGTAACTAGGCTGATGATGATGATGATGATGACAGAAAGAAATTTCAACAAGAGCGGACACGCCCATAGAGCCTTGCGGCCGAACTGACTAGCGCACGAAGCGGATGGTATTAACACCTTCCGGTTTCGGTTTTGAACGCCAGTTGGTACACGCCACGCCAGCTCCGCTGATCGGCGCAGCATTTCTTTTTTTTTTTTCGCTGCTACTGCTGAACCACGCGCAGCCTTGGCGCGGAATCGTTTATTTAGTAAAAATGATTGCGAACGATCTTTACAAGCCTCCACCGTATATGCGTCACGTGCAATTTCATAAAGAAAACACAAGACGTCTTCTGAGATGATGAAATGTTTATTTTGCTCTATATAAATGCTCGTTCCAGGCTTCTTGTGCATTCATCCAAAGTTGTGGCACCAGGTAAGCAGCAGACGTTGCCGTACGAAGCTCCAACGCATGCCATTAGCTGAAAAAAAGTAAATTACAAGCATGTATCATTTTGGTATATTGACCTAACAGGAATGTTGCGTGTAGAGGCGTAACGTGCGTAAGTGGTGAATCAGCGGCATTACAGATAAATTCACTTTTACATTTTTTCGTAGCAAATAGATTCCTCCCAAACAATGCCATAAAATCTGAAGAAAACATCCAAGTTTCAAGCATTATCCCAGGCATTATTTCCTGCACTTTAAGGCCGATCCACACACACGACGGACCAAATTGCTCTTTTGGACCGCGGTCCGCGCAACACGTGATAGGACGTCGATTTCGTGCGTACCGCCGTTGGCCCGCGCAGGACCACGGCCCTCGCGGTCCAACAAATCGCCGAGGCTTTTCCCGCTTCAATTTTGACGGCGAACCGCATGCAAACCGCAGCGATTTTGGCGTAGCCAACAAATGTTCTCCGGCAACAGTGTCTTCAGCCAAATCCAATCTAGTTTTCGGCTCAGCAAAAGCCAGTCGTTTCATGTCCGCCGTTCCGCCTACACGCGCGTGCAGCATATATATATTTTTAAACACTGTGTCCTCTTGGAGTGACGAGGGGTTTTTTTATTTTGTATCCCTCGTTGAGCAGTTCCCGGCTTTGTGGGACTCGAGCCGGAATGATAACAATGATAACACTCTGGCCGAGAGTGTAGCTGGTTGGTCTGCTCTGCCGTCTGCTATGGCGGTCCGCCGTGTGGATGTGTTCTGCGCCGGACCGGACCGCGGGAGGCCGTGACGTCGCATCACGTGACCGATCGACGCGCAGACTTGATCCGTCGTGTGGATCGGCCTTTAAGAGCGCAAATGCGCGGGGTACTGCGCGTTTCCAAAACGACTTGGCCTCAGCCGACGCGATGGTACGCCAAGTACACAAAGGTGGCTACAACACAGGCTCTCAGGCAGATCATGTTACACTCTACGAAAAGTTTACACCCTTTGGAGTGTATATCTGCCACACAACGATAATCGTCCTTTGCCTTGATGCGTTTCCTTTCTTTAACGCTGCGAGCCCGGTACTTTCCAGTAACGAACGGCATGCGCGTTATCAGCATGACATAGCATTCCCACAGGAAAGTAGCAGGCACGGCATTTTGAAGAAAGAAAACGCAGCAAGGCAGATTACGATTATTGTTGTGTGACAGATATACACCCCAAAGGGTGCAAACTTTAAAATTTTTAGAGTGCACACCCTCGCACAATGTCTTCTAGTCGCACTCAAGACAGATTCGTGGGTGAAAAGCCTGTCTTCAGTCGCTCGATCAGAAGAAAGTAATGTCAAGTTCTTGAGCTCCTCGGCGTTATCTTTCACACGTCCTGCCGGCGCAAGCAACACACTCCCATGTTATCACTCTCGGCAATCGCTCGTCGCGTTTTTGACAAGCGTGAGTACCCAAATAAGGTACATGTTGCAGCAGGGCCATAAAAAGCGTCACAAGCTTGTCCCACTAAAATTCAGTACACGCAAAACTAACTCACCACGGCAGGCTTGCTTTTTTTTTGCTAACAGCTTCACAACCCTAGGCGCGGCGAGCATGCCTCAAAAGTATTCCAAAAAGTTACGAAATGAATTACGATAATTTTTGGAGTCAGAGAATACGTCCCGAACGTCTCCCAGTAAGATTCAGCACATGCGAAACTAACTGCGGTACACAGCCGAGCTGCTTTTCGCTAAATGCGCCTCTACGCCGAGCGCGGCCACTGTGCTTGAAAAGTACCCCAAAAAGCAGCGAAATTAGTTACAATAATGTCTGGGGTCAGAGAAAGCGCCAAAACTTGTCCCGGTAAGATTCAGCGCACGCGAAACTGCGTCACACGGCCGAGGTGCTTTTGGTCACAAAGCCAGGTGCGGCTAGCGTGCCAAGAAAACTACCGAAATAAGTTATAATAATGCTTGGGCTCATAGAAAGCGTCGCAAACATCTACCAGTACCAGTAATTAACTCAAGTATAACTAGGCCTGGACGGCGGAGCTGTTTTCCCATAACTGCGTCACTATATAGGTTTAGTTTTGTGCAGTAAGCCTAAATGTGCCTGAAGTGATCGCAGACTGTCAGACAAAATTCCTCACCTTGCTGTAGTCCAGTAGTGCAGCGGTGCAGCGCTGCCGTGTCGAAGTGCAGCGGAACGCAAGAAAACGCCGAGAGCCCGACAAACGGGCTACATCCAAAACAGACGGGTCGCCGAGCACGCGACCTTCACATGCGCAGCCGGCCTCGCTCGTTCCTGTGGCAGTGTCTGGCGCATGACGTATGCACGCACGTCTGGCGTGTCGCTAGCTTGTTGTTAGGCAATGAAAGAAAAATGAGTCGCAAAGTATAAGTTCATTTACATGCAAAACCTTTTTTTTTGTTTTAGTGGGAAAGAAAAAAAAAACGTCTGTAAGTTCATTTCACGGTCTAATTTTTGCGATGTTTGCGTCAACGGAGTTGACACTACACGTGACGTGTTTCCTGTTGCCAATTCTTGCCGAGTGTGTCCTCTTGTTGAATTTCTTTCTCTGTGGTCTACGTGAACCTCTTCTAGGCACGCAGAAAAAAAAAAAGAAAAGCTAGCCACATACTGGGTTTCGCTGTAAAAAGAGGAATACTCAACACAATACGCCACGTCACGCACAGATTAGGAGCACTACAGATGAGAAGAACAAAGCAAAAGACGAGGCAAGAAGAAGTAAGCAAAACAAAAGCACAGAAAAAGTTATATGCACCTGGCGACAGTCAATTATAATGAACATTTCCATTCTCATGGTTTAATACTCCGTGGCATGAGCTCTGGAAAATGATGAGCCCCTCTAGGTGGTGGGGCTTCCTAATATTATTATTATCATCATCATCATAATGACGCCAGTGGGCTTCATGCGAGTTCTAAGCGTCAACATATTGAGCGCGTCGTGAGTTAATAAACACTCTGTCCCTTGCTTCACTGTGCCTCCCATTGGTCTCCCACATGCGAGCGCACACAGAGGCCTTTACGACATGATACCTAACAAAAAAACGGATCGTGAAGTAGCAAGAAAAATGAAATAAACTCAAATTAATAAATAAAATTGGGCGGATGCCACGCACTGTGGGAATCGATGTCGTGTAAAGCATTTTGCTCGTATCCGGCTAGCTAGCATTGTTTGGAGTTCCGCAAAGCGACACCAGGTGAACCAACGTGTTTGTGTAAATTGCGCAGTTGCGTGCTTGGGTCGCCAGCGTACGTGTCTGCGACGACAGCAGCACGGCGAGGACCACGTTGAAGACGATCGTGTTGGCGGCATAACGGCACGATTCCTACGCCCGCCATTCGACGCGACCTTACGACGTGGAAATTCTCGGCTCCTATACATAGGTAGTGGACGAGCGTAGGCGAGGGAAAACGCGGATTGTGATGTCATCAGCGTCTGCGTGTTGTGCGATCGTACGTATCTGTGCCGGTGTATATGTGTCAACACGACGATGGCACTGGTACCCCGGCGAAGAAGTGTTGAAGCGTGGCGATCACTAAGTCGGTACGACGTCGTACAAATTCTACGTAGTGTGCCAGTAGGTAAGTACGGAGGAAAGGACGCCGGTCTCGGAGGTCGTGCTCCGAGCGCGAGCTGTCACAAAGAGAGAAGGAAGTGGAATGGGGCACCCGCGCCGAGCGTTTAAAAGAGGTGGCTGGCTTTGGAGCGAGCGTAGTGGGCGTGGAATTATGCGTGCGATCGTGGCCTAATCAATAAAGAAATAAAAGTGATCGTGACCTAATGGCTAGAGCACCGGGCAGCTGTGCTCTACAGTCGGTCACCAATTACTTTCTCTTTAATATACTGAGGCGAGACTAGGAACCTAACCTAGCTAGGTGCCTACCTACCTACCTACGTACCTATATCTACCTGCCGCAAGGTGGTAAGAATGAGGCAAAGAATGCTTAGCATTAAAAAACCAAGTTTCGCAAACTTCCAGCTATATATAATAGAATGCAAATATCTCGCATAATGTATGTCTCTAGCATTCATTGTCGTAATCATGCAGTATCTGAAGAAAAAAGAAAAGACCGCTGCTCGCGGCAGCCGCGCGCATTACATTTTTGTTTTCGCATTTGAGACAAGAAATACTGCGTGAAGCGTGCTGGCCAACATTTCGTCATGTTCGATTATTCATCGTAGTCTCGCGAATCGTGGGAGCGACATATTGACAGCTTTAAGTCTGTGTTCCTTCATGATGCACGAGCCCTTCAACTCGAGATTCTCCTATCTTATGCGGAGCATTATTACCGCGTTCGCGTTTACTGCTCGTACGAGCCCTCCCCCTACGTTTCTTTGGAGGCCCTTCTTGACTTCTAGTATAGCAGTAACGCGTTTCGTGAGAAAAATCGCATCTGCGCGTTCTTAAAACCGAAGAAGTAACCGGAAGAAAAGCTCACGTCTTACTCAATCTCAAAACCTTCACGCGCAAAATTTTTTTCTGTCTCCTTTGGCTCCTTTTCTTTCTTTTTTTTTTTTACACAACTGTGTCCCACCGTCCCTCCATTTATAGCTTTAAGGCCTTGGGTTCCATGAATAACGTTCGTGAGAGGCAAATATTTATGATGTCAATTTTCGTTTCTTTTATTCTGGCCAGTTCCTTGCTGTAAGCGAGAGAAAAAGAGAATAACCTGAAAACCGAGATCCCATTCGAAGGACATAACGATATGCATTGTTTTGCAAGATTCATGAGCAAGCGTGTAAAAAAGAAAACATGGCAATAAAAAGCCAGAGCGTTTTGAACGCTTTCTAAACTGCATAACAAACACTCAATCAACGTCAGATGTTCTGAGGTATGAGAGCGCCCGCATTTCGCATTGCGTTTTTGGCAAGGATTCATTACGGATCAACCTTCATAACATATTCCCTGGATTTCTTCCAGTAACTCAGTTGGATAGACGCGGATGTTCTTAGTCCGAATGGAGATATCTCGAATTGCGTTGACGTAAGATCCATTGTTTCAGGAAGCTCTTAAGTTGACGAAGTAAAACGGCCAGATCTTCAGAATTGTTATAGAAAAAGGTCGAATGCTCCCAGTACCAATTATGGTTAGTGCCACATTGTAAACTTATATAGCTACACTGATGGAACAGAGCGCCATCCAATATTAGCTTGAACAAAGAATCACGAAGTCATCAGTGTGAAAACAACGACAATTCCATGGTCACAGTAAGTCAAAAAATATCGTGTAGTTTCATTTTTTTCATTTGCCGCTTTAACTATACATATGCATGACGTCGGCAAGAAGAAAAAAAAATTGTTTCAACGCTATACAACAGCTAGTCGTCGCCAAGGATCATAAGTTGCACAGCTGACCTGTTTTCTTTCTGTACTTGTTCCAAAGTCTTCCACGAGACGTAAAACCATCTCATTGGGGCGTGAAGTCGGGGTGTCGCCAGCTTCCTCGGTAAAGGTATCGCTAGGGAATGATGGTCGACGACGTTCAAGAACTTTTGCGTTTAGTATAGGCGAGTATTGTGTCAAGCGATAACTGGATAACGGTGATAATACAGTGAAAGACGGTGGCGGGCAAAAAGCAAACAATGCGCGAGTGACAATATCACACGGTGCTGCCCTGAAGGTTTGCATATACTCACACACCGAGAGAGCGAAGTCCTTTCTTTATTCAAAAAATAAATTAATAAATAAATTTTTCTAGGGTTTTATGTGCCAGAACCACGATCAGATTCTGGGGTACGCCGTATTGAGGGACTAGGGAACTAATTTGACCACCTGGGATTTTTTTGACATTCACCCAATGCAAAGCCCATTCTTCGGTGATTCAATTCGCATTAAATAATTTAGTTTTACAAGCTATATTTTATGCACACGACTGGATGCGCGAGTCGCGCGGGTCTCTCTTGCTCTTCTAAAACCTTCTTCCTTATTTCTGAATGACATAAAAAAAGACCCATTTTGTTGCGTATTTACTCGCTTGCCGCTAGCGTAAGTGATTATATCTTTTGCTACGATTTGCATAGCGAATGGCGAAAATGAAAACGGCCACCATCAACAGTTCTTACTGCAAGTAATTGAACACGTGAAACATGCGAGAGTGCCTTTACAGGAGCGCGTGTCACTTGATGTTGAATAAGTGAACGAGAAATCCGATATGCAGCCATGACGAAATTCTTCACTGCCACCAGCGTTAAGACGCAAAAGAACGCATCATCGTGGAGCATTTCGTTTCAGTCTCATATTTCTTAATGGAGACTCTAAGCGCCATGGTAGAGCGCTGTGGACAGCCCGGTTCTGTTACGAGTAATTAGGAGCACTGAAGGTAGAAGGCGCGAGGATGCTGAAATCTATCTAACTACACAAAAAAATAGAGACGTAAATTTTGTTAGGCTGCTGCACCTGAAGTGCCTAAATTAGACGTCTTTTTATCTGTTTCATTTTATTCATAAGTGCAGAAGATAAAAAGAATGTTGAACGAATAACGAAGCAATGACAGCCCGCAGCGGCAGTCCAGTGGCTCTGGCGTTGCACTGATGAGCTTGAGGTCGCGGGGTCGAATGCCGGCCGCCACATTTCGATGGAGCCGAAATGCAAAACAAAACGACCGTGTACATAGATGGGAGTGCCCGTTGAAGAACCCCAAGTGGTCAAAAATATTCCGGAGTCCCCCACTTATGGCGTGCCTCATAATCCGATCGTGGTTTGGTCACGTAAAACTGGACAAATTAATTTTAATTTAAATGAACCAATGGCAACCGCGTTCTGTCACACACACAGTCGAAGCTCCCCTGTTAGCCAATCAGTTCGCGTTGTTTCGCCTCTTAAGTTCAGTACGAAGCGTGCCCTGCTTTCCTGTTTTGTGCTCACGCTACCTATACTCAAACTCATATTCATAGATAGCGCTTCCCCGGGAAACCTAACTCGGGTATAGAGAGAGAGAGAGAGAGAGAGAGAGAGAGAGAGAGAGAGAGAACGGAAGACGGAAAGGCAGGGAGGTTAACCAGACTGAGTCCAGTTTGCTACCCTACACGTGGGAAGGGGAATGGGGAGTGAAAGAGGGAGAGAGAGAACTTAGGTGTAGGATGTCTATAGCCGGGCACTCAAGTCTGTTGCCCTCAGGTAGCGAAAAAGCGCTCGAACTGCTTTCTGGGCCAATGAGCTGTGAGGCCAGGCTCCCAAGATCTTCGCTTCCGTAAATGGCCTGTCATCCAGTCTATTCAAGGCACACTGGAGAGTCGCACGTTGATCTTGCTACGCAGTACGTTCTACCAACTGAGGCGTAAAATAGTGCAGGATACCTTTTTTAGTCTTCATGTGTCACCTTAGTGGACACAGAAACACTTAGTTCTATTTCGCTGTCTTAAATCGCGCTTCAATTATTCGTTCAGCACATCGTTTGGTAGGGGTATGCGAATATCAAAAGCTTTCGTATAGTGAATCGAATAGCTGTACCATTCGATTCGGTCTTCGAATGAAATAGTTGTAAATGTGAATATTTTTCGTATGCTTACGGAGTACTTTAGAACGGCAACTGTGCGCAATAAATATAAAATTGAAACAAAAGTATACGATAAGTTTCATCCCCGCGGGCATGAGAACTTACGTAGTGGAGCCCGCTGTACATCGCCGAGGAAACCAGACTTGGCCGACTCTAGAGTGATTTGCATGCTAACAAGCTGCTTATTGTTCCTAACGACTTGCTTCGTTGGTGTCTTTTAACAAACAACGCTTCATAAGGTGCAGTGTAATCACAGGAACTTGCGGACGTTATGTGTGCTAGGACGTGAACAACGTTTTACATTAATTGTAAAAAACAGCTGCTCGTTATTCGAGTAGTATTCAAAAATTACTCGATGTTCGATTCGATACGTTTTTGGTCCTATCCGATTCGCATTTCGATTTGGCCTCAAAAGTGACCATTGGCACACCCCTGCTGTTCGGCGTATTTCTTTGCAGAAGGGAGGTTGGTGTTCAGAAGGGAACATGAAGTTCCAGTTCACGTTGTTGCTTGTCTGAAGTTCACCATGAAGCGCGATCGGCTTTCCCGTTTTGTTTTCGCGTCGAAATTACGGCGCCAATGTTAACACGCCGAAGTCGCAGATTTCGAGGTACGTTCGCATACTCGGGCGTATTTTTTTTTTTCATGCAGCAACAGTCGTCAGAAGTCACCAACTTTAATCTGTACTTACTTCTGGATGCAACGCAATTACTTTTTATCGGTATCTAATAACTAGCATCGAGCAAACGCTGAGAAAATCAATGCCGTCACTGAGAACACGTAGTACGGGAATTTCGGTGTGGAGTCGCCACTCCCTCTCTGACTTTTCGACTTTTGTAGCTTAACTAGCATTCGTTCTCAGCATGGCAGGCCTATAGACGCAGCAAACACTAGACGCGCAATGTTGAGTGTTGATGTTTTTTTTTTTTAAATAACACCAACCGGAAAATATTGTTGAACAATGAAGGGACAGAGGCATTATCGCACGGCCTCTTCAGAGAACCTCGCAAGCATTTTCCCGTCCTCACTAGAGATTTTTTTTATTGCTAGTCATATGTACAAGGTTGTTTTCTTTCGTATAATAAAATATGTATTTTCAAAGAAGTCTTTCGACGAGCGCATTAGTTGCATGTATTATGCATGCACGATGTCCAGCGTCGAATCCTGTTATTGCCGGCACAGGGCGAGCATGATCCGCGACACAGTGAAAGCCGAGCAAGCTGAGGAATAAGTGAATTCATTGCGACCTCTCGGACAACCCGATTAATGTCTCTGAAAGGCTTGTCTCGATGAGGATCGTACCACTCGATGTCTTATTAAAATACTCTCGGCTCAAGATTGGATGGCACTAATACCACCCACTCTGTGTAGTAAACAAGCACCGCTCGTTCATCCATATTCAGAACAGCACTCCAGCAGTTCCGCTGTACAATCGCGAAACATGCGGCCACCTTAATTTGAGGCTCGTCAAAAAAGAATTAAAAAAGATAAACGAAATAATTTGCCTGGGCAGGCAATTACGAACGACTCCAGTGTGCCTTCTTTTGCATTTTTCTCTCTGTATGCTTCATTTCCTCGACATTTATTTTTTCGTGTCTGTCTTTGGTACGGGAGCAGTGGAACGCTGCATAACAACTGCCACGCTGTATGGCACAGTTTGAGAGACCCCGCGAAGGGGGGGGGGGGGGGAGAGGGGGATCACGGGCCCTCTCGGCAGCCGCCTTAAGCCTTGGCAAACATTAACGCTTGAACGTGGAGGCGTCGCTAATTGCACCCACATACTACCTGAGTGCTCCTCTCTTCTTCCTCCCTCCCTTTCCCCTCTGTTCTCTTTCCTCGGCGCGCACCTTCGGGGTGCCAGCATGGCGGCGCCGCAGTCCATCGAGCTTCCTAATTAAGGAGGCTCTTTAATTACAGAACGTCTACGGAGAATTCGTTACGAGAAGAACGTCGACGAGCCAACAGAACCGGCCTACCAGCGTCTGAACGCCGCATTCGAAGAAGGCGACGCCGGCGCGCTGCAGTTCGGGGCAAAGCCAACGCTTGCACTCACGCACACGCACAGATAACGAGAGAGAGGGTAACGAAGAGGTGGAGGGGATTCTGGTGAGTAAGAAGATCTCGTCCACAACTATGGGCGGCCCTCCTAGCGAGTGGGACTACGCGAAGTACGGCGAGAGCACTGAGAACCCGTGCCCCTGATGACGAGCACTGATGAGGGCTCAGATATAGGGCGTAGAAAAACCGCTAAAACAAGCCCATGTGTTCAGCGCCGGAACGCGACAGCAGCGGAATCAGAAGTAATAATAATTAGCTTGGAGGCGAGAGACGACGTTTGTCTCGGTGGCGGTTGAGAGTCCAGCAATGCTTTCGGTGATATTCCTCTCACGCAACGCGGGAGCGCCCGCTTGTTCTGGTGCACCTGCTTATCTTCGAGCTGCGCTTCTAGTTTTCCTTTGACGCTTTTGCGCATGACCGCATTCGGTGACGTCGTCAGTCGTAGCTCACGCAATTAACTGTCTCAACGTTAGGCGTAATCGAGCGAAGTTGCGCTTAATGGGTCGAGTTTGCTTTCTTCTCAAGTGTTGCCTAGTTCCGGCAACCATTACTACGAAACGGCTGAAACGTTCCCGGAAATGCAGTCAGAGAGACAGCCCGCTCAAAATGTGTTCGGACGGCGCCGATATAATGTCCCGTAATCGTGACTGTGAGCAGGGCAAAGTGACTTAGCCCTTCCTTGAGCAGAACCAGATTACATGAAGGCGTTATTTCGTGCGCTTTATTGGAAGTGTGGCGGCTAATAGACATTACAAGCATTTCCGGCGCACTGTACTTTTAGTTTCCCTGGGATGAAATTACGTGCCCAGCACTGCAGGATGGCATTAAACCGTTTTTGGCATTGCTGTCGTATAAAAAGGGATCCTATGATCCATGCGTAGTCGTAGGCAATGCGTTCCTTATATAGAAGAGCCTAAACCCTACTTTTGTGACGATAAGTTATGACAGGGGAAATAGGCGGGGTCGTGGACGCCTTAACTGCTTCTTGAGTTTTGAAGACTGTCACGAAGTTACGTCGTTCGTCTTTAGATTGCTTTTTTTTCTAATGCAATTGCAAACAAATAATAAAGACGAGGCCGTTTGTATAGATGCACAGCTTACAAAAAATATAATTCACAGGATAGCTAAATTTACCGCAGAGCAAAAAAACGAGCAGTTACTAACAAGGTTCAAATATCACAATAAGGGAAAAAAAAGATGTCCCCGAGTCATGCTACAACAACCGCTAAGCGATAGCTTAGTGGTTATAGTGTTGCACTGCTTAGCACGATGTCGCGGGATCAAATCCCGGCCGCGGAGGCCGCATTTCGATAGGGGCAAAATGCTAAACTACCCGTGTCCCTTGCATTGAGGACGCGTTAAAGATGTCCTGGCGGTGAATGTTAATCCGGAGTCCCTCACTAAGGCGTGTCTCATAATGAAACGGTGGTTTTGGCGCATATAACCCCAGAATTCAATTGAATTTGTACACCATCTATTCAATTGAATAGATGGTGTACAGACTGTGGGACTTCCGAAGATGCTGGCAGCAAGGTTGCTGTTGCAGATGCATGTCCCCCACACATAAGTAGTCTTTGTAAGTAAGGTGGGGCGCGCCTGATGGACGGGGTGAAAAAGTGAATAGTACTGTCACGGTCGGTCTGGCGTCACGAAATAAACACGTTCTCTCACCTGTGTATACCTTAATAATCTCGTACCCACTTGGATCCGTCCGAGTCTACACACAGACATTCTTCCTCGGCTCATAGGATAGCGCCCCCGAAGGCACTCTACAAAAATTAGTGGTTCTCCGAGAAAGTCTATGCAAAGTCCTTTTCCACTCGGCATAATTTTTCCTTCAAACGTGTGTTCAAAGTCAAGACTGAATAAACTAGTACACGATTTAGCTGCTCCCCACTTACAGTAAGCATCATATTCCCAGACGAACAGTTGCCGTTGTGTAGTAAACAAATCAGCGCAAGTATTTGACAAAGGCAGATGGAAAGACAGATAGACAGAAAGTTGAATGGTATCTGGAGATATTAGGCTAGCGAAAGGCTTGGCATGCTAATTCAGATGAGATAGCGATGGATGGATATTTCCCACAGACAACCAAACACGCCATGCTGAATACATGCGCCGGATGAGGGCCCGTGTTCACGAAAGGTTCTTACGCTAGAATTGCTCGTAAGAGAAAATTACAGCCAATGCTGATGCTGGACATATTATTGGTGAAGGTGACGAGCCAATTGCAGAGGACAGCCACCAAAGAAAACCTTTGAGAATTCGACCCCTCATCACCAAAGCCAAGCAGCATTTGACTCAGCCAAATGACATGGGAGTGAGAACATCTTGAAATGCAGAAGGTGGTTTCCCTCCTGCCGAGGAATATTTTTTTCTAATCTTTGACCAGTCAGCCGTAGTGCCTTAGGCGGAGGATTGCCACTTTTTACCGTTATCAACCATCATAATTTAACAGCCACAAAAGAAATCGGACGCGGGACAAGCGGAAGCACGAGCACCCTTCCGTCTCGTCTCCATCCGGCCTGTTTCGCGCTAATAACGATTAACAAAGTATGATCAATTATCACTCTGATGCGATCGCTTAACAGCTTCACTCTGCGGGCTTATGGACGCAAATACGCGCACTCTTGCTGTTTATTTCGCTCTTGCTGAACGAATCTGCTCGCATGATCAGAATATATCCAGCACAGAAAGCAGAGTCCAGGTGGGGCGGAAAAAATTGTCGAGAGGTTATATGCGATCCTGAACAGAAATATCTATCGCAAAAGCGTGAGAGAATTTTAAATTGATTGTGCTCTCACAGGAACAGAAGACGACCAGCGTGACAGTGTGCTACATGGGTGAGTGTAGCGACAAAAACGTCAAGATGCGAGCGTTGAAGTTCAATACGATGTACGAGTGTAAGGTGTGCCACACAGCGCGGACAGAGGATGAGCAAAAGAACGGCCTTCGTTTAGAGGACGGAGAGGTTTTCGTGAATTATAAAGAGCGCCGCCCCCACAGCGATAGGCAGGCGCGTTTCCCCACGCCGCAATATAAAAAAAAAAGACGACAGGCGCATACTTCAACCAAATGACGATCTTTGTTGTCGCCGCATTCCACGGTCTTTCGGCGTGGCTGCATGCAGCTCTTGAGCATGAAGAACACAAAATAGAGACGCGGTGCTGTGAAGACGAGGATGTTTTATAACGCTTACACGGTCAAGAGGCTTTTGATCAGGCAAAGTTGTGTATTCCTTCTCTCTCTCTCTCTCGCTCTCTCTCTCTTAGCTCATGTCTTTATTCTCTTCCTCCGTGCGTGCAAACGTCGGCGACGAGTAGGCGGCTCGGCCGCTTAAGTGAACCTCCCTTTGAATGGCGCCACTTTACGACAAACTGCGCGTGGAGCGGCCCGATATGATGAACGACCGCGAAGAAAGGGATCGTCGACGACGCTTCCCATCTTCGCTGCCAAAGAGCATGGAGGGACAGCCTCCCGTACGGGCACATACGCGGCGGCAATTTTACGGTGAATGATAAGGCCCTGCACGCGACACTTGTCTTGTAGCAGCTGCGGCGGCCGCTTCGGAGGCCATTGTGTGTCCGGGACGGCAACAGCAGCCGGGGCCTATATAGGCAAATGAGCCCTCTCATATCTTCGCGTGCGCGGGTGGCCGCCGGTGAGAAGCGGCGTTCAGCGCTGGTCGTCCTTTTCCCGTCAAAGTCTCACTCATGCACGACGCGTTTAATATTCAAAACTGGCCGCACGAAGCCCAGTGAAACGGTGCTGCACTCTATGTGAGTTGCTCTTCGCGGTGCTTCGTCGTACGTCGCGTGTCGCCTTTTTGCTTTTCACCCCTTTAATCCATAAAATGGGAGAGCGGGAGTCATTTGTTACACGTTTGCCTCGTCGACGGGGCTCCGGAGAGCGTTGATATGAGGTTGATTGACTCGCTTTGGTATTTCCGCGTAATTTGCACCAAAATAAAAAGAAAACGTGTACGTTGTTCTACAGTGCTTTATTTCAAAGCGTTGCTCGAGTAGTATTTATTCGGCTTCTGTTTTTCGGTTAAACGATGTGTGCACACTATAGTGACCGCCTCCTTCTTGTGTTCTGCGACTTTAATCGCTATAAATTGACAAAATTTTTCTGGGGGGGGGGGCATTCGAAATAAAATAAAATAATATATTTAAAACAACAAACTACGCCCTGCGTACTGCACCTAAGTATTATATAAACTGACAACTCAACCTTTACTGCACTTTCCTCGCACTTAACGTTCACCGAAATTACGTTGAGAGCAGTCATTTATTTTAATAAAAATTGACTCGCCATCCCGGCCCTGCGAAAGTAGATGTCAGCGAAGCTGTTGAAGACCGCTACACCACTACACCTGCTGAGAGGGGTATGCAATGCTTTATTGCTTCAGAGTAATGGTAGTAATGGTAATCTAGACTAATGGTAGTAATAGGAGTAATGGTAATTTTGACAGGATGCCACCGCTGGTGGTATTGCTTTCTTTTCTCTTTGCCGCTCCTCGTATTCGTGCTGCTCCTCTGGAAACCTAACTATGCGCTACCTACACATAGCGGTGCTGCAACAACAATGAAATCAATTGATAGGCTTTTTATAGACGAAAGGCTAGTGACATCACTGCCCCCGTCGAAAGCTGCCGTCGCGCGGCAGCTTGTGCCACAGTAATCTTTACCGGGAAACGTATGCGGAGAGCGCTATGTGCTCCACATTGTTATCAGCATCGCCTTATCATCAATTATGTGGTTCGGATGCTTGTTTTGTGATTGTTCTTTATTGAAACTAATGATGCTCTGTATGTTGTATGCACGATTACAAAGAATGTATGCGCGTTTCGCTTCACTTCGCTGATTGCTTGAAGCCGGCTTCACCTTCCTCGCGAGTCGGCCCGGTATTGTACTACGTCCGGCATCGGCCCGCATTTTTACCCACGGACGCTGACACGAAAAATGCCGACAAAAGGGAGGGTCACACCTTCGCTGTAAAATTATCAATGCTTCATTTATTCCGCCCGTACGTGTAAAGTCGCACGCAGATAAACAACAGCGTCATGGCTTCGGAAGTTCGTTACCAGCCGCAAACTGGGCCCCACTCGACATAACGGTGGTGTCTCCGTTCAACGGAGTCTCGGCCCTTGCCTTAAAGCCATCATCAAGTGATATTGTCACAAGTAAGGAAGCAAGGATGCAATTTCTATTTATGTTACGCTATAATACACTTGGAACCTTCACATATTTTCATTATAACCCTCCTCTTAATAGGCGTGCTTATGGGGTCACAAGAGAAGCGTTGTATTATCTTTACTGACCTCTCTCGGGGACCATCAGATTTGGCAGTTAAGCCTCACACACTTTTCCTTCGTAACCTCAGCTCCTCAGTTTTCTTGGGACTTGACTAATCAGTGTAAATTACCGCTCTATTGCATTAACGAAACTAATTTCGACTCGGCGCCCCTGAAGCGGACAAAGATGGTTCGAGTCGCACGCGCCCAGCCATGTACGCCTCCGTGCGGATGGACAACGCTCCGAGGCGACCGCACAGCAGACGGGCCAGACAAGGGTACCGATGAGGAAACCGGAGCCCGGCGGGGTGTTCCCCACCCGCAGCGCCGGCGATGACGCCGACGACCTCGGCGCTGCGAGCCGGCGGTGATGATGTATGAATGGTTGGTGACCAGCGGTGCGATGCACGAGACAAAGGCGAGCGAGTTGCGGCAGGAAGGGGGGGCGCGGGGATAGGAAAATGGGGTTTCGGCCTTCGATGCCGCGGGTCTCTGTCGAGGTTTCGGCTCGGCGGCTCCTTTTCAAGCTCGGCCAAGCGGGCGAGGATTGGGGCGAAGATGTCTCGCCTCCCGCACGTCGCGGCCACCGGTTTGACGCAACGCGGGAACCGAAGGGAGCCACGCCGCTGTCTGCGGTCAGGGAGAGGCTGTTGTTGCCCGGCCTTTCCCCCTTGTACGCCGTCCCCTTTTTCCTGAACTGCCGAGCCGCACTTTGCCCGCATGCCGCAGATTGCGGCTTCCAGCCGTCCATAAAGCGAAAGCGAAAACCGCGCTAGGAGTGAACGGGGTGGAGCAAGAGGAGGAGTGGGCGAAAGGAGGAGTGAAGAGTCTGTTTCGGATCCCGCATTCTTTCTTTCGCGGCTGTTGCTGCGTCTTTCAACGGGCCGGCCGTCGATCACAGAAAGAATGATCGTCTTAGATGACGGGGCGACTTGTTAAGGAAGAAGAATGACTGTTATGTGTTCCTTATTCGGTCTAGTTTTTGCCGATAGCGTGGACAAGCCGCTAAAATCACCACAGTGAAAAGAAAAGTGAGACAATGCCTGAACAGTGAACATGCCGGCTCCTAACTTCCGAATTATCGTTGAATTTGCGCAGAACATAGGCGATTTGTATAAATCTGTTCTCCCATCCAAGAAAAATAGGCACTTGTGCGCTGGAATTTACTGCTAGACTTCCACTCCGCACATCCTCAGGGAAAGAGTAGCCACGCTATTGTGGAATGGTAACACGAATCTTGTGTACTCGGAGAAGAGAACAAAGGGGCCCGATTTTTATTAGCCAGAACCGTATGAAGAACCATATGAAGCCAGCAAATAATAAAGAGAGAGAGAGAGAGAGATCGAAGGTTTAATGATTTGCTGGAGATGTTAGCCTGACTGATCGTCACACATACGACTCCACGTGCTGGGTGATGCTGATGCACACAGTGGTAAACACTAAAACAGCACGTACAATCACGCACACACACACATATACACTATAAAGGTATTTACAAAGTTTTGTTAAGGCTCGTGGCCCGCGAGAACGTCAGCAGCGCTTTCGCGGCGCGTAACGTGCAGGTGGTGCTTTGCCATGAGCGCAGAATGTGCCGCAGTATCCAAGCTCGAGTCCCGCTGCAGGTGTAGTGCCGCCTTCAAAGACTAAACTAATCAAAGACTAAACTAATGAAGCCAAGGAAGGCGTAAGAAGAAGAAGAAGAAGAACTTCATTAAAAAATAATGCTCCGGCAGTTTTTGTTGTGGTGGCCTCAAGTGGCGACTCGAAGTCCTTGGACTCGGGCGGCATCTCTGGGCCGGATGGCCCAGAGCTGGTCTTCCAACTCCAAACTTTTGAGAGCCGCCTCCCAACGGCGGAGACGACGATGGGAAGGCATAGGAAAGAATAATTTTCAGTTTTATTTGAAGTGTAGAAATGACGAGCTCAAGGGAAACGAAAGTGTACGAAAAAATCTGAAGACGCCTAAGCAATTCTTATGAGTTGTGAATGCGAAAGTATTAAAGTCCAACTGAGCGCCGCTGAGCGATCCTTCCAGTTATGAGCTCTTCGAGTGCAAGCGAGCGCGTTGAAACGCTTGACAGGCCTCCAATCCGTGGCGGCATGCTACCACGCCCTACTGCCGTAGAATCTCATGGAGACGCTTCTGAGTAAACTGCGATGATTTTGACTTCACTGCTTTCGTCACACCGCGCTTGGCAATGGAAATTTCGGTCCAAGTAGCACGATGTCCTGAAGGAGAGTGCACAGGCCTGCTATCTAGGAGGCGCTGGTTAAGCACAGTGGGTAAGGCACTCGGCTTCTGAGTGCCTTAGTGAATTTCGTAGGCTCGAAATTCACTACCGCCAACGTTTTCCGTCTCGAATTTATTCTGATTTTTACACACTTATTTCTTCATAGGGTTTACCGAGGCCATCGCCTGCCGAGGTGAAGTTAGAACGCAAGCATGAGCTTGCGCTGACAAGGAACGTGCGGATAACAGAGGCATATTTGAGTTAGATTGAAGCGAACCTGAGACGTGGACATAGGAAAGGAAGTAGACAGGACAGCGCTCGATTCTCAACTGATTTATTGTTGTACAGAAAAAAACACTTATGTATTTTTGAGCGTCGCAGCTAATGCGAATTTAGGTGCCCTTTTTCTCTTGTCCAGACGACAGGCGCCGGCTTTTCCGCTCAATGGGCCATTTGATGCTTGCGCAACAAAACCTATACGTTCCGCCGGCGGGAGCCGAACGCACAACTTCCGCATTACTCGTTCGTGGCACTACGGATTGTACTACCGTGGCGACTGTTCCCACTTCCACATCCTTGGGTATTTATGTGCGTGTACAAGACCTTACCCGAGGAGTGTTAGCCAGCGCCACCCATGGCCATGGTAGGGGAGCAAACCGGATGCTTGTATAAAGTGGCAGTTATAGGGGACTCCTATGTTTGTAATAGGAAAACTAGAAATCTGACTTGACTTGACCTCCCTGTCATTTCCTTTCTCGCTCTCTCTCCTGATATAGACGGTCTCAAAGGTACTCCGTGAGAGCAATTCTAGGCATGGCGAAACGCTTGCAGGAAGACGAAGACAAAACGTTAATCACTGAGCGAACAAGGAAATTAGCACACATCATGAAACAGGACATGAAAGAGGTGACACGACACAATACGACAGTCATGTGTCACACTGCTTCCTTTTCTTCGTGTCCTTCCCGTTATTTATTTTAGGCTGTGCTGTACAAGAATCCCAAGCCAACTAGCTCAGACGAAACATTTGTAGACGAACAGATGATGGAAACGTCGACATGATGCAAAGATCAAAACAAGGAGGGAGCGTCACGTCGGAATTTCCAAGCTTATAGTCACTCATGCTTTTAACGAACAAAGTCACATACAGCGTGATGTTTCCGGGATTAAACATGTCATGGGGGCATTTCTGATGGTTTGCCATGTGAAAGCAGGACGATAATGACTTCAGGGGAGATTGCAATCAGAAGTCTGGATGCCTCACGTCTTGTTCCCAGGTATTCTAGCTTGTTTTTCAGTTATAGTTGTTATAGGCTCTACTCTCCTGGTCATTGTTGAGTCCACCGCTCAAATCAAATCACTCAAATCACTCAAATCCACGGTCATTTGCGAAAAAGTTACAAGGTAAATAAAAATTCTCATTGGGCCACGCGGATTCGGATTTACGGCCAAGAAATTGGCGTCTAGGATTCTACTCTCAGCCACTCTGGCAATGCTACAGCAGTGGAGATTGCTGATCTTGAAAAGAGCGATTGCGCCAGCAGCCGCCATGATTGGCGAACACCCACTCGACATCTGTGAACTGGTAGAACTGACACCTGCGCCTTCTTTGTGTCACACGTCGCCTTCCCAGTTGTGGTGGCGGTCCTTAAATGAAGTTTTCTTGTACCTTGCTTTGGTGGAAGGGGATTAAAAGGGACAAAGATATTATACGGCATCATCATGAAGGCTGAGACCAATAGGCGGTAAACACCAGATGCAGAGCCACGAGAAGTAGGCCTATGACAGCGGCCAATGAAAACACTTGCAATTCAAGAATCGGCTTGTGTAATCATCGTTTGAAAGGTTCTGCGTCGACTTGATATTGTATCAAATCCTTTCATAAAGGCGGCCAGATATTACCGCAAGTTTTCAATCCGATGTGCTTCGAACACAGCATCCAGTCAACCGCACGCCTGAACAATTAAAGAAGCTGTCAGCCCCTACACTTCCAGAAAACTCCTGAGACCCAAGCTAGTAAAGCACTGCGCAAATGTCGGCTGTTTCGAAGAATTTCGCGCGTTTCTCATTCTTGTTATGTTCACCCTTTCCCATGAATTCCTACCTTTGCTTCAAGATCACACCTAAACAAAAATACTGTAGTAATACTCCGGGTCAACGCAACTTAACGAGTTTCGGTACTTTTAAGCACTCGCGCTTTTTATCGCGATGTGATCGAAACGCGATACACGGGCCCGGAATACTAAGTGTCTTCAACAGTAAGATCAGTTAGCTGTCAAGCATAGTCCGAGAAATGGATAGCACAAAGATGGAGTTTTTATTTAGTGGCTGTCATACTAACATCTTCATCGATTAAAAAAATCGGTTCATGCCATGCAGCACAAGTCGCTGCAGAGAAAATTAATAAAATCCTGAAGGTTGCTCCACAAGTTCGACACCACACTTTCTTAGGTATGACACTGAGAAGAGGAAACTGCCTGCACAAAAACACAATACTTCGCTTTTCCATGCAAACATTGTTATCTGCTAACATGTCGGCTTGTATTAAGCTTGCATGAACGAATAGCTAACCAAGTCAGCGCACACCGTTAACGTTGCGCGGCCGTTTCTTTTCGCCTCGCACACTTTGCATGGAACGAAAGCTGAAAAAGAAACCGTGTTTACTCCAAACAACACGAAGCGTTTACCATTCATTATTCATTCGGGTGTCCCTTGGCAAGCTTTAAAAGGCTACATTTATTTTTCTTCCCCGAGAGAGTCCCATATGTCTGCGCGATCCCGACGCCAAACAAGGAACGCGGGAAGGCAGGCGCAAGGTTACGCGCACGGCCGGGAACAAGAAATAAATGCGGCGTGGCGTGCAGAGAGATAGGTGAGTAAATTGACCACGCGGCAGCAGCTCTAGCCCAGACTGATAAAGAGCAGCGCTCTTTGAACGAGCCCTTCGCTCCCGCTTCTTGCGGCGTGCGGCCTATAAACTCATTTTGCGCAAACGCCGCCCGGCGGCACGTGGGAATACACACGGAGGAACGCCGAGCTACAGCGGAGGCCCCCCAAAGCGCAGCGCGCAGCTTCCGCGAGAGATAATGCTAACAGCCGCGGCACACTCGCGCGCACTGCAAGAGAAGGAGCTCCCGCATCCACGGGAGCAGCGGTGTATAGGTGCAAGCAGCAGGAGCGGGAGCGAGCAGCAACGGCACGTGGGGAAGGGCGGGAAGGCGCTCGTAAAGGAAAGAGAGGCGCGCGCGCTCCAACGCCGGCGTCGGGACGCAGGAGCCGCGGGTGGGGATAGCGAGGCGCGGGACGTCGGGACAGGAATGCGGCGCGCATGCTCCGTGCAGGAGGACGAGGAGGAAGGAAAACGGGAAGAAGAGAATGCGCGTCGCCGGAGGAGGCGCTCCGTCGGCGCGCACCGCACCTCGCGCGGGCGCGCGAGAACAGCTTAGCTTAGCCCGCCGGCGCGTCGGACGGTGCAACAGTCCGCCGTCGTTGTCGCCGTCGCCTTAGCGAGCAGCGACGTGGGCCGGAGCGCTTTAACCGGCGGAACGACACGCGCGCGTGGGCGTGCGTGCGCCTGCTCTTATTGTGAGCTTCGGCGGATGCCGATTTCTGTCCTTCGTGCGTGCAGCTTCCTATTTTGTCTGACTTTTTCTTTGTTCTCTAATTCGAAAGTCTTCACCGCTTTCTTCCAATTCTGGACGTCCTTGTAGTTCGCTTGATATCTGATATATTGTGCAGAAGAAACATAGGTGCGCCTTTTCATTAATCTGTTAGGGAAGAAAGGAAGCTTACAGTCACCTGAGGGCCACAAGTATAGCCTGGGACAGTTTTTCGTAGTCCGCAGTTGGCATCAATCTGCCTCGCACTCATTTCCGTTCGTTTTACGCCCGCATTGCGTGTCTTGGGGCACTTATGAAGATTTCTCGCCGACCCTGCCGATAGAAAGCGC